>NC_030436.2:18077500-18102500 GCF_001660625.3 Ictalurus punctatus
ATGGAAATAACCTGAAGAGGAAAAGGAAATGCAGTTGGCTTTTTTGATTGAATTGATACAGGTAGTCATTAACGGAAGCCATTACACACTGCAAAACCCACAGCGTTAAAATAACACCAGGTTTTTACATTGAAATTTTTAGTGTTTCCATATACAACCAGCTGGAATTAAACAGGAATATAATTGTGTGTAGGTGTGTTGTACTCCAGCACATGAGCCAATCATTACATAACCGTTATATATTTATATAAGTGCTTAGTTCGGAGTGAATTTTCAAGCACTTTCAATGTTCTGTGTCACTGACTCATTACTTTCACCTGTCTCTCTCTCTCTCTCTCTCTCTCTCTCTCTCTCTGTCTCTCTGTGTGTGCACACATGTGAATTAACACACAGTAACACACTCCCCACTTCATTTACACACAATCCACCTACACAGCAGGGCCGAGGGTTAGTGTTAGAATTTTAACTCTGCCACATTAGCATCTGTTTTAGTTCATTTCATGCTGTTTAGCATCACATTCTATGCAAACGTGGTACCTGTGCAACCAGAGCAGGCTGCCATTAGTGTATACACGGTGCCTCGATCAGGCCATGTGTGTGTAGACATCTAGACATGTAATCAAGTATTCATGGGGACCAAATATCCACATGATCATAGGACTGTATTAAAATATTGACACTGTAGGAACCTTCCTATCACGGCTGCTTCCTATCACGGCTGCTTCCTATCACGGCTGCTTCCTATCACGGTTGGGCATTCTGATAAATAATAATAGGTTTTTATTATTATTATTTAATTTATACATTTTAGAAATGTGTTATTTAAATTATATTATATTTATTTTCTTTATTTGATATTTAATTATATATATATATATTATATATATATATATATTATATTATGCATTATGTTATAGTAATAATAATGCATATATATATATATATATATATATATATATATATATATATATATATATATATATATATATATATATGCATTATTATTACTATGACACTATAGCAATGTGTGTGAAAGTCTGTGTGTAAAAGTTTGATGGCATGCGTGTGAGTGGGAGATAGATAGATAGATAGATAGATAGATAGATAGATAAAAGGAACAGATAAATAGACTCCAGCTCAGATGGATGGATGGATAGATAGATGGATGGATAGATGGATAGATGGATAGATAGCTAGATGGATAGATAGATAGATAGATAGATAGATAGATAGATAGATAGATAGATAGATAGATAGATAGATAGATGGAACAGATAAATAGACTCCAGCTCAGATGGATAGATAGATGGATGGATTGATAGATAGATGGATGGATTGATAGATAGATGGATGGATTGATAGATAGATGGATGGATGGATAGATAGCTGGATGGATGGATAGATGGGTGGATGGATAGATAAATGGATAGATTGATAGATAGATGGATGGATGGATAGATAGATGGATGGATGGATAGATAGATAAATGGATGGATGGTTGGATGATAGATAGATGGATGGATTTATAGAGAAATGGATAGATAGATGGATGGTTGGATGGATGGATAGATAGATAAATGGATGGATGGATAGAGAAATTGATAGATAGATGGATGGATGGTTGGATGGATAGATAGCTGGATGGATGGATGGAGAAATTGATAGATGGATGGATGGTTGGATGGATAGATAGATGGATGGATGGATGGATAGATAAATGGATAGATAGAGGGATGGATGGATGGATAAATGGATAGATAGAGGGATGGATGGATGGATGGATAACTTGCCATTGTGCAATGAGCCTATAATCCTGAGACGTTCTTCTTTTGCTCAGATCTTCAGGGTCATTTGTATCATGTTAGTAGTTTGACTTTGTCGCGTTAGTAGTTTGGACCAGATAAACATATTTAAAATAAATCCAAAACAATTTTTCTTTCTATGATGAATAATAAATTGCTTGAAAATTGCAGCTTCATAAAACTTTACCCTCATCAGGAAACACAGATTACAGTATGTCTATAAGCAAACTGGAAACACACCCGACCCTACAAACTCGGCTTCAGCTGTCCACTTTATTTATTTCTCCCCGGCGGGCAGTTGGTTTTATGGCAAGGCGTACATACGGTGGCCGCCAATAATATTGGCACCCTTGTTAAATATGACCAAAGAAGGCTGTGAAAAATTGTCTATATTGTTTAGCTGGAATATCTCTCTCCGCTATAATAAATGGAACAATTACAAGGATGCTGAGTTTTTACGAGAGCATGTGCAGATGTTTTCTAATGGATGTGATGTAACAGTCTGAACAACATCTGGACGAGTTTTGAACAGACGTTCTTGCTCCTTTTATTTCAAATAGTCACAGGGATTCCGCTAATGAACTCGTCTGGGCGAGGCTGTGTGATCGTCACGCACTATTTCATTTTTATTTTACTCGATCGGTTACTGATACGTTACTCATGATTCGGCTCTATGTTTATTGGGCATAAATTGACTTAAATGCAATTTATGTAAACGCAGTGGCGGCAGCATTTAGTCAGTGCCTAGTTTGTGAAGCAGTATACACTGAGCAGGAATATGAGGACGTTTTTATAGCATGAGAACTATCATACCAATGACGGTGTACAGTATATACATACATACGAGGACAATAAAATAGAACTATATTCTAAAATAATAGAATAAACGACCTTACAGACATTTAACACGCGCAACATGCTAGTGCAGACATGTCAAACCTTAATAGTAGGCTATATTATCCTAATTAAATGTGTCTAACCTGCAGCTTTCCCTACAGCTCGGGTGTTGAATGATCTGAAGCTCTGCTACAGCTGCTTGCACATCTGTGGCTCTTTTTTGCCGCTGCTAGATGGCAATGTTGCTCTTCCACAAAGCTGTATCCTGAAAATGATTAATTCCTCAGCAATCACAGTTTCCACCCATTAGCTCAGTGTGTGTGTGTGTGTGTGTAGTTGTACTATGAAGCCATGCTGCACAGTAAAATTGCCAGCCTGTTTGATCAGGCAGCTAAATGGGACTCAAATGAGCAGAGTTCATTCAACGCTGCTTATTTTACTGCGCATGTTTTCCTTAACAGGTTTAGAGGAACAGCAGCCGTGCTCATGTTAGTACGAGTAAACACTGCCAGCGTATTCGTGCTGCCGAACAAGCAGGAATGACGCTTCATGAGTTCTCTTAAGGTTTTTCAGAAAGGCAGAGTTTCCTGAAATGCTTAATCTTTTATTAGTAATTTTTTCTTCCTCCAACCTGAAATCCTGATATCTGGGAGTTCGAATGATTTCATCTGCCTTTCGTACTTTCAGAAAGGTGTTTGTGTAGGCTACATTTCGGTGTGCCTTAAGACGGTGAAATGAATCAAATGGTTATTTTCTGGTTATTAATTAAACATAGTTGGCCGCAGGATTCATGAATATAGTTTGACGTCGGTTTGAATTTGGTGTGTGAACTCACAAATGTTTTAACTGAGTATATATCTATAATAAATCCTTACATTTATATAGAGCTTTTCTAGGCACTCAAAGCACTTTACATTGTGTGTGTTTGTGTGTGTGGGGGGGGGGGGGGGGATGGGGGATGGGTGGATCTCCTCAACCACCACCAGTGTGTTCTATCTGTCTATCTGTCTATCTATCTATCTGTCTGTCTGTCTGCCTATCTATCTATCTATCTATCTATCTGTCTGTCTGTCTGTCTGTCTATCTATCTGTCTGTCTGTCTGTCTGTCTGTCTTTTTATCTGTCTGTCTGTCTGCCTATCTATCTATCTATCTGTCTGTCTGCCTATCTATCTGTCTGTCTGTCTGTCTGTCTGTCTTTCTATCTGTCTGTCTTTCTATCTGTCTGTCTGCCTATCTATCTATCTGTCTGTCTGTCTGTCTGTCTGTCTTTCTATCTGTCTGTCTGTCTGTCTGTCTATCTGTCTTTCGGTCTGTCTGTCTGTCTACCTGTCTTTCTATCTGTCTGTATGTCTGTATGTCTGTCTTTCTTTCTGTCTGCCTGTCTGTCTGTCTATCTGTCTGTCTGTCTATCGGTCTTTCTATCTGTCTGTCTGTCTATCTGTCTGTCTGTCTGTCTATCTATCTGTTCTTTCATTTATTTAGAAAGCCGTTTATAGATTACGCTCCATTTATCATGATTTGTTATCATTTAGATATTTATGATTATATAGAAGAATATGTCCTTAATATTATAATACAGAATGTGTGTGTGTGTGTGTGTGTGTGTTTGGCTTGTTTTGTGTGAAAGAGAAATACATCGAGCTAGTGAATAACTGCTGTAAACACTTGTGATATTTTGCAAAACATTTTATGATCGCTATTTTATCGTCTTACTTCATTCCTAATTAGTCGTGCAGCGATCCAAGGATTGTTTTCCACGATTAATACGCCACCGATATCACAGCTCCGGGTATCAAACGACGCTCGCTGCTGATCCGATTATGACGTGCTCTCAGTGAGCAGGCCTGTTCTCCAAGAGGTTCTGTTACACAGATCCAGAATTTCAGGCATCAGATCCGTGCATGCATGACTGTATTCGGACGAATATTTTTGTCATTTATCAGGGCTTCTGATTTCTAGAATCACGAGGTTCTCTGTTGGTTCTAGCAAACGTTGTGAAATTCCCCACGTGATATTCACACTCGTGAAACTTCACAGGACCCCATAGCCTGGAGGTGTGAACTGAAACTCGGTGACTGATGAATGACTCAACACCGCCACAGACGCAGCCTTTGTATTTCTGATTTACTCTGCTCGGTGTGTCTGGGTGTGTCTGGCTCCAAAGTCTCATCCTACAGCGTGTGTGTGTGTGTGTTGGAAAGCTGGAGGAAAAGAGCGACGGAGTTCAATCAAGTTTTCTCCCAAGTCTGACCCGATTCTTCACCAAACACTGCTGCTATCCGAGCGGCCTATCCTTCTGAGATATTCCGAGTAAATAACTTGTATAGCTCTTGTTATGCGCCGCCTAAAAGCTGTCTCTCAGACACGCCGTCTTTTATGGTGCTCCAGGTCAGAGACTCCGCCACACAAAGCCCGTGTCATTAGTATTCCTGCCATGGAGCTGGAGCAGACAGCAGCAACGCTCTGGCTTCTACAGATCCGCTCTCTTTCACCCAAACACATCCTCCATACACACGCTGATAGGCTTATTTAACAATGATGTATGGCTGTAGGGATGAAAACAGAAAAGCACAACGCCTTTATCTAACCATACAATACCTCTTCTGACTAAAGCCATTTCGTTCTTTAGCATTCTGGACTTTAAACAAGAAAAACAAAAACAAACAAGGAAAAAGTCAAAGCGTCTTTTTAGACACGCAAGCACACGCCCACTGGGGCTGAAATGCAAACGAGTTGCCCTCCTGCTTACCGTTGTCATGTTGTCAAGCGCGAGTGACCTTTAACTAAACGACTGCGTCTCAACACTTTACGCCACATCGAGTGGCTTCACTTCAGCACATAACACCGTAGGATACACTCGAGCGTCTCTGTTTTAACCGTCGTCTCGCGTATCGCCGAAAAGATTTTTCCGTGCACTGGAGCTGAATAATTGCTGACTTATCTGCTGACTTCAGATCAGACACGGTCAACTGAACACTCTAAACGACCGTCCTTCCCCACCAACAAACAAACAAACAAACACACAGATACGTAAATAAAGCGATCGATGCATCACGTGGTATTATTGGGTATCGTGTGCATTTGAACACGTTGCCATGTTGGAGATATCTGAACCGAATTTAGATTTACGCCATTTTGAAGCAAATCGGCTGAGAACGTAGCTATAGTGACGGCTGGGAAGGATATTTTATTTAATGGGAGGACTAAAAAAAAAAAAAGTTTGTGAATCTGTGAACCTTATAGCAAGAAGTCGGATATATCGTAGGGATAAAACTATCAAACACACACACACTCGTGGAAAGACGTCCATTCTTTCACACAACGCTATAAGGTAGTTATAAGCTTCCATTAGTGAGCTACATGAAGTTCGATCCTGAGCTTGGGTTTGTGTGTGACGTTCTCTGGACGGTCTCCTCATGTCTGCGTAGGTTTCCTCTGCATTCTCCAGTTTCCTCCTACCTCCCAAAAACATGCTAGTAGTAACATGCACGGACCGCTCTAAATTGTCCCTAGGAGTGTGTGTGTGTGTGTGTGTGTGTGTGAGTGTGAGTGTGTGTGAGCCTGAATAAATTGTAATATTGTCAATATGAGTGTTGCCAGCTTGGATCATTCACAAGCCACATGGGTAAAAAAAAAAAAAATTAACTAATTAATTTAAAAAGTAAATAATTAATTTTTAAAGATAAACATTTTCTGAATTCAGCATTTTTATCAAATTATATCTACCAGCTCTTAAAAAGTAAAAACTGCTGTATTTCTGAACTACAAAAAATGTTGTAACTACAAAAAATACATACGCTGTGTTCAGGAAAGTGGTTTTGGGATACACTGTGTTCAGGAAAGTGGTTTTGGGATACGCTGTGATCAGGAAAGTGGTTTTGGGATACGCTGTGTTTAGGAAAGTGGTTTTGGGATACGCTGTGTTCAGGAAAGTGGTTTTGGGATACGCTGTGATCAGGAAAGTGGTTTTGGGACATGCTGTGTTCAGGAAAGTGGTTTTGGGATACGCTGTGATCAGGAAAGTGGTTTTGGGATACGCTGTGATCAGGAAAGTGGTTTTGGGATATGCTGTGTTCAGGACAGTGGTTTTGGGATACGCTGTGTTCAGGAAAGTGGTTTTGGGATACGCTGTGTTCAGGAAAGTGGTTTTGGGATACTCTGTGATCAGGAAAGTGGTTTTGGGATACGCTGTGTTCAGGAAAGTGGTTTTGGGATACGCTGTGTTCAGGAAAGTGGTTTTGGGATACGCTGTGTTCAGGAAAGTGGTTTTGGGATACGCTGTGTTCAGGAAAGTGGTTTTGGGATACTCTGTGATCAGGAAAGTGGTTTTGGGATACTCTGTGATCAGGAAAGTGGTTTTGGGATATGCTGTGATCAGGAAAGTGGTTTTGGGATACGCTGTGTTCAGGAAAGTGGTTTTGGGATACTCTGTGATCAGGAATGTGGTTTTGGGATATGCTGTGATCAGGAAAGTGGTTTTGGGATACGCTGTGTTCAGGAAAGTGGTTTTGGGATACGCTGTGATCAGGAAAGTGGTTTTGGATACGCTGTGTTCAGGAAAGTGGTTTTGGGATACGCTGTGATCAGGAAAGTGGTTTTGGATACGCTGTGTTCAGGAAAGTGGTTTTGGATACGCTGTGTTCAGGAAAGTGGTTTTGGGATACGCTGTGTTCAGGAAAGTGGTTTTGGGATACGCTGTGATCAGGAAAGTGGTTTTGGGACATGCTGTGTTCAGGAAAGTGGTTTTGGGATACGCTGTGTTCAGGAAAGTGGTTTTGGGATACGCTGTGTTCAGGAAAGTGGTTTTGGGATATGCTGTGTTCAGGAAAGTGGTTTTGGGATACGCTGTGTTCAGGAAAGTGGTTTTGGGATACGCTGTGTTCAGGAAAGTGGTTTTGGGATATGCTGTGTTCAGGAAAGTGGTTTTGGGATACGCTGTGTTCAGGAAAGTGGTTTTGGGATACGCTGTGATCAGGAAAGTGGTTTTGGGATACGCTGTGTTCAGGAAAGTGGTTTTGGGATACGCTGTGTTCAGGAAAGTGGTTTTGGGATACGCTGTGTTCAGGACAGTGGTTTTGGGATACGCTGTGTTCAGGAAAGTGGTTTTGGGATACGCTGTGTTCAGGAAAGTGGTTTTGGGATACGCTGTGATCAGGAATGTGGTTTTGGGATACGCTGTGTTCAGGAAAGTGGTTTTGGGATACGCTGTGATCAGGAAAGTGGTTTTGGGATACGCTGTGTTCAGGAAAGTGGTTTTGGGATACGCTGTGTTCAGGAAAGTGGTTTTGGGATATGCTGTGTTCAGGAAAGTGGTTTTGGATACGCTGTGTTCAGGAAAGTGGTTTTGGGATACGCTGTGATCAGGAATGTGGTTTTGGGATACGCTGTGATCAGGAATGTGGTTTTGGGATACGCTGTGTTCAGGAAAGTGGTTTTGGGATACGCTGTGTTCAGGAAAGTGGTTTTGGGATACGCTGTGTTCAGGAAAGTGGTTTTGGGATACGCTGTGTTCAGGAAAGTGGTTTTGGGATACGCTGTGATCAGGAAAGTGGTTTTGGGATATGCTGTGTTCAGGAAAGTGGTTTTGGGATACGCTGTGTTCAGGAAAGTGGTTTTGGGATACGCTGTGATCAGGAAAGTGGTTTTGGGATACGCTGTGTTCAGGAAAGTGGTTTTGGGATACGCTGTGATCAGGAAAGTGGTTTTGGGATATGCTGTGTTCAGGAAAGTGGTTTTGGGATACGCTGTGTTCAGGAAAGTGGTTTTGGGATACGCTGTGTTCAGGAAAGTGGTTTTGGGATACGCTGTGTTCAGGAAAGTGGTTTTGGGATACGCTGTGATCAGGAAAGTGGTTTTGGGACATGCTGTGTTCAGGAAAGTGGTTTTGGGATACGCTGTGTTCAGGAAAGTGGTTTTGGGATACGCTGTGTTCAGGAAAGTGGTTTTGGGATACGCTGTGATCAGGAAAGTGGTTTTGGGATATGCTGTGTTCAGGAAAGTGGTTTTGGGATACGCTGTGTTCAGGAAAGTGGTTTTGGGATACGCTGTGATCAGGAAAGTGGTTTTGGGATATGCTGTGTTTAGGAAAGTGGTTTTGGGATATGCTGTGTTCAGGAAAGTGGTTTTGGGATATGCTGTGTTCAGGAAAGTGGTTTTGGGATACGCTGTGATCAGGAAAGTGGTTTTGGGATACGCTGTGTTCAGGAAAGTGGTTTTGGGATACGCTGTGTTCAGGAAACTATTTTCATGCATTGTCGTTACCTCAACAATGGAAATGGTAAAATTAAGCAAATAAAGACAGACAAAGTCAAGACACCTAAAGCACTAAGGCAAAAACATCCTCTGCTCCTCATATCCAGTTATAGATAAATAAAAAAACATATACTTTTTCATGGTGGCCTTTATACCATATTCCAAGGACACAGAGGATGTCATGGCTTTTCTGAAGTGATCACACATCTCTGTCCAGAGCATGATCCCACCCTGAAACAGTCTGACCTGAAACAGGACCTGCCCACTGGACACTATATCTATCTATATAAAGAATCTACAAAAGTGAGAACCAGATGATCATGAATATGACCGAACATTTAATCTCTGATAAAGCCCTTGAGAAAAAATTTTTTTCTCAAGGATTATTTCCAAGATTTTTGCAACCTGCTCTAAGGTTCTAAAAGGCTCTAAGGGTTCTTTAGTTTGTCTCTCTGAGTGAACTCTCAAAAGATCCGTGTACCACCATACACAGTGTTTCCCAATCAGGGAGAGTTCCAACGCTAACAAACTCAAACCTTTTCTCCAAGAATGTACATTTCTAAAAAGAAAGATGCAAGAAAATATTTTTAGGGTGACGCCATGGAATAACTTTTTGTTTTTGGTGTCACATTCTGATTGATGGATCTTCACCAATTTGCTATAAATAAATAAATAAATAAATAAATAAATAAATAAATAAACTATTGCACCATAAAGGTTTATTATGTGAAAGGTTCTTTAGGGAACCAAAAAAATGGTTCTTTATTGGTTTTGCTGTGAATATCCTTTTCTGGAACCTTAATTTGAAAGATTGCTTGTAGGTGGGTGAATACAAAGATGGATGGATGCATTTTTAGAAAAAAATAACAAGGATTCTTTGAATAGTGTCAAGGATTCTTTGAATAGTGTAGGGTTGTTCCCAAAAGAGCCCTCTCTGAGAGGGGATTCCTCAGTTGAGGGACAACCAAAGAACCCTTAAGGACTCAAGATTCAAGAGCCACTGAAGAGTGTGTGTGGATGGATGGATGGTTGGATGGATGGATGGTTGGATGGATGGATGGTTGGATGGATGGATGGTTGGCTGGGTGGATGGATGGCTGGGTGGATGGATGGATGGATGGATGGATGGTTGGGTGGACGGATGAATTGTTGGGTGGATGGACGGATGGATGGTTGGTTGGGCGGATGGATGGTTGGTTGGGCAGATGGATGGATGGATGGTTGGATGGATGGATGGTTGGATGGATGGTTGGTTGGACGGATGGATGGTTGGGTGGATGGGCGGATGGATGGTTGGTTGGGCGGATGGATGGTTGGATAGATGGATGGATGGTTGGTTGGGTGGATGGATGGATGGTTGGTTGGATGGATGGTTGGTTGGATGGTTGGATGGATGGATGGTTGGATGGATGGATGGTTGGTTGGATGGATGGTTGGTTGGATGGATGGCTAGATGGATGGATGGGTAGCTAAGGGTTCTTAGCTGTCTAAAAGAGTTCAACTTGAAGCCCTCTCTGAAAAGAAATGATTCAGTTGTACGCTGCTGCAGAGAATTTTTAAGTGTTCCTCTGAATAAATCTTATATTAGGATACTTTTCTCTATGAAGCTGGTTGGATAAGTGGTTGGGTGGCTGGATAGACCGGTCGGTGTTTGGTGGTCCAAGGGTTAGTTTTATAAAAGAGTTCAACTCTCTCAGAAACCCTGTCTGAAATGAGAAACCTCAGTTGTAGGGTACTTCACAGAATCTTTCCCTTGAAGAACTTTTAAGGATACTAGATATCTTTTTCTATGAGTGTGGTTGGATGGATGGATGGATGGATGGATGGATGTACTTTATTCTCAAAGATTCCAAAAAGAATCATGGGAGCTGCAGTACCAAACAACATGAACATTATTCCTCAAGACCTCACATGGCACTCTTCTTTTGCCCCCCCCCCCCCAAAAAAAAAGAGCTCAAACCTAAAAAGATGTGCTACTTCCGACATGGCATGAATAAGTTCTTGAGCCATCTTGCGTGTGATTGCATTGGTGAGGTACATTTCATGGAATAGTCTTCCCAGGGACGAGCGAAAATAAGAAAAGAAATAAAATCCTCGTCTCTACCGGGAGCCCAGAATTCTTGCGGTGCAATCGGATTTGCTGATGGATCTCCTGCCCGAGCTTTCACACATGGATGCTCCGCTCTCTGCATGGGGGATTCGACTCTTTCTAATCCGAGTCTCACTATTAGTGTACTGGCGCTCAAGGCAGGGGGTCTCACACCACTCTCCCTCCCACCACCGATCCATTCAACCATGCACCAGAGCCACGGGCTACGAAACACAGAGAAAGAAGGAGAAGTGGGCCTGTGGTCGCATGTGCCTTTTTTTTTCTTTCTTTCTTTCTTTTTTTTTAACCAATTAAAGAGAAGCTAAATAAAGCAGGAGTTTGTAAAAACTGAATCCATCAGCCTGGACATGTGGAACAAATGAGTCGCCCTCTCAGCAGGAGCCATCGCTCCCTTTATGTGTTCGCTTTTCAAAAAAAGAAAAAAACCCTGAAGGGTAAACGCGGAATCGGTCACCGTACTTAATGGTGCATCCCTGAAGTTTTTAAAAGACCAAGAGTCTAAAGAAAAATCCTTAAAGATGCCCTTAAAAGCTCAGCGTGAAATCGCATTTAAACATGCAGTAAAATCACGGTACACGCAGGCTGGAATCAGATTGTGGGTGTTAATTCACCTCAAACTCAATGGTCATGTAAGTGTTTTAGGTGATTAGATTACATTAAATTAGATCAGACCGAGATTTTTTGATCATCAAAAGAAATGCATGTGTTGCAGAGAAGATTAATTGAATCTTATGGATTACAAAAAAAAAAAGCAAAAAAAAAAGCTTGGTTGTAAGGAATAAAACAAGCTGGTATGTGCAGTTACATGAAGATAATCAACCACGGGGTAATGGGGATGTATGGAAATGTAGTTTTTATCTTTTAGGAAATGGTTTAATGATGATAAAATGATATAACAATATGATCTGATATAATTATTAACATACATGCTTAATATTCTGTCAATAATGTAACAACAGGAGTCTTTTTCTTCTTCTTTTTTTTAAAAATGATTATTATTATTATTATTTTTCACATGCGTTTCCTACAAATCTTTGTGCATCATGTCACTATATGCTACTAGCTTTTTCCCACCTGATGTTTGTGTTTATTTGGAAGCGTATCCAAAGGAAAAAAAAAAATGTGAGCAGGCAGAAAGTGGCCTAGAAGCAATTGGTGTTTTCTTATTTCTTAACTACTTTGTTTTTATCATCTTGGCCTCAAGACAGAAAAAAAAAATCCCCAGGGTTTAATTAACACTCGCAGCAGTGTTAATTAATCTCTGTCCTGGAGGTCCAGAGTCCAGCAGAGTTCGGTGGTTTCTTTGCTCTAACACACCTAATAAACCCGGTATTTAACGGGTGAGTTGAATCTTCTAGTGGAAAAAATCACCAACTGTGCTGGAATTCAGACGGCTGGAGAGTGGAGTCCAGAACTGGCACTGATGACCGCATCATCCAAGTGGATCTAATTCAACGCCGTGACACGTTTGAGGTAGAGAACATTTTGGTGAACGCTGGGACACATACAGTAAATGTTCCAAACCGACTCCTATGACAGCCATACTTCTTCTTCCAGCACCCCTCAGCGTCATCCCCGTGAAGGATCGCCGCGCCACGTTGTCAGTTTTTGTGTCTTCATGTAAACAAAGTGAGAAATAATGGTTGAGATAATTTGGCTCTGTGGACCAGGTGATCAAGGCGCTCGCGGAGAGCGTTTGAGACTCGCCGTTTGCTCTATGACATGACTGATGGATGCGGTAACGGCAGATGTTCGAGTCCTCGCTCGCGACTCAGATTAGGCTGGACGGGGGTGTTTGGGGGTGGACGGGGGATGGTGGTTCAGAGCACTTTTTAAACATGAAGCAGGGAGTGCAGGTTGGTATTTACAGCTGTGTCCCGTCGTGCACCTATTCTCCTCATCACAGGGGGCGGAGAGAGACCTGGGAGACTGAATGCCTCATCTGAACATCTGCAGATGCTACACGCAGGGTCCCGGAGGTCTATAATAACCTATTACCTCCACCTCCGGCGAAAAAACATACATGTTTAAATGACAATTAGACCCCCTGCGTCACCTTTGCATGCCTTCCATCCCATTTTGCTGTAGTCATCTCTTCTGCAGTATGCTGGTGACTCCATCGCTGTGCTCATACTCCAGAAGTAAATACCCCCTACGAAGATACTTGGATATGCAGTGTCTCGGCCCAGTACCTGAATTAATGTTTCCCGACAGCCTCCGTCGAGGTCATCAGATTGAAAATTCATCGAAAATCTCCTGTAGAAAGCGAACAGGCAGTCCTTATGCTCGAACCTGGGAGTATTAAGTAGTTTGAATTGTGTATGGAAGAGTGGTTTAGGGTCCTCAAAATCCTCCACGTGGGTCTCTTCAAGCTTGTTAGACATTACAGAAAGAGGTCCGGTGTTGTGTTGTGTTATTCCCTCCAGTATTTTAGTCAAGACGATCTCAGCTGAGACCAAAACAAAACCAAGATTTACCAGTCAGGACCAAGATTAAAGCGTGGTTGCCAAACAGGAACACAGGCCTGTTTTTATTTGGTTCTACTGGGGGAAAAAATGATATGGGTTACAAATCCAAACTGCATTATTTGCATTACAAATCAAGTCATTCCACACGCTCAAAAATTAAAGGTACTATACCGTACCTTTCTTTCTGGCTGTGATGATACAACCTAATTAAAGGTTCACCACATGCACCTTCCCAGATAAAAGATATATACTAAAGGTCCAGAAGCTGCACCCTTGACCAACCACCCCAATATTTCTCGTAGGTGTGCCAGTAATTTTTTCAAATAGCGTTTTGAAGAAATAAAATGTACTACTTAAGGAAACTTAATATATAATATCTTTGAGCTCGAAATATCACTCATTATACGTATTATGCGTTTTATATATTCATATTTGCTCATTTTGATGAAGGGTGCCAAAAATTGTGGATCTGAGCGTATATTATTGGAGGATTGATGATCCCGTTTGGTAAATATATCATTTAAAGGAAATTCTCCTGTATTATACCGTTGTGGTCTCAAATCTGATTGGTCAGACGGTGGGGTTGTTCTAATGCTTTATCGTTTATATAGTAACAACTATAAGAAAAGGACTTGTATGGTGCATGCCTAACATGACGATTTCGAGAGAGAGAGAGAGAGAGAGAGAAAAGAGAAGCTGGTGAGGGAACGACAATAAATGTAACTATTAATGCATTCAAAAAAAGCATGACGTACTTTAATAAATTTAGAATTGTAGTTATTGGCAAAAAAATTGCTGTAGTATAAGAATAATAAAACACCTATAACCTATATTATTTCTTACTCGCTCGACCAAATGGTTCATAATTTGACTTGCATGGTTTTATTTCATATTTGTATGACACAGTTAAATATTAGTCAGTTGAATCAAGGAATAACAAACAACAAATCTTATACTGTCATAATCACTGTAGCTATCAGTGCTATAATAACTGCAAGTAACTAGAAAAGCTCCAAGACCTGAAGCAATTTTTGATCCAGAAATTACCCCAGTGCAACAAGTGACACAGACAGATTACAGCCTATAGCACGGAGTTACACGCAAACCCCTTCACTGTAAGAAATTGTGAGGATTCACGTTCACGTCGGATTATTTTTCAGCTTTTTTTTTTTTTTAACGGCCATTTCTTCGAGCGCTACAATATGACTGTCCAAACTGAAGTTGGCATTTTGTGCCACGCTTTTCACCGCTGTTCTCACGAAATGCAATCCTGACCATGTCTCATGCACCTGTATCAGGAAATTGGTTTTCTATATGTCTAAAGAGCAGGTTATAGGCAAGAGATATGAGAAGGGGGAGGGGGAGGGGTGGGGTGGGGGGGGGTTAGTACAGTGGAAGCTTTAGTCCTTTCATTTCAGAGCAGCTCGGTCCAATTTCACAGCCTGAATGGATAAAAGAAAGCGAAATGGGTTGTGTAGATTGCGGTTTTGTTTGATTGGACTCCTTTGTGTGTGTGTGTGTGTGTGTGTGTGTATGTGTGTGTGATTATACAGTATCGGGTTCTTGTTTTCAAAAACAAAGGTTTCTAATAACGTATAATAAAATATGGCAACACTTTATTCATCCCCACTGGGAAACTGATGCTACAGAAACCTGGACTAAAAATAAATAAGAAATAAATAAATAGACGAGACGGTATAGAAATATAGATGAACAGTTTAGGTGGAATACTCCGAACTGTACAAATTTGCATATTGCATGCAGAGAAAGCCATAAATTAGCATCAAGACCAAACACAGTGCAGAAGTAAGATGAACCACCTACACCAATACTGTGGAAAATACAGAATATACAAAGTTTTATGTGCACGTGTGTAAAGTAATATTAATAGGTTTGCTTTCTATTTGTATATTTATTTGGTACATTTGTATCCGTAACTCTGCGTTTTAAATTGCATTCAATTCCCAGTCTGCTACTGTAAAAAAGTGTCAAGTATAACGGTGAGTAGATATCTGAATGAATGAATAAACTAGCCAGTGAGTGAATGAATGAATGAATCTTCTGGACATCTTGCTTAGCTGGAATATCTCTCTCCGCTATAATAAATGGAACAATTACAAGGATGCTGAGTTTTTACGAGAGCATGTGCAGATGTTTTCTAATGGATGTGATGTAACATTTTAAGCAACATCTGGACGGGTTTTGAACAGACGTTCTTGGTGCTTTTATTTCAAAAAGTCACAGGGATTTCGCTGATGAATGCAACCACTCTTAGTCGGTTCCTCTGAAAGCATCCTAGTAGATAATATTCATGATTCGGCTCTATGTTTATTGGGCGTAAATTGAGTTAAATGCAATTTATGTAAACGCAGTGGCGGCAGCGTTTAGTCAGTGCCTAGTTTGTGAAGCAGTATACACTGAGCAGGAATATGAGGACGTTTTATAGCATGAGCCATACCGATGACGGTGTACAGTATATGAGTGGCCGTCGTAACAGTTAGCCAAAAGTGAAGCCGAAATGTCTTTAAGATCCTCTAGTGGCCCTCTGCAGGACAATTTATTATTATTTTTTTACCTCAGCCATTCCCATGGTAGTCAGCGGGAACGATAGCAAATAATAATTCAATACTGCTGTGTGTAGTTTAGCTGACCTTGATATCTCCCACAGTATTTTTTCCTTATGATAAATGCATTCTATGATTTGATGATACATAAATGTGGCTTAGTGGTTACCATGTTTTCCTCACACCTCCGCGGTTGGGGGTTCAAATCCTGCCTCTGCGCTGTGTGCACAGAGTTTAAACATTCTCCCCGTGCTTCACCGGGATTTCCTCCGGGTACTCCGGTTTTCTCCCCCAGTCCAAAGACATGCACTGTAGGCTGATTTCCAAATTATCTGTAGTGTGTGATTGTGCCCTGAGATGGGTTAGCCTCCCGTCCAGGGTGTCCCCTGTCCCTGCGACAGGCTCCAGCCCCTTCCATGACCCTGTGTAAAATTAGCGCTATGGAATACAGATGGATGGATGACGAGGTGATTGACATGACCTCATGCAAGCGCACTTTCAAAATATCTTCCTGACTGTACATCGTGTGAGCCAATGTGCCTTCTTGAAGTTGCACATCAGGTGTCTCACAGCGTGTCTCACCGAGTCTGTGCTAAGGAAATACCAAATAACCCCTTTGAATTTAATCACAATCTGACGCTGCATTTTGAATCCGCATGCCTTGTTAATATTTATAATGCACTGTGATGTCATAATGCATTTGTCTTTATGACAATATTTCAGAAATGGCTTCACTATTCATACTTAGTTAAGCTTTATGTTAATCCATCTATCCATCCATCTTCTACCGCTTACTCCTTCTTCAGGGTCGCGGGGAACCTGGAGCCTATCCCAGGGAACTTCATACTAATCATTTTATATATATATATATATATATATATATATATATATATATATATATATATATATATATATATACAAATAGCGAATTAACACATTTTAGGAATGTTTCTAGAAGGTACTGAGCTCTTTTTTTTTCTTTTTTTTCTTTTTTTCTTTTTAAAAATCTTTTTAATGAATCTTCTGTTTACTCTCAGGAGTGAGTGCTGCATAAACCGAGCATAACGAAGTCCCAAGGCTGGTCATGTTATCGCTTTAATGTACTATGCAAAATTATGAACACGGCGCAATTTCATTGGCCAGCGAAAGATGTTTCTGGACGCTGATTGGATGAGGCTTGTTTCCGGGGCGCTCAGATCGACCGGTGACGTTTTCCCCAGCCGCAGTGAGACGGACTGGGCGAGAATGGCTGCCGGTGGAGGTTAGATTTACACGGTTTTATATCTCTTCGAATATTTAAAGTTATTTTTTTAGTATTTTATTTCATTTTTTAAAATTATATTTAACACGACACGCATTTGCTCTGCCAGAACAGTGTGTTACGGTTTAAATGGATGTTGTTTACGAGTGTTTGTGTAGCCAGAAAAAAAAAAAAAAAAAAAGTACAAACCGGTTGTTGGCTAATCTAAGCTAGGTTAGCAAAACTAGCCCGGACAGATTAGCTCTGTTGAACCAGCCACGTCCAAAACATCATACTTTTTCTAAACATTACGAAGCAGTATGTATATACATTAGTGTGTCTGAGTATTTTTCTGACAGGGTAATAAATATAAAGCAGGACTGGTTTGGGGTTGTAGCCGTTATTGTGTAAGCCTTTTGTGGTTAATGCGCTCGTGGGGTTTTAACTGCAGGATGTCTGGCGTTTTAAAATCCCCGAAACACCTCAGTTTGGACGATTTCTACGACGTGTCAGTGTGACTTCCAGATAGGAAAACGATTTCAGGAACGTCCTAGTCCAAGTCCTGGTTAAAACTCGTTTTAATTTACACCTAGTTAGTCGGCGAAACAGCCTGCTATCTCTGCTAGCTACCACCTGCCGGTTGTGTGGCTAGTTTACAATGAGTTGTTAGCTAGCATGCTGGTTCCTGCTTTGACAAAGATGGGTCATTTATAACCACGAATTAAAGCGACTGGTCTGTAGTAAAGCCCTTTTTAAATTCGTTTAAAGTCACACTATTAACAAGAGTATGAGCTCTCTCCTTTTTTTTTTTTTTTTTGGCTCAAATATTAGCCCGCTTTTATGACTATATTCTCGTTATCTGTTTAAGTGAAACAGCCAGAAGCATCCAGTAAAAGTAAACAGTTATGGGGAGCCATTTTTAATACTACAAGACAAAACAAAAAAAACCAAAGGCGATGTATGAAATTAGTCACATTGATGATAACGTCATATAGGTTCATGGTCTGTTTTTGTTCCGTATCCACCTAAGCTTTTCTTGATGAAGTGCAATTGCAATGCTCTGATGCTGATAAATGGCTTTTGTGCAAACAGGCTCGGTCACGCTTCAAACCAGTCCAACGGGTCAACACGAGTGAATCACGAACCACCTAGTATGGTTATTCTGTGCTAACTAAGTGTTACTCATCCCCAGTTTCTGAGAGAGAGAGAGAGAGAGAGAGAGAGAGGGTGCTTGGACCCCTGGAAAAGAACTGTGCAGTTCATGGACGAGTTCCTGTTCTGCCTTGGAATCGCTCCGTTCTATGACGATCGCAGTAAACAGCGACTACGTTTACACGGGCAGCAGTAATCTAATTACTGACCTTATTCTGAATAAGACAGTATTCTGATTAGGGTGTTTACATGAGTTGCTTTTAGAATATTCCTTTCATGTTCAGGTTTCGCGTGTTATAGAACATAAACGGATTAACAGCACACGTCATTACGTCCCCACGCCACGCCATCCGGCGTCCCCTCGAGAATTTCACGTATTGACAATTCGTGTTCGTTATGGTACCGTATACAGTTTTGGGTGTTTTTATTTTTAATTTTATGAAAGCTTCAAGTGCAGTTAATTATTCGTCGTGCTGTACGTGCTAATAGACGACTACTCGAAGCCGTGGGCTGCGTCCCAAACCGCGTACTTGCATGCATTTCACCTACTATTCGGTAAGGTAGGTAAGCGCGCGGTTTCGGACGCAGCCGTGCTCTCGTGTTTGCCGTCAAACGGTTGAGCGCTGTACTTAAATGGAGCGTAAGAAAAAGTACTTAAATGGAGCGTAATTCCGTATAAGTTTTAAAAGGACAGTACTATATATATAATAATGTTTATATAATAATAATCGTTTATATCTGTAATCCCATTTAAAAATGTATCATTAATAAAATATATACTGTGAAAATAAATGTACTGTATTCATACTGTATCATAATACTGCAATACGTTAAATGTCTTTGTAATCTTGGTAGAATCTTATACAGTTGCCCAGGTCATGCAGTTTTTAGACAGTCCCCTACTGACTCCATTACTATAAAGCGCTGCTGCACTGCGTTTCCGAGAGGTTAGCTTCAGGGGGGTTTAACGGGAGAGAAATGAAAACTATGTTCAGTTGTACTTGTTTCTCGTTCCACTCCAGGGTGAGACAGTATACATTTCACCTTTACCTTTCTGTGTGTTTATCGTTTGAGAAGTAGAAGAGAGAGTCTCAAATGTGCGGTGGCTCTCCGGTGACCGCGGGGCAGTCTAAAAATGCGGTCGACTGTGACGGACGTCACTTCCAAATACAAACACGGCCAACGGTATACCCCTGACACTGATTGGCAGGTTTCTGTACAAGGGGAATGCAAAGCTATTTACCATTGCGTTTGAGTATTGGCAGGCTCTGTACGGCACACTGAGGACATGAAATGGCAAACGGTTTGATCGCTGTTGCTATTTCAATATGACCGGGTCGTAACGCGTGAAACGTGATTATCGCGAATACAGTTTGCGATTTGCGTTTGAACATTGTCCGCGAAATACGTCCATACAGCCGGTTTATAAAGTGTTAACTTTGCAGACGGTGGATTAATCACAACAAGAAACGATTGATTTTTGCGTTGGTTTTTAACTTTCGAACTCTGCCTTCTCGTTCTGGCTGCAGACGTTGGAAAGCTGTTACAAGTTCAAAATGGGACTCCTGCAAGCACAAGCTATAACGGGGTAGACGCCCTGCACGCCTGCACCATTCTCCAGCAGCTCAAAGCCCTGTACGACGAAGCGCAGCTGACCGACATCGTCGTGGAGGTGGACAACGGCGAGACCTTCGCCTGTCACAGAAATGTGCTCGCTGCCATCAGTCCTTATTTCAGGTAGAGCATGCTCCGTACGATTTGTCTCCGTGGTGGTCCGACATCGCTTCTGGGACAGAACTACAAGGTTATCGAAATGCTGGATGTGCTCAGCGAATAAATTTACAAAGTAATAGTAAGGAATATGTAATGAGGAGAGAAAAAATAAGCAGAAACACACCCTGATACTCAGTTGCCTCAGTTGAATAATACACTCGCAGCTGGTTTTAGTTTACTGAAGACATTTGAGAGTATTAGTTCAGGGTTAAGACATGCGTAGCAGAGAAGAACAACCTGTACACTTAATTTATGATGTACAAGGCTCAGCATGGTTCACTAATGATTTAATAATGATGTTATAGCTTTTAAAACCAACCCCCAGACTGTCACGTCGCTTGATAAAACGCGCGCTGATACGATCAAACAAAATGACTGATTTAGAAACTGGCTTCGAAAAGGTGTGAAATGGTCCTCGCTATGAAAGGAGGAAGCGAATGTTATTTCTGGTGTGTTTCGTGAAGGTTGCGTCAGGGGAAAACGCAGACAGAGTATAGTTGATTAGTTTAGCTTATACTTCATGTTTTCTGTTTTTCCTGATGCAACCGTCATGAAAACATGGGTTCGGATTAACGTCTGAAAATTGTAATGGTTAAAGCAAACACTTCTGAATCTCTTGACTACTCGCAGCTTTCATTTTGTTTTGATTTGTTTTTCTTCTTCCCCTCATCCTCTCCTGTCACGTCAGATCAATGTTCACCAGCGGCCTTACGGAGAGCAGCCAGCGCGAGGTGCGCATCGTGGGCGTGGAGTCGGAGTCCATGAGCCTGGTGCTGGACTACGCCTACACGTCGCGCGTCGCCCTGTCCGAGCACAACGTGCAGGCTCTGTTTACCGCAGCGAGTCTCTTCCAGATCCCGGCGCTGCAAGACCAGTGCGCTCACTTCATGATCAGCCGGTTGGAGCCACAGAACTGCATCGGCGTGTTCATGTTCGCCGACACGTACGGACACCGGGAGCTACGTGAACGAGCCCAGGACTACGTTCGCCGGAAGTTTCTGTGCGCTGTGGACGAACCCGAGTTCCTGCAGCTGACCAAGGAGCAGCTGGTGGGAGTTCTGGACAGTGACGACCTCAACGTGGAAAAGGAGGAGCATGTGTATGAGGGCATCGTGCGCTGGCTGGAGCACGACCCCGTGCGTCGGCAACCCTTCCTCGCCGACGTCTTCGCCAAGTGTATCCGGCTGCCGTTGTTAGACGAGGCCTTCGTGAGCCGCATCCCGGCCCCCTTTTCCCTGGCGCTGCCGACAGATCCTACGGAAAAGAGCCGAGCTAACGGTGCCAACGGCTGCCCGCAACGTCTAGGCATGACGGCGTCCGAGATGGTGATCTGTTTCGACGCGGCGCACAAGCACTCGGCCAAAAAGCAGACGGTACCGTGTCTGGACACGGCCACGGGCAAGGTGTACAAGCTGTGCAAACCGCCCAACGACCTTCGTGAGGTCGGCATCCTCGTCACGCCCGAGAACGACATCTTCATCGCCGGAGGCTATCGGCCCGGAAGCAGCGAGACGTGCATCGATCACCGCGCAGAAAGTGACGTCTGGCAATACGAGCATGCCGGCAACCGGTGGCTAGCACGTGCGCCCATGCTGAGAGCGAGGATCGGATGCCGTCTGGTACACTGCTGCGGGAAGTTGTACGCCCTCGGAGGGCGCGTGTACGAGGGCGACGGACGCAACGCTCTTAAATCGGTGGAATGCTACGATGCCAGGGATGATCGCTGGATTGCCGTTAGTCCGATGCCTGTTGCCATGGAGTTCCACAGTGCTGTGGAGTATAAGGATCGCATCTACGTACTCCAAGGTGAGAATTTTATATTTATTTGGATTTTTTATATTTATTGGTAATCTGTATATTTGTTATCGAACGTTCGTATGGAAATTCTTCAAACTGTCCTGTCAGTTAAACTTCAGAAATATGGGCTGAGAAGACCATCCTAAGCAAAGGCCTGTCAGATCTTGAATCATGTGACGTTCTCGATAGTCCTTGCCTCAAACAGATCATTCTACCTGAACGTGGCCTACAAGCTGGATTTGATTCAAGCAGTCCAAGTTGGCTGACCCATTTGGTTTCTATCTGCTCGCACTCTTCACTTCAGTCCCTACTGGTGAAATCTTTGAGTCTTCCCTCAGGCTACTGAACAAGAGCTAGTTTTATTTCTTTTCCCATCCAAAAAAAACCTCCCAAGTAATATGGCTCTAATTTCTTCAAAGGTCAACCTGTTTGCAGAGGCAGGGTCGCATTTCTTTTTGAGGGTCTCATCTGTGAACATTGACCTGAATTCTCTGAAGAATGCTGTGCTTCAAGCTTAACACGCCAACCATCAATCGTTTCTTGCTCCTGATAGATCCCTTAGTGTAGCTGAAGGTCTTTCCTAGACTCCGAGGTTCTCGGAGATTGTGGAAATTTATTTGCCTCCAAAGAAGAATCAAAACTACTCGCCACCAAGTGCCACCACTTTAGCCCCAGGTATTTAGACGTGTCCAGGTTGAAGGTACAGACACGCTCTTGGTCGTCAGGTAGTCACGCCAATTCTCTGACATGGCGGGTTGGTCAGGGGTCAGGAGCCATGGACAGCGTAAAGATCGCTGTAATATTCAGTATCGAACTTGATTGCTCACTCGTCCTGTTGATCTGTCGTTCCGCACTGAATTGACCAATCCGTTTCTTCCTCTTTGTAGGCGAATACTTCTTCTGCTTTGACCCCCGTAAGGATTACTGGAGCCACCTAGCACCCATGAGCATCCCCCGCAGCCAGGGACTGGCGGCGCTGCACGAGAACCGCATCTACTACATCGGCGGCGTGTGCCGCAACCACCAGCGCACCTTCACCGTGGAGGTGTTTGACCTTGAGCAGAACAGCTGGAGCCAGCGACAGGACTTGCCCTTCGAGCAGGCTGCCAGCCCCTACATCAAAGCGATGATGTTAGGAGGACATCTACACCTGTTCGTTCGCGCCACCCAGGTCACGGTGGAGGAGCACGTGTTCCGCACTAGCCGCAAGAACTCTCTGTACCAGTACGACGAAGAGGACGACAGCTGGAGCAAAGTCTACGAGACACCAGAGCGCCTCTGGGATCTCGGCCGCCATTTTGAGTGCGTCGTAGCCAAGCTGTACCCTCAGTGTCTCCAGAAAGTGCTTTGATTGCCGGAGAAAATGGGAAGCAGGGATATTTTGTTATTGTTTTTGGTTTTGTGTTTGTTTGTTCGTTCGTTTCAGGAGAAAGGGGAGTCAGTAGTTCTGTTCCCCGCCTATGGTGCTGTTCGAGTCCCCAGACACAGGAGGAGGAGGAGGAGGAGGAGGAGGAGGAGGAAAGTCTTAAAGTCGAGCGACATTCGATGACCTCAGAGGAGTGCTGATTATCAAGACGGCAGTATTTTTTAATCTGTAAGAGACGAGAACAAAGTGTCCTCACTGTTGCTTGTTTTACAGTTAAAACAAACAAATTCAAAGTGCAATTATCACATTGTTTGTGTCTTGAGCCATTTTTCTTTTCTGTCTCTAAGGCTTAGGTTAGGGTTTTTTCGTTGGTTTGTTTGCTGGTGTGCAGTGGAACACCGTAATAGATGTCCTTTTTGGAAAGGACAAGCAGTATGTGTGTGTGTGTGTGTGTGTGTGTCAAAAATGACAGTAAAGTAATAAAAATATATAAATAGCTATATATATATATATTAATACGGGTCTGGTGGGATGAGAGGTGCCCATCATTAGGTAGCTAGAATACTGAATAATGACCTTTTTTTTTTTTTTTTTTTTTTTTTTAATATAAAAGATCCTTTAAACCAATTATGGAGAAATTCTCTCTTGGTTTTATCTCTTTGATTATTTAGTCATTTTATAATCATTAATATAGATTAGTCTAATTTTGAGTGGCTGATTTTTTTTATTTTATTTTATTTTGTCATGTTAAATATATATTTTTTTTGTTGTTGTTTGTAGTTTGCCTTTTACTGTCAACCCAAATGCTTATTGATCTTTTTTGCATTTCAGTTTGGGTTCCAAGGTTTTTTTGTTTGTTTGTTTGTTTGTTCGTTCTTGTTCTTCTTCCATGTCAGCTGCGCCCCATGAATCTTTTTCAGCGTCGACTCTATTTCGGCGTTTCTCAGGGCCTCCACCTCTGGAGAGCCACAGTTCTGTCCAGTTTTCCAGTTTGGTGCTTTCTATGCTCCAACGCAACTCATCAGCTGACTCTCAAGCCTGTTTGAGAACAGGGCGGGGGAAATAAACACTGAATCTGTGATCTGAAGAACGATTACACACCGACGCGGGGTTGGGGAAATCCCAGAGATAAACGGAGCATAGTGTGTTGTGTTTTTTTGTTTATTTTTTAAAATTTTTTTTAAAAAATCAGAACCTGTGGTTGAACACGAAGGCCCATCGCTAAGCTCTGAACCCGGTTTTGTCGAATACCATGTTTGGCCGCACGTGTAATGAAAACCAGGAAACAGGTTTGATGATGTCATGCCAGATCTGCGGAGTGCCACTAGCAGGGTGGGAGATTTTTCGAGGGCGACGCCAGCACGAATCCATTTCACATGCATTAATCCTTTTGTTTGGGGGGCGGGGAAAAACAAAGGAACGACTCTCCTTTCAAAAGGAGGTATGCATTAAAGATTTAATGTCTTCTAAAAACAAATTAACTATATACATCAGGCACTCACGCGCCGTTGTTTTACCCTTCATGTTGTTTGATTATCATTATCTCCCACTCCAGCAAGAGGTGTCATGTAATCCTGGATGTTTCCTTGTTTGGGAAGAACATCAGTCTCTGAGCCATGCTGCTTTTTCGTTGACAA
>NC_030436.2:18107500-18167500 GCF_001660625.3 Ictalurus punctatus
AAAAATAGTCCCGGAAAGAGGGATAAAGGTGCGGAGTGCTAAGGATTTTAGAGAACCATCATCATTAACAGAGAGATAGATAGAGAGAGAGAGAGAGAGAGAGAGAGAGAGACGGCGTTCCCCTGTGTAATGGTGACGGCGTGGCCTTCATCATAACGTCCTTGGCTTCTTTCCCAATGTCACCCTGCACGCACTGGAAGAAAGACAGCAGAAATTCATCACACACGGACACCACTGCATTTTCCCCTTCAGCGTTGCTCCCTATGGGAACGACGTGATGTGTGATGACCCCCATCTTCCTCAGGTGACTGGGATTTTAGGAGATATTGAAATCCCTCCTGAGGAGATGTCACCTCGTGAACGAACGGCGGTCCACACGCTAATCCGCTCTTTTCTTCTCCTGCTCACGTTCAGGAACCACATGATTTTGGTGGTGGTGGTGTTTTGTTTAGGTTTTTTTTTTTTTCTTTTTTTTAAAAATTATCCAAAAGTTTGAGTCCACTACATGCAGTTGTAGAAAAGAAAAAAAAGGATCCTTTAAGGGTTATCTGTATTGTTAAGAATTCTAAGCTCCCTGACGAGGTTCCACTTTAGGGAAACTCGGCTTCGGGGACAAACAGAAGAACCGTTAAATGTTCGAGATTCTAGACGGCGTTGTCTTAAGAGTATTCTCTAGAAATCTAGAGCTCTAGGATTTTTAAAACCTCATATGAACATGATCTGTAGAGTTAAATCGTAGATTTAGTGTGTTAGGTTTCTCAGACGTTCCTTTACTATTACAAATAACAGAAATGGTCTTTAAATATATTAATGTGTAAAAAAAAAAACAAAAAAAAAAAAACGGGTAAAATATTTACATTTCCCTTTAAAAATGTAAAAAAAAAAAAAAAGTGATATAGATAATATTGTCTAATACATCGTACGCCCGGCCTACAGAAAGAGGGACATGGCAGAATGAATTTTCAGTATATTGTTTTGTTGATTTTGCCTTATATTTAAGATATACCTTTAATTTTTAATGTCGTGCAACGTGTCTATATATTTTCTGTAGATAATTTATAGAAATAAAGCAATGTACATTTCCTCCCCGCCCCCATTCAAAAACTATGGGGGCACAAACTTTTGCTCTCATATTCTGTATATGTAATATGTAACATAATGTCATTAAGCAAAACTGGCTTCATTTCTGTCTAAAGTTTTTGTGATGTACTGCATTCAAACGCTTCCGCACATTCGTACCATATGAACAAGTCCCGACTAGAGCTTGGAGTAATCGGCTGTACAAAATTCTGTTTTTAGGCACAATTTTAGTCTCTGCACCAGCAAAAGGAGGAAAATCTCTTCTGCCTGTGTGCGTTTTCTCTTCCTCTCCTCTTTTCCTCTCTCTGAGCACTCGCCGAGTTGATTAGCGCTTTGGTCATGCTCATGAAAGCGAGACCCGCCCTACATAATTTACAGCCTAACCACGTAATCATAAAAGTTTTACAAGGTTGTAAGCACCCAAAATGGAGGATAACAACAGGCCATTAGCGTCTCTGAAGCTGAAATAAATCATCCTTTCAAAATCTTGGCGACCGATCATCAGCTTATACGCCGCATTATGGGATCAGACAAATGCACAAACAGCTCATAATGATGGAGTGATTAATGTTTTCTAGTTCTTCTTCATCGCGGTGCCGTAAATTGCATCAGTGCAAAGACGAGTCGCCCGTAATGGACTCAACCAGAAGGAAAATCCTGCTCTTGGTTAATTGAATGTGCTTAAATACATATTCCCCTTAATTCTTTTTTCCCTAATAATCTCAAACCCACTATTTTAAATTGAGCATTTCCCCCTCGTTTTCTTATTAATTAAATTTTTTATTTTTAAAAAAAAAATCCCACTATTTTAAATTGAACGGGATTTTCGTATCGTACATTTATTTTTGTCGCCCCGATGTTTTCTACTAATCGCAAAGTCCACGTTATTCATTTTCAACCTTAATTTAATTTTAATAAACAATGTTGATTTTAAGTCGAATGTGCTGTTTTTTTTTTTTGTTTTTTTTTTATAACTTCCATGTATGATTTTAAGTTGAATATTGGAAGGAAATTCTCTTATATCACGTACTCTCATATTATGAACTGCTATCAAATACCTATGATGAACGTATACGTTTAGTTAACTCTTTAAATAAGCCGATCGACTGCCATCCTTTCTTATAGCTGGCACGTGTATTTTCTGTCTCTTGAAAAGACTCATTTCCATAGTGTGCTGTGTGTTTTGTTTTGTCTATCTGTCTGGCCCCTGCACCAGTAGAAACCGTCCACGCACTGCTGTTATCGATGTGTATAAATACCCTCGGTTTGCTTGAGTAAACTCGGACGTCTATTTGAGCATGCATGTGTTAGGGTGCGTTCATTTTAGGCTCCCCAGATCGATCTGAAGCGCTGTGAGGAGAACCACACTTTCTAAGTACAGAACTAAAAGTTAATAGAAGCAAATGTAAAAAAAAAAAAAAAAAAAGGCCGGAAGGCATGACGGAAGATCTGAAAGGCATAATCTGAGATTCCTGAGATACATGGAAATCTAACATGCAATTTCTTAATTAAAGAGCTTATATTTACAACCCCACCCCCCCACCCCACCCGCCGCCCAATATTTTCCGATAGTCGAACATGTTTGTTTTAGCTTGCGTTTAATTTCCCATAATGTTTTCCGGTTAATCCCAAACAAGCTTATGATTTTAAGATGAATGTACCTACATTTCATTTGATCTCCTAATCTTTAAGTCCACCATTTTAAGTTGGACATTAATACCGTAGCATTAATGTTGAACATGCCATTTTCTTTCGTTTAGCTCACATTCTGAATGTTTTGCATTGTTTTTGTTTTACCGTCGTAGTGATCTCAAACAAAACCCACAATTTAAGATGAACGTGTGATTCTCTGAACTTACATTTAAATCCCCCGCCCCCCAATATTTTCCAATCATCTCAAAGCCAATGATTTGAAGTTGAACATGCTTACCTTACATTATTATTATTATTATTATTATTATTATTTACCACATATTTCATCCTAAGTTAAAATAAAGGCCATTATTTTAAGTTGAACATACATTTTTTTTTCCCTAAGATTACTAAGATTATTTTTGATTCCCTAAGATTGTTCTGAACTTACATTTAACCCCCGTAATATTTACCTAATAATCTCACAGCCCATGATTTGTAAGTTGAACATGCTATTTTCTTACTTTACATTTACTTCCCCCCCCTAATGTTTTCTGATTAACCTCCAACAAAGCTCACAGTTCTAGCGACACAGTTAGTTATTAAGGTCTTTCCCAGCAACCCTTTTTTCCCCGTTTGCATGCAGTCATGTTATAACTGCAGAAGCCTTCACTGACCTTCTGAATCAAACCTGGAATAGCAAACGGATTGTTCCTTTAGAGCCAGCTCGTACGTTCTGAGGTCCCTCTCTTTTAAGGAATGTCCTTCTGGTAATGATTTGGCCTTTTAACATTGGGTACCTTTTTTTTTTTTTTTTTTTCCTGGTTTTTAATTTTCTTCAGAAAAGACAAACCGACTTGCTGATCGATGTGGATAATTCAGCTGATAATTTTCTTCCTCTGCAGTTGTTTTACATCGAGATCAAAGCAATATGAAACGTGATTGTAATCTAATAGGTGTCATCAAAAGTGTCTCGCTGCTAAACTCCGACACGAGGTGAGATGAGATGAGATGAGATGAGAGGCGATGCGGTTTCCCGTCATGTCTGTCAGAGATTTTGGGCTTAATGCTGCTAAACAAAACTCTCATTTTCATCGAAATATGCAAAATATAATGCAAATCAGACCCAGCCTTCTGTCTTCTCTCCTCTCTTCCTTCCTTCTTGTCCATCGATCTCTCACCCTTCGATTCATTCTCTCAGTGAAGGAATCGCTACATTTTTATCATCATGAACCTCGTCGTCGTTCTTATCGAGATTTACACTCCGTACAACGATATCGTCTTAACATCCTGCGTGCTGTGCAATTAATGAAAATAAAAAAAACGAGACGGCTCTGATTTGATGTTTAGTCAAAGGTTTATTTTGGAACATTTTTAGCTTCAACTTTAAGAAAAGGCTCCACGTTAAATATGCTAGGATTCGAAATGTCGAGTAAGACATATGTGTAAGTGAGCTGAGAAAAATCTAGCTCTAATTAGCTCTTCCTTAATTAATTACCAATAAATCACTTAAATAAACGAGTAATACACCAGATGTGCATGTGATCATGCAGACAGTGTTTTAAAAAAATGTGGTTTAAAACACTACAAAAGTTCCCCAAGTTCACTGATATTGCAGTCGTTTTAAGTCTAACGAAGGAATCCGGAAAATTGTGACCAGGTCTATAATGTGGTTCATTGTACAGCCCTACCGGTATTAATTCACACTCTCTGTCTGTCTGTGTCCAGGTCCAGTGAGCAGTGTGTTGGTGAACCGCTATGGCAGCAGGCCTGTGGTTATCACGGGAGGCCTCATGTGCAGTATCTCCATGGTGGCGGCTTCATTCAGCACCACCATCACACACCTGTACTTATGTATCGGGATTATCGGAGGTACCGAAACGACTCGTCTCTTTCCCGTGTGCTGGGATACAATGTTCGTTTTTTAAAAAAAAACAAAAACAAAACAATTTTACATCCTTTTGGCTGCTTTAACACGCTGCCCATGGTTGAAAATGATTCTATAGCTGTAAAATACACTCAAATAACAGGTAAGGTATAGAACACACAGGAACACGCTGTTATAGGAAGTGGAGATACTATTTTACTATTTCATGCTTTCATTGTAGTTTATATTGTTGCGGAATATCCATGAACGTTCCTGTCATCGCTTACCGTATTGTAGCAGCTCTAAACAGTCGTTCCATCTCCAGAATCGCTTTTCACTCGCAAATTGAAGTTAATAGGGTGGGGGTGGGGGGTGGGTGGGGGGGTCATTGTTTATCATGTTACCTAGAAACCACAGACAGCACAAATCCTCCATCCTGAAGATGTGTCAGAAAACGTAGTTACCGCTTTATACCGTTATAAACTGCTGACACTCCTTTGGAAGACTCCTTCCTGAAATGTCTCAACAACAAAAAAAAAAAAAACGTCCGTATATCAACTATTTAAAAACATTGTGCGTGATCTGTTTATGTGGAGCATCAACCATATAAGTCCCGATGAATTTGCTGTTACTATGGAAACTATAACGTATCAGAACAAATGCAATCGTATAAACCAGTGATGTCAACACCTTCTGACCAATCAGATTTGAGCATTCAGTACCGTTGTGGTATATAATGAAAATGACATGTCATCGATGCTCTTCTTTTTTTTTTTTCCTTCTTGTCCTCTTTATGTCATCTCAAGGTGTTTTTCCTTGCTAATGTTGCCTCTGGCTTTCCAAGATTTCTGTCCAGCTGCATTGTGACAGTTTAAGGCACTATACGAGACAAACTCAGTTGAATTCAAATGATGTTGGGGGAACCCCCAGACCCACGGCCCCGGCTCTGTCATCGTCATCAGATCTTTCCATTAGGATTTTGTCCATCTGAGAGTCGAAGTTGAGCTCTCTGGAGCGTGTGTAATTGGAGTGTGTATAGGGAGGACCAGAGTTCCACTTGTTTATCGGTCTTCCGCCCTGTAGGACTCTCGGGTTTCACTCTCGGGTCACGCCTCAGGGAAAAGCTATCACTCTGTGGATAACGCGCATGTTCACTAATTCTTTGTCTTTTGTTCTGGTTCTTTATGTCTCGCTGTCTTTGTTGCCACAAGCGGAGTTTATCTTTTCTTTTCCCCTCACAGTCTTTCTACGTCTCTTTCACAAACCAGGCTCTGATTTTCGATCTGTCTATTGTTCCCGCTGTCTCGGGCTCTCTCTCTCTGGGTGTAATTAAGTCTGCACCGTCCTGGCTCGTCCCTCTAAGGGAAGGATTGTACGTGCCAAGCTGGTTACCCAGAGCATGTGCCCAGCGAGCCTCATTACCCAGCACCAGTCTGCCATGGAGGATTTATGTGTGGATGGAGTGGGCATGGACGTCCTACTGAGACTCGCGATGACCCTCTTGGTTCCTTTTTATTATTTCGAGGTCACCATCAATGGAGTAATGCTTTCAGCAAAAGGTCCACATGGGGACTGAGCTTACACTGGACCGAATTAAAAGTCTTTATTGAAAATGACTGTGATGACTTTATAAGCTCAGGATGTGTATTAGGTTTGGGTTTTTTTTTTTTTTTTGCCCTCGGGCACACGCTAAGGTATTCCAGATCTGGCGAATTCATTCCTCTCATTCATCACTGTGAAGGCTGAGACATACACTTAGAGATATTCATTGCAACCTGGAACTTTTCTCTCGTAGATTCATCACAGACGGAGTCACAGTCCCTCCAGGACATCGTCTGAATTTACTAACACTTTACATTCATTTATACACAGTAGGCATTCAAACGGTATGACAGCGTGAGACAGGACCAATGTATAAGTGCGGCAATTTATAGACACTTGCAGCGTTTGGTGAGCTCAGAGAGGTGAGCAGATTCATTACACAAATGACACGTTTGTGTCTATCGGTGCACGTCAAATTACACCAAGATTGGAAAACACTGTCTCGTAGAGTCCATGCTGATGAAATGCCTGGTTAATATACAGTCATGTGAAAAATTAAGTACACCCCATGGAAATTGTTGGTTTTTTTGGGACATATTTGGACAAGCAAACATTTGATCCTCTTTGAAAGAGTGCCTATTAATAAAGGTGATAGTCTATCAAATGACATAACATTGACGTCTTGTAGTCATTTTCACAATTTAAATCAATCGCAGAAAAAAGAAGTACACCTCTACGTTTATCACACCTTCAAATCCATAAAATTAGAATCAGGTGTTGAAGATCGGGTGCCAGTGATTAGAACCTGCCTTATTTATACCCCTCTCATATCTAGTGTCTGGTGTTCCCTTTGTCATTGAGGTGTGTGGTGATGTCATGCCAAGATCTAGAGAGTTATGTAAGGCCTTCAGAAAAAAAAAAAAAAAAAAAAAAGTTGTGAATGCCTTTGAGTCTGGCAAGGGATTTAAAAAGATGTCCGAATTATTTGGAATACATCGTTCCACTGTAAGCAAAATCATCTACAAATGACTCCGAACGACTGCCAATTGGTCCGGGACTGGCCGTCCCCGGCAAATTCTTCCTAAGAGCAGACCGTCTGATGCGAAAAGAAGTCTCCAAGAACCCCAAAATTTCATCACAGGATCTGTTAGGAAGTCTTGCAACTGTTGGTGTCAAAGTGCACGCTTCTACAATCAGAAAGAGATTGCACAAATTTGACCTGCATGGGAGGAGTACCAGGAAAAAGCCTTCGCAAGACTACTGTTTGTCAATGAGCATATAGGCAAAGACCAAGCCTTTTGGAATAACGTGCTCCGGACAGACGGATTAAAGATAGAGTTGTTTGACCACATTAACCGCAGACGTGTTTGGCGGTACCTAAAGACAGTTTTTCAGAAGAAGCACCTCATACCAACTGTGAAGGATGTGCATCATATCAAAGCGTGCTTGAAGATAATGTGAGGCCATCTCTCTGAAAGTTAAAGTTGAACCGATAGTGGACCTTTAAACAGGATAATGATCCTAAGCGCACTAGCAAATCCACCTAGGAATGGCACAGAAAGAAGAAATAGAGGGTTTAGGACTGGCCTAGTCAAAGCCCAGATTTGAATCCCATTGAAATATTGTGGGGGGAAGAGTGGTCACAAATTCCAGCAAGCCGATGTCAGAGACTGCTGGACAGTTATGCAAAATGCCTACGAGACGTTATTTCTGCTAAAGGGGGCAATACTAGCTTCTGAGGCCAAATACTTGTTTACTTTTTCCACAGAAGAATATGTCAAATGTTTGCTTGTCCAAAAATGTCAAGAAAGCCAACACGGGGTGTACTTATTTTTTTTTTTTTTGCACATGACCGTTATTTAATTTGTAACGGTCCGTGCCATGTAAAGGTTAATAGGCAGGTTCAAGGGCACAACAATGGAATCACTGTGGTACTGGTGTTTGAATCCACAACCTTCTGATCTGCAGCTGAAAGTCTTAACCGCTGAGCAACCGGAATGCAGCCGACGGTCTCCCAAAGAGACTTCATCACGCACGAAGAACACGCAACCCGACTGAGGATCATAGACTGGTTCTAACTACTCATTTGTAGGAATAACTGGCATTTACCAGCCCACAGCACACCAAATACTTTTAACCAAGCCACATTCCCCTGATCTGTTAGCAGGTAATTATGCTGAATGTATTAAAACATAACTGGCTATCCTCATCAAATCTAAGTATAAGACCGTAATTGAATGTGAACGGAAGAGGAATTTTTGCTTAGCCCTTCTAAAAGCAACTATAACAAATGGGAGGCAGCAAAGGAGCATGAAGTCTTCATTCTGCAGATTTCTGAATACTGGGAATATATCAATCCTACCTAGAGCTCTCCTTCTTCCTGCACGATCCTGTTCAATGAATAAGATGCTCGTTTAGAGAATGAGACAGCATTAAATTGGATTTTCTGTGGTAAAGAGAGTCTAATTTATTACCATTTACCTCGTAGATTCATTTGAGAAATTATTTCAGGTTCCGTTAATGAGTTTTTAGTCGGCAATGTGAAATGAGATGGAACTCTAATGCGAACTGAGTGGGACTGGCCTTAATTTAATCATGGGGAGCGGTGCAATTGTGAACGGTCGTACCGGCTCAGAAAATGGAGCTCGCGTTAACTTCCATCTTAATTTTCCCACAGGTCTTGGACTTTCTTTCAACCTCCAACCGTCCCTGACTATAATTGGGAAGTACTTCCAGGTCAGGAGGCCCATCGCCAATGGCCTAGCCATGGCGGGAAGTCCAGTTTTCCTCTGCACCCTGGCACCGCTGAACCAGTTCCTGTTCGAGTGTTTTGGTTGGAGGGGAAGCTTCTCTATCCTCGGGGCCATGCTGCTGAACTGCTGTGTGGCGGGATCACTAATGAGACCTCTGAATGACGGTAGGGATGTTCGTTATCTTGCTGATATTACCCTGAGACGCTTGCAGCTTCTGGGTCATGTTTTGTGCTCGTTCCAGTCTGTCAAATTTTCCTCATTTGTCATCACCGTGATCCATCCAATGTTATGATGTTGAAATCCTTCTTTGCATGCTTTATTATCGGTACATTTTCAAGTACTCCCAGGGTTTAGTGAACTCTATACATGATAATGCAACCAACAGTAGAAGTTCCAGGGCATTGGTAGTGAGTGGTCATGGGTTGGCGATTAGTTAACCTGTCAGTTTTATGCTGAGAAGATTGGGAATTTTAGCTGTAGTACAAAAGATGGATATTTGCATTCAAAAAGTGTTTGACATCGTAGCAAGCATGCATGATTGTTTACACGAGACTCCTGTTATGAGAATGAACATTTTCGCATACTTGCAGACCTCTGAGAGATTTCTCAACCAATATTTTCTTGATACCCATCACTAGGTGGCCCTCGTAGACCTGAGACTAATGGAGCCGTGGCGCCAAAACGTTGTGAAAATGGAACCCAGGTGCAAACCAAAGCAAAGAGGAGCTGCTTGGATAGTGTCAGCTGTTTCATGGACCTGTCTCTGTTCCGGCACCGTGGTTTTATCATCTACCTAATAGGAAACATGCTAATGTGCTTTTCCTTTTTTGCCCCAATGATCTTCTTGGCACCGTATGCCAAGCACCGTGGCATGGACGAGTACTCGGCTGCCAGCTTGCTCTCTGCACTGGCGCTCGTGGACATGTTTGCCCGACCAGGCACAGGTCTGCTCGCCAACACCGCCTGCGTTAGGCCCAGGATCCAGTACCTCTTCAGCTTCGCCATTACCTACAATGGTGTGTGCCACCTGCTGTGCCCTCTGGCTTCCGGTTACTGGGGGTTGGTGGTCTATGCAGTGTGTTATGGAGTGGTGTACGGCATGGTGTGTGCCCTGCTCTTCGAGTGCCTCATGGATGTGGTAGGACCAAGCAGGTTCTCCAGCGCCGTGGGCCTCGTCACGATCTTCGAGTGCTGCCCGGTTCTGCTCGGACCACCCATTGCAGGTGAGTTCAATGGATTGGTGGTATGTTATGCTGTTGTTCATAAAAGAAAGTCCTTCATGATATCAGTTTCTCAGTATCACCAGTATTTCAATAAAAATTAAACAACAACAACATGACCTCTTAATAGGGACCAGAGTACCACAGTAACCAGAATATGGAAAACTCATTAATAAGATTTGTTTTCCAGAACAAGTTTTAAAAAAAATCAACTTTAAAATATGTAAATAAAAATATATGATTACCCATAAAATAAAGCCACATTCAGCGTGATTGACATCTAAGTTTCAGTAGGCTTTAAATATACCAAGGAAAAATGTGTTGTTTTGTTTCTGAGCTTGGTTGTTGTTGGTCTTGTGCATCTTGTTAGGTAACATTATTGTTTATCATGGTAAGTATTGTGATATATTCTTGCCATTTTGCCCACCTGTAGGTGCGAGGCTGGTTAGGAATATCTTGGGTAGCTTTTCTGGACATAATAAATAGCTGTTGTATTCAGGCAGCAATTAATTTTCTAGATTATTTATTTGTTGTTGTTGTAATGAAATAAATCAAATGCAAAAAAAAAAAAAACAACAACCCCCCCCCCCCCCCCCCCCCACACACACACACACCACCAGTTAACGTGGTGCAATGCTAGGTTTAAACCTAGGCCTTTGCAAGTGAGAGACTCCTTCAGATTGTCTTACGGTATTAGGATGTCTTATGGTACTGTTTAAAGTTCAGTACTGTAATATTTAATCCTCCGTTGTAGTGTAATTCACATAAACACAGACACGTTGTTGGGAATATAAGCAAGTAAAAAAAGGCAAGCGACTTTTCTAGATATGCTCAGAAAGTGCTTTACAACGCAATAAACCACAGAACGTGTTTACCTATTTGTTTTTTCCCTCCATTCTATTCTCATTTCCTTCAAAGAAAAAGGTCACAGTATTTCAAGATGGCAAAAAAGGAGCAAAATTGCACTCGAATAAATCAGCGTTTGTGTTCTCTCTCTCTCTCTCTCTCTCTCTCTCTCTCTCTCTCTCTCTCTCTCTCTCTCTCTGTCTCTCCTGCATGCATGACTAATGGAAGAACACAGGCCAAGGTGGGAAAGCTTTCCAGGGTATCATTATTGTAAGACATTCCACCAGAATTGGATTATGGTTGGTGAGGGAGGCACCATGGCGGCACATGTTGGGCCTTAGGAAAGTGTGTGTGTGTGTGTGTTAGTGGGGTGGAGGGTGGGGAGGCCGTAATTGGTCACGGTTATTTAGTGCTGCAAATCGGCCACGGTCGCTCCGGCTTTCTGGCCGCGTGAGGATTCGCCTCTGTGTGCAGATTACAGTCAGGTTTTTCCAAAGCACGGTAGCTGGGACTGTAATGAAGTCTCTTTACGCATCTCACTCACTTCGGCCTTCGGTCCCTTTCGGCCAGTGGGCGCTAAGCTGCTAATGCTGCCTATGGCACCTCTTAGTGCTGATCATATCCTCGATCTGACTGTGTGTGTGTGTGTGTGTGTGTGCAGGTAAAAAGGCTAATTGAGTAAACATTAGAGGCAAAAAATCTCATCTATAGGAATGATGCATCCAAATTTGCATTGGAAATGGTACTGAAAAACAAAGGAAGTGAATGAATTCCATGTTTAATGCATGTCCAAGATGATCGCGTTTGGCCTGTAGACGTTTGCCTGATGTTTCTTCAACAGCGGTCATTCCAACCTCTGAGCAACCGTCCAACCCTCTGAGGTGAAAACACATTAAAGACAGCCGAGCCAAAGGCTATCCTGGCTCTCCTGGTTTCCCTCGCCGCCGTGTCTGTGAGGGGGATTTCATCTTCCCTTAAGCGCAATATAATTAAACGTTTCATATATTTCCAGAAAATACATCGAGGACTCCCATCTGTGATGGCACACTTTGATTTAAAGGAGAAGGAGAAAAGAGAACACGGCAATCCCGAGCGGTCGATACCGAGCAGAAACCGTTCCACGGCTGGTCTTGGATTTACAGTTGAACGAAGACCAGCTGATTGCAATGAAACGTAGGAACGTCAGGAACTCCATGTTTTGTTTAGGTGTGGATTGGGAATTTCATTCCAGTCGTGTCGCAATATGGACCAAATGACGCACCTCATCTGGTTCTTCTGTGGTGCTCTGCGTACTTGCAGCTGAGAAGCAAAGATCTCATTACAACATTGTAGTGTTTCATGCAGCAGTTTCTTGTTCAAACGTACTCTGAGCCATTTTGATTCACATCAGGCAAACTTTGTCACGCAGGGCCAATCTGGCAACCTGGTCTACTTCTAGTTTAATGAGGCAGAAATATCTGCACCTCATTGATCTGTTGCGAGACCTTGGTTCCGAGACTGGTATTTAATAGAGTAAATAAGCACCTCCGTGCACTCCTGTCCTCCCTCCCTCACACTCAGCAATCTCCACTGGAGCGCCGCGGTTATTACATCCAGCTATAGCGCATCTCCTTGTTACGTGCAGATTTTATGTGCCACTCCCCGGAACCTCGAGGCCAGCCTAATGAGGAAGAAGATATGAAATGGCAGTAATTAGCCTTTCGCTTTCCCGTATTTTAATGAATCTCGGTTCATCCCCGCACTCATTAGACGCCCCGTGTGATCATTAAGCAATGAGTACATGTGAGAGGAGGGGAAAAATAAGGCAACTTTAACAGATGGACTGGAATGACTGCCGCGCCAATCAAGCGCCCAGCTTAATGAGGATTCTGGACATCGGCGCACAACATCCCCCTGAAACACGGCACGCCGTGATCAATCAAAACACGGGCACTGATGTTGTTTTGGGGTGGGGGAGACCGAGGGGCAGAGTGAAACTCCCCCATCATCATCTTCACAGAAGAAGGACTCATTAGGAGCAGGGTTTTAATTGGTTTGGCTGCCCTGAAAGCTGACCTTCCGCTCCGCGGTGCCACCTGTTGGTCAGTTTGCATCTGCGTGAGGGCAGACGGACGTTAGAAATATTTGAACTCTAGAGGCTTTTGATGCATTTCACCTGTACTTAATTATCAACGAGATCGTAAACGTATGGTTTAGAGCAGTCGGTGAAGTTTTCTTTAATATTAGTGAGTTGTAATTTGATTTTTTTTTATCATTCCGTGGCCCACTCGTCCAATTCTACATGGACACTGGTAGTGGGTTCATGTGGCGCATTTCTTTTTTGTTCATGGCTGTTATTAATAGTTTCGAATTCGGTTTTAATGTTTTGAAATGCATCTGCCGTCACCTTCCATCACATCCATGTACACACGAGTTGCGATGAATGAATGATCGATCTTTCCAGTTGCTCTCGTTTCCACATAACCGATGGAGGAGTTCTTGGGAAGTATTGGGGAAGAACTGTTCTTGGTATCGTTAGACTTGAGCATGCCAAGCACGCATGGAAGAACAAACCAGAAACACCAAAATGGCTTGTTCGAAGTTCCTCTCATCCACTGTATGGTGAATCCTATAATCTAAAAGCTTACCACTGAACAAAACATGCCTGCGACCCATCCTCAGCCTTTAAATCCTGGGGTTTTAACGTTTGCCGTTTCTCTGCAGGTGCACTAGTGGACATGTTCGGCGACTACAGCTACATGTTCTACATGTGTGGTGCTGTGATGATCACCGCCGGCCTTTTCCTCTTCGTAATGAACTACTACAATTACAGACGGAAGGATCTGACGCAGCATGCTCAGGAGAACGGGACTGAGCTGGTCGAGAGGAACGCGCAGGACGGACGAAGCCAGGGGATGGGTTCCGGGACACGTGGGGTCAGTTCAGAGACTGAAGACCTGCCAGTATAACGAAGGATTTAATGAAGGATGGCATGTTATGATACATACATGGTATGAAAACCATGTAGCCCCTTATGGCAGGTTTGGGTGTTACAATTAAACGTCACGTCTCAGTGCAAAGTATTTATATTATTTGCGCTGTGAAACTGGACTATTTTAAACAAGGACTTCTTTGGAGGATCTCTTAGCCTCGAGGGAAAAAAAAAAGGAGTTTAAAAATATATCCAATGTACATGTGTTAAGCATTTGTGTAATGGCCTGAATGTCAGTCAGGTGTTATTTTATTAAATTATAATGGTACATTTTACAATCAAGAATACTGTCGTTTCTGTACGACTATAGGGCTAACCCATACATTAACACAACATGCAGATATACATTTTTTCTTAACTCTAATCAGGCAGAATTTCATCTGGTCGGGTGTCGGATACACTGGTGTGACTTATGATCTATGATCTAGCAAATACAACGCACTAAATGGAAAGTACACGGTAAAAATAAAACACGTATATGGCTCGAATCGGGTATTCCATTCGACTGTAGTTTTCAGGATTTTACGTTTTGCTAAATGTAAAGTTTACAATAAGTTGCCAATAGGTATGTTTACATGCAACCAAATAATCCATTAGCAATCAGACCGTTAGCTCGAACGGATCGAAAAGCCATCAATCGGACCGAATTCGTTTGAAAATGGCCGCACGCAAGCATACCTAATGTAATCAAACAAAATGTCAAGAGTAAATCACTTTTTTCTCGTTAGCAAGATTTGAAAAATCGTACACCACAGCAGGACATGTATATGTATCGTTTCTCTTAACTTTTAACAAGCGGGAAAATTTCTGGTGGTGGGGCGTCTGATGCAGGACATTTAGCGTAAAATTTACAGTAACAAAAAAAGTAATAGTTTATGTAGTTCAGTGTCGGGTTGAAGTCTGTTATTTTATTAAATTGTACTTCCAGGACTTAGCAGTTTACTGAGTGTAAAGTTTATAATCAAGTCAAAGTTGTACATTTTTGTAAAAAATAAATAAATAAATAAATAAATAAAAAAATGGTCACTGGTTTGTAAATTAAAACGATGAGTGTATATATATTTCTTTTCCTAAATATACATTTACAGTACAAAATAAAAAGTTACAGTAAAGTTTTTTTTTTTAAGTAAAGTAATCTGACAAAATGTCACGTATTTAATGAATTCTGAATATTTTTCAGACAATAAGAAAGGAAAGTATAGGACCTTTCGTCCTCTAGTAGGTTTAATAACTTGCGCATTTAAACAATATGTACGAGCGAATTTCAGGAGCTGGATGTTCCTTTGCTGTGACTTTTGTACAGCGAAACAATGTAAAGTTTACAGTGTAAAAAAAAAAAAACCCATTGGATCTCCAGTTCAGTCCAGGTTTCATTCTTTTTGATTGAGTACAGTATAAATCGGGTCATGTTTCCTTTTGTTCTCTCATTGCTTAGCCATCTATCAAAGTGCTGATAATGTCATGTTTTTATATTTCATCCTCGACAACTATTCAGAGTCATATTTATATCAATTTGCCACTGAAACATGAAACATTTAGAAAAATATCACTGAAAACACAAGCTGCAAAATAATCTGTATTTGTGACATGATAATACTCACCTCATCACTCTTGCTGAAAATGGGACACAGCCACAAAGTCTTTCTCCCTTCCTCTCTCTCTCTCTCTTCCTCCCTCTCTCTCTCTCCCTCTTGCTCTCTCTCTCTCTCCCTCTTGCTCTCTCTTCCTCTCTCTTTTCTCTCTCTCTCTCTCTTCCTCTCACTCTTTCTGTTCCTCTCTCTCTTCCTCTCTCTCTCTCTCTCTCTCTCTCTCTCTCTCTCTTCCTCTCACTCTTTCTGTTCCTCCGTCTCTTGCTCTCTCTCTCTCTCTCTTCCTCTCGCTTCCTCTCGCTCTTCCTCTCTCTCTCTTGCTCTCACTCTCTCTGTTCCTCTCTCTCTCTCTTCCTCTCTCTCACTTCCTCTCGCTCTTCCTCTCTCTCTCTTCCTCTCACTCTCTCTGTCCCTCTCTCTCTCTCTCTCTTCCTCTCACTCTCTCTCTTCCTCTCTCTCTCACTTCCTCTCGCTCTCACTTCCTCTCCCTCTCTTCCTCTCACTCTCTCTGTTCCTCTCTCTCTCTCTTCCTCTCTCTCACTTCCTCTCGCTCTTCCTCTCTCTCTCTTCCTCTCACTCTCTCTGTTCCTCTCTCTCTCTCTCTCTTCCTCTCACTCTCTCTCTTCCTCTCTCTCTCACTTCCTCTCGCTCTCTTCCTCTCACTCTCTCTGTTCCTCTCTCTCTTCCTCTCTCTCTCTCTCTCTCTCTTCCTCTCACTCTTTCTGTTCCTCCGTCTCTTGCTCTCTCTCTCTTCCTCTCGCTTCCTCTCACTCTTCCTCTCTCTCTCTCTTCCTCTCACTCTCTCTCTTCCAATCTCTCTCACTTCCTCTCGCTCTTCCTCTCTCTCTCTCTCTTCCTCTCACTCTCTCTGTTCCTCCGTCTCTTGCTCTCTCGCTCTTCCTCTCTCTCTCTCTCTTCCTCTCTCTCCCTCTCTCTCTCTCCCTCTCTCTCTCTCTCTCTCTTGTCCTTCTCACCTTCTCTTTCCTCACGTCACCATAAGACTCAGTGAACCTGATTTGTCTGAGGTTTTAAAACATTTAACGCTCAGATTCATAAGGAAATCCGATGGATATTAAAGAGGTGGAATTATTAAATTGTTACTTACCTATATACAGTACCGTGCCCTCCAAAATTATTGGCACCCTTCATAATAACAATAGCTGTGTGGAGCAAAAAACTTCAGCAAGAACTGCAAATGGTGTCGAACGTACTGTACAATTGCTGCATGCAAGGATAAACACCTAATATCTAGTGTACAATACAATATGGCTCTTGTGAAGTCTGATGGAGTCGTGTGTGGACCAAAAATTGTCAGACGTTACAGGAAGAGACCCGGTGCGGTCGTCATCTCCAGGGCAGGTATAAGAATATATTATTAGGAAGGTTGATGATAATTTTGAAGGTGTATTATGATGGGGAAAATGAGGACACTGTAGCAAATATAAAATGCCATACATCACCTACTATTAGTGAACTCACAAACTTAGAACTGAGGTAGAATCCAGCCTGAACACAGAGCTGAGCAGTTAGGGGGTTAAAGGTCATGCTTAGGCACCCAACACTGGCAGAGCTGGGATTTGACCTCGCAACTTTCTTACAATGGAGATGGCTGAGAGGGGAAGAGTCCACAATGGCTAACCCTGTTAGTAAAAACGAGAGGAATGAAATGTGTGTGTGTGAGAGAGAGAGAGAGAGAGAGAGAGAGAGAGAGAATGAGAATGCCTTTGTGACTGTGTTCCATTTTCACCTGCTCGCCGGGCGGGACAGCAGGACTGATGAGAAGAACGGTAGAGTGTCACTGGGCCACGCCCTTCAATCCCACCCTCCTTCAAAAGCACATAACAAATATACTCCATCATCATGGGCCTGGGGCGAGACACACACACACACACACACACACAGACATACAGACATACACACACACACACACAGACACTCACAAAGAGAGAGGGAATTAATTATAGATGTACATTAAATTACTTTCATTGCTTCCCTCGCTGCCCAGATGGGACACACACACAGATGTGACTGATGAAGCCATGTTTCATTGCTACCCATAGCAAGCAAGCAAGCACACACACACACACACACACACACACACACACACACACACACACACACACACACACAAACAAACTCTAAAAGTTACTAAGGATATTGCATCAACTGCATTTTTAAGTCATTCTACAGAGGCTTGTGTTGATCAGAAACCCTCACTGCTCTGAGCTCAGATTGGATTAATCGGATTGCAGTCTGATGGATTGGAAGTTGCCTGAAACAGTAAATGTAAACAAAGTCTATGAGAGAAAGTGTAAACAGCGTGCTACATCTACATGTATAGATTCAACAAGACCTTTATTCCCTAACTGTTTAGCACTACGTTTAGATTGGACTCAGCTCTATGCTTTAATTGGATTATGCCTAACGGTATGCAACAATTTAATTGCTCACACTTATGCTTAGATTGGATTCTGACCAGGTTTCTGCTTAGATTGGCTTCTCCTCTGCTCTGTGCTTGGACTGGGTTCTGTTGTATTCTGCTCAGCCCTTTGCTCAGATCGGATACTGCTCAGATGTATGGCTAATTTGTATTCTGCTTAGATTTGCATCAGTTGGATTTGGCTTATATTCTGCTCAGAACTATGATTAGACTGGATTTTGCTCAGTTCTATGGTTAGATTGGAGTTTAGACAACTATGCAATCGGACTGTAGCCTGCTGAGCACTTTGCTTGGAATCTGGTCTGAATCTGATTTGAAACTGATCAGCTTAATTCCCATTTTGGACTAGAAACTAGGAATTAAAGCAGCGTTGCCTTCCTCTATGGCTAGATCGGAATCTGGTTAAACTATGTGCTTGGGCTGGATTATGTTCAGCTCCATAATGCGACTGGATTTTCCAGAACTCCGAGATTAGACTGGATTTTGCACAGCTTTATGAGGTGATCGGATTTTGCTCAGCTCTAGACATTCTGTTCTGCTCTATTATTAGATCGGATACTGCTCAGCAACACTTACTCTCACTTGCGCTCTCGCTTATAATTTTGCGTGGCTCTGTGCTTAGATTAGATTGATTAGATCCCCAGATCTTCACAGAAACTTTCGATTCGTGCTTTTAAGTATTTTTCTCTTTTGCGTTGTGTGTTTTTTCTTCTCTCAGGTGAACCGTTGTGGATCTGTTGATAATCATACGGACCTCAGACTGAAACACAAAACTCCCAGAAGCCCCCCCCCCCACACACACACACACACCTTCTATCTCCCTCTCTGCCTCTCTTTTTCGCTGTCATAATTAATGGTGTGTAAACAGATGCTCAGTGGGGTCTGCAGGTATTTGTGGCCAGTTTATTCTAATGGGCTACATATGGCTAAGGTGTGTGTGTGTGTGTGTGTGTGTGTGTGTGTGTGTGTGTCACTGGCTCTGTGGCAGGTGTTAAACTTCCCAGATGCCCGGCCTCCATCATCAGCGTCTCTACCTCATCCTTACACATCTTCATCTTCACACTTTCGCTGCCCCCCCCCCCCCCCCCCCCGTTCGAGTCGTACTCACTCAGACAGGAAGTGCTCAGTCTTTAACATTACTCCCTTTAGTTTAGCAAAGTCGACCATTTTCCTCTTACACCACAGCAATTTCTCAACCGCTCCGGTCTCAGCTTCCTAAGAAACGTCACGTCGTACTTTTTAACCCATTATAGCTACTTTTACACCAAACATATTGCGCAGTCTCCGTCAAATAAGTTAGATTCCTGTTACATTACAACTGTTTATTATTAGCCTAAAGGTCTCATACTTAACGCTTGAGGTTTAACTAACTACCGTAAACTAAACGGTTACGGAGCAAACAGACGTCACCCGGGGGATTTTTCGGGAACATTTCGGGAACGCCGAGTATCCCGAGTAAGCTCGCGACTGTGCTTCCATCTTCACGTAAATCTTCACATCCCTGCATTAAGCATGCTGAAGCCTTTAGATGTCCATGACGAGTCCCAGTGAATTAGTTCCTGCTCGAACGTGTTCATATAAACCTGCGATTTGTCTTGCGGACCTCTGACAGAAGGTGATTCGAGAATGGAACAGCGCTACGATATAATATCCATCGTTAGACGGGGTTCGACGCGGTAAAGATGAAATTAGTTCGGCGTAGGACTCGTTTAAGCTGTAAAAATGTCTTGGACCTCGTGTTGGAGTTTGGAAAACGCAGCGTACGGTGCAGTATAACACCACGATGCTTTATAACAGTGACTAACCAATGTTAGCTGTAAAGGTTCTGGGAATTTCATAGATCCTTACGCACGGTCTCGTGCACTCGGAAGTCACGAGGACGAAAACTTCCTGCGCCATGTAACACGATATTCCGCGTCAGTTCTTCATTACACGATCATTTTTTTCACGAGTGCTGCACACACTGTCGTTCTCTGTGTGACAAATCAAACGCTGTCTAATGTTTCCTCTGTTCTCTGTGTGACAGCTGCTCCCTGAACACCTCACCACCATCTCCGGGTTTATTCTGACCACACGCCTGGGACGCAACACCTCCCTTCCTCTCTCTCTCTCTCTCTCTCACACACACACACACACATGCACACACACACACACAGTTCCTGAACTGTAGGTATCCTGTGTCTCTGCACCGACGCTCGATAGAGCTCATTTTTACAGCGGAGATTATTTAGTGTAATTGGGCCTTGTGCGGTAATGACCTTGCAACATTTTTCCCCCTCCCTTCTTCCTCCCTGCAAATTGGAGAAGGGAAATCTGGTTTGACACGGGGCCCAGAAGATGTATTAGCCTGCTATGGTAACTGCCTGCCGCAATAAGGTCGCAGTGGAAGTGTGTAATTAGTGTGTGGTGGCCTTCCCTCAGGAACGGCTTTTTCATTACCTCAATATGTCATAGGAAAATATCTCAAAGAGAGAGATGTATTATTATTATTATTATTACTACTACTACTACTACTACTACTACTGGTGAAGTGGCGATTACACATATTTTAACGTGATTTTTACTGGATATTACAGCTGAATAAAATGCAGTAATTGCACCTCCTAAGCGAATCCCACACATTAACCGAGAGCACTTTGATAAACACCTCATGGGGCTTTGTGACTGCAGTTCAAAAGCTTAAAAGAGAGCGAATAAGTAACAGGAGCATGAAGTGAACTCGGCTTTGATCCCGTTTCCAATTGTGTTAAACGGCTTTGGCTGTTTTTTAATAATCAGGGTCAGCCGTGTTAAAGACAACGAAACGGAAATCGGAATGCATTTTTCTAGCATGACGTGGCTCATTTCGACCGAAACAGACTTTTTTCGTTGAGGGCAAAGGGATGGGGTGGAAATGTGACATGATATTATTGTTTAATATAAGTTTCCTCATTTTACATTTTGATATTAAAAAAAATAAATAAATAAATATATATATATATATATATATATATATATATATATATATATATATATATATATATATATATATATGTTTCAAATATATTCATCAGATAAAGCTCGTCTGAAAAATGTAACGTGTAAGTGATAATTGTAAAAAAAAAAAAAAAAAAAAAAAGATTATGTTTTTAATTATTTTGCCTGGCTTCATGTAGTACTTGACTAACAGTAGTACTTCCTATCCTATATAACACATACTGTATATAATATCTGAGCTATGACATCATAATGTCAGGCTACGTAACACTTTATAATATCTGAGCTATGACATCATAATGTCAGGCTATGTAATACTTTATAATATCTGAGCTATGACATCATAATGTCAGGCTATGTAATACTTTATAATATCTGAGCTATGACCATAATGTCAAGCTACGTAACACTTTATAATATCTGAGCTATGACATCATAATGTCAGGCTACGTAACACTTTATAATATCTGAGCTATGACATCATAATGTCAGGCTACGTAACACTTTATAATATCTGAGCTATGACATCATAATGTCAGGCTACGTAACACTTTATAATATCTGAGCTATGACATCATAATGTCAGGCTATGTAATACTTTATAATATCTGAGCTATGACATCATAATGTCAGGCTACGTAATACTTTATAATATCTGAGCTATGACATCATAATGTCAGGCTACGTAACACTTTATAATATCTGAGCTATGATGTCAGGCTACGTAACACTTTATAATATCTGAGCTATGACATCATAATGTCAGGCTACGTAACACTTTATAATATCTGAGCTATGACATCATAATATAAGGCTACATAACACTTAATAATATCTGAGCTATGACATCATAATGTCAGACTATGTAATACTTTATAATATCTGAGCTATGACATCATAATGTCAGGCCACATAACACTTTATAATATCTGAGCTATGACATCATAATGCCAGGCCACATAACACTTTATAATATCTGAGCTATGACATCATAATGTCAGGCTACGTAACACTTTATAATATCTGAGCTATGACATCATAATGTCAGGCTACGTAACACTTTATAATATCTGAGCTATGACATAATGTCAGGCTACGTAATACTTTATAATATCTGAGCTATGACATCATAATGTCAGGCTACGTAACACTTTATAATATCTGAGCTATGACATCATAATGTCAGACTATGTAATACTTTATAATATCTGAGCTATGACATCATAATGTCAGGCTACATAACACTTTATAATATCTGAGCTATGACATCATAATTTCAGGCTACATAACACTTAATAATATCTGAGCTATGACATCATAATGTCACACTATGTAATACTTTATAATATCTGAGCTATGACATCATAATGTCAGGCTACATAACACTTTATAATATCTGAGCTATGACATCATAATGTCAGACTATGTAATACTTTATAATATCTGAGCTATGACATCATAATGTCAGGCTACATAACACTTTATAATATCTGAGCTATGACATCATAATGTCAGGCTATGTAATTCTTTATAATATCTGAGCTATGACATCATAATGTCAGGCTACGTAACACTTTATAATATCTGAGCTATGACATCATAATGTCTGGCTACGTAATACTTTATAATATCTGAGCTATGACATCATAATGTCAGGCTACGTAATACTTTATAATATCTGAGCTATGACATCATAATGTCAGGCTACGTAACACTTTATAATAACTGAGCTATGACATCATAATGTCAGGCTATGTAATACTTTAGAATATCTGAGCTATGACATCATAATGTCAAGTTACATAACACTTTATAATATCTGAGCTATGACATCATAATGTCTGGCTACGTAATACTTTATAATATCTGAGCTATGACATCATAATGTCAGGCTACGTAACACTTTATAATATCTGAGCTATGACATCATAATGTCAGGCTATGTAATACTTTATAATATCTGAGCTATGACATCATAATGTCAAGTTACATAACACTTTATAATATCTGAGCTATGACATCATAATGTCAGGCTACGTAACACTTTATAATATCTGAGCTATGACATCATAATGTCAGGCTATGTAATACTTTATAATATCTGAGCTATGACATCATAATGTCAGGCTACGTAACACTTTATAATATCTGAGCTATGACATCATAATGTCAGGCTATGTAATACTTTATAATATCTGAGCTATGACATCATAATGTCAGGCTACGTAACACTTTATAATATCTGAGCTATGACATCATAATGTCAGGCTATGTAATTCTTTATAATATCTGAGCTATGACATCATAATGTCAGGCTACGTAATACTTTATAATATCTGAGCTATGACATCATAATGTCAGGCTATGTAATTCTTTATAATATCTGAGCTATGACATCATAATGTCAGGCTACGTAACACTTTATAATATCTGAGCTATGACATCATAATGTCAGGCTACGTAACACTTTATAATATCTGAGCTATGACATCATAATGTCAGGCTACATAATACATGTACTCACATGTACTCACACGAACATGTGCACAACCTATAAAATTATATTTACATGTACATATACATGGGGGGCAATTCGCCGACCATCTGTTCAAACCACACAACCCTTGAAGTTTCGGGAATAATACGACTCCTTGTGGACCTGCTTCACTTCTGTAACAATCATGATTAAACGTCCTGTTATTGCTTCTCATAAAAGCCTGACTAATTCATCCACACACACACACACACACACACACACACACACACACACACACACACACACACACACTCTCTCTCTCACTCTCTTCTGGTTTGTGTGCCGCATTTTCTGGCCTACTCTGGATCTGCTTAGAGAAAAAATAGAATCGATATAGATGCCACTTTGTTATATCAGTAGCATAACTGTAACCAAGTACACTTCCCCTGTAACCCCTAGTGCTACATTAAACACGTTCAACATGTTTATATTGAAATATTTGTGATATGTTTCGCGATTCATTGGCTGCTGCTGTATTTTCCTTATCCCTGTGAGAATTTAGCAGCTGTGTGTTGTAACGATATCACGGGAGGACACCGTTACTGCTAGCAAAGGTTACGTATTGCATGTTGGTGGCTGTGGATCAAGTGGTAGAGTGGGAGGTCCACTAATCTTAGGGGTGGTGGTTCGATTCCCGCCCTGAGTGGCCTAAGTGTCCTTGGGCAAGACATTGACCCCTAGGTTGCTCCTGGCAAGCTAACGCCTTGCATGGCAGCTAGTACGGGTGAATGAGAACCGGTGTAAAGCGCTTTGGAACGGCTAAGGTTAAGATACATAAGCAGACCATTTACCATGTTAATTATAAAGATTAATATGCAAATCATTCAGTGTGGAGGTTTCAGGACAAAAGACCAATGAACATTTGTAGATATAATATTAATGACTTTATGACAGAAAATGCCTTGTTCATGAGAAATGAAGTGGAAAGAAATAGCTCTCAGGTGAAGTGAGTGCTGCGGTAAATCAGGATGACGTGAAGGGCTGAGTTTCTATCTGAATCTAGAAGATTTGGCCCAGATGCTTCAGAACCTTTTCCACTCGGGACAGATGTGAGCGGTAAGAAAATCGTAGCAGGCGTTTTTATTTATAGGACAGCTGCAACGTGGCCGAGTGGGAGCTATGAGAATAGATTGCTATAGTTTGCTGATTTTATTGTTTGTATTTGTGTGTTACGAATACAAAACAAACAGCCGCAAGAGGAGAAACATGCCGTCTTATGTTTTAGTAAAGACAGTGACGCACCCAAACGTGCTGGAGTATACAGACAAAATGTCTGATTGGTCCACATTTCGGTGCGGAGAAAAGCCCTGCCTTCCTTCACCAGGATATCTGTTTAAAAGCAGCACTGTAAGGCAGGAAGTTTCTCTCGAGGTATCCAAGGTGGTTAATAATTATCCTCACTAATCGAACAAAAACACAGCGTGATGGCGTTTTGGAATGTTCCAGAAATAGACATGACAAGCCAAATAGCAAAAGAACCATTGCACCATGCCCTAGCGTCATAGTCTCTAGGGCTTGACGTCCCCAGTTCAAACCCCTGATTTTGCTTTAGATTAAAAGTGAAAAGTCCTATAAGACCAGGAGATCTTGTGACGCAACTAAATGGGCGTCTCCTCTGAGTCTCAACGTTGCTTGTTTGAACCCCAGCCAAATCTCCAGAACATAAGCAGCAAAGATTTGTGACTTGTTGGCTCAGTTGGTGTTGAGGAAGGATTTTGTAAGGTTTAGGGATCTGAGTTGTTGGTACAGTGGGTGTTGAAGATGTTGCAGGAGATGAGCAGCAGAGGTGTGGGACTTGTTGGTGTTGAGGAAGGAGGGCTGAAGTCTAGACTCATATGTGGCATCTTATACACCAGCGGTCACCAACACTGTTCCTGGAGATCTACCTTCCTGCTGGTATCTCCAACCAAAATGTAACACACCTGCTTTCGCTGATCAAGAACTTCACATTGTGGCCTAAATTTCACTTTAGCTTACTTGCTATAAAAAAAGAAATATCCATATTGTGAAGAGTCCATCAGATTGCAATGGTTTCTGGAATCTACATTAATGCTGACTCCTTTACCTATCTGCCATCTAGTGCAATAAAAAAACATGATATAAGGCTTATAAGATGTTGGGTCTTCACCCAAGAGGAAAGGAAGTGTGTAAGATGGAGGATGAGTGTGCTATGGATGTCCAATTTGCTTTGGATAACTAGATGTTGAGTGCTGAAACCAGCTCCTTCGACACCAGGGGTGAGCAATCTTATCCGGAAAGGGCCGGTGTGGTTGCAGGTTTTCATTCCAACCAATCAGGAGGCACACCTGATTCCACCTGTTTAATCAGTTGATCTTGGCTTTCAATAGATTCAGGTGTGGCTTCTGCTTGGTTGGGATGAAACCCTGCACCCACACCGGCCCTTTCCGGATAAGATTGCCCACCCCTGTTCTACACCATCAATTCTTATGCGTTCTGGTTCCTGTTGTCAAGCCTTCTGTTCAACAAAAAGTGCAGAATTCACCCTCAGCCTGTGCGTGTGCGCTTCTGTAGCATGGTGGTTAGAGACATGACTCTGACAGTTGAAGATGGTTGGGTCAAGGCATTTTTTTTTTTTTTTAAACTACTGTGTATAAGATAACTATTAATACTAATTAATCAAAGACCCATAAATATGTGCCTCAACTGACAATCCAAATGACACCATCCAGTCAGTCAGTCAGTCAGTCAGTCACCCATGGTGGCTTCTTTTATTGAGAGGAATGATGGGGACATAATGAGTGCTGCGTGCTGAACGTCATCTTTTTGGAGCTTATTCTCTTTGCATGAAGCAACTCACCCCAGCCCTGCTATGGTACAGTGAAGAGTACCATTATCTTTGAAGCATGATAGTCCTGGTTCAAATCCTTCTTTTGCTGTTAGCTTTAGATTAAGGACAAAGAAAACCAAAAGTGAAAATTCCTATAAGACCACGAGATTCTATAGTTCAATTGGATGTGCTGCCGCTCTGGGTGATGAGGTTATTGGTTCAAGAACCAATGGCATAAAGTATGTCAAGAAACATGAACGGCAAAGGTTGAGGACTACTGTGGGACAAGGGATGTCAAAGAAGACATGTGTCTCTACTATATGAGAGGTCAAAGGCTCTGGAAAAAGTACAAGTTTCCACTACCTAGGTAGTAATTGGTCGGCAAAGGTTGGCACAAGTGGTGTTAAGAAAGACACAAGCCTCCGCTACATGAGAGGTAAAGCGTGTGGTATCGGTGACACAATATGTGCAGTACAAGATGCAGGTCTCCACCATGGGCAAAGGTTGAGGATGCTGTGGAGCAAGACCGAGGTCTCCAGGATATGAGAGGCAAAGGTTGAGAAAGCAGTGGCAGGAAGGGGTGAAAGAAGAGCTGGGTTAAAGGTGCTTGAACACAGCTAATTTTGCCTTTAATATAGAGGGGGCAGTGTAAAATCCATCACCTGCAACCTTTTTTCCCCCCTCAGCCCCCCACCTCTCCTATCCACCACTGGTTCTCCTCACCCACTGTCTCCGTTCAACCACCTGCACGTCACCATCCAGCACCACATTCAGGGACGATCCACATGCCAGATTCGAACCAGCAAACTCTGACTTCAAAGGCAAGGCTTTTACCTCAGTTCGAGACACTGAGATGACGGTAGCTGATCCAGACTGACAGCGTAGCGGGCTCGAATCTCAATGCAAATCTTTGCTGTCTGAAAGCAAGCAACTTGAAAAGCTGGGAAAACTGCTCCTGGAGAAACAGCCTTCACGCCATCGGTACCCCTAAATGGTCACACAGCCTACCTCATTCACCACATCCTTTTGCTCAGAGGTACCTGGAGCCCGTAAGCTGCACGTGCTCGAGCTAGAGTTTCCTTCTACTCCCAGGCAAAGAAGTCGTCGTTTGCAAGCATCTAGCGTGATAACATAACACGGGCCTCTGTATTACAAAAACTCTTCCCCAACAGTAAAATTACTGACAAACAAATCGAGCAAAGATCAGGAACGACGGAGTAGGACGACTCTGGTTGCTGTTTGGAGGTTCCGTCATGGAGATGTGGACAGACAGAGAGCGAGAGAAAAGCAGAAAGAACGACAGAGTGGCAGAGGAGGACGTATCGGATAAAATACCAGCTGGTTCAAAATAAACGCACTTAAATTAGGCATGTGGTTGGGAGAACAACACGGATCCCCGTAGATCCCCCTCATGTCCTACACTGTACCGATATACGAGCTATGATGTCATGATATCAGGCTACACAACACATTATAATAACATCTCTTAAAAAATGTCTGCACTAGGATGTACAAGTTATTATTATTATTATTATTATTATTATTATTATTATTATTATTATTATTATTGCACTACAGGTATTATATAGCACATTTGCATTAGGAATAAAGGATTTATCGAAAGGACAGAAATCCATTTGTACTCGTCGACACAACTAAACAAAACAAAACAAAAAAACAAACCTGCCTGAAAAAGTATAGCATGGAGATAACGCAACATGGATTCCGATGACGTGAAATAACTGCTACGTCCTGATAATGTTGCGTAGCCATTCTTACGTACTAGGACGCCTGCACTCGTGATCGAGTTTAAGACACGTCATCTGTATTTAAACGTGATGATTATTCGAGTATCACAGCTCTGGTTTATTGCCCGAGTGTCAAGCCGAGTTCAAAAAGGTCTCCGAGAGCCACGGAACTCTGCGGGTAATATTTCCCGAGCCGATTTATTTAGACACTAGAGTTCAGTATTGCTCCACTGTACAGAGCCTCCTGTTTTATATGCAAGACCAAACGCATGACCCTGACCCCCGGGTGCCTCGCCATGCAGGAGTGATGAACAACACAAGCTTTTCTTTCCACCAACATGGAGACACCGAGGCAGACGGAGACAAAAACAAGAAGAAGAAGCCTGGGTATTAGACTAGAGAAGCTGGGTAAATCTCAGCGCGTCTCTCTGTCTGATTCTCTGTCGTCTCAGGTTCTGATTCTTCGTTCGTCAAGAGCCTACGGTGATTCACTCAGACCATTCAATTCAATTCATTTGTATTTGTGGGGCGCTTTTAACTATGGACATTGTCTCAAAGCAGCTTTACAGACACATATAAACACAGGATGGAGATTTTAAGCGTGTGAATTTATCCCTATTGAGGGAGCCGGTGGAGACGGTGTCGAGGGAAAAACTCCCTGAGATGATACGAGGGAGAAACCTTGAGAGGAACCGGACTCGGAAGGGAACCCGTCCTCATCTGGGTCACGACGGATAGTGTGAGAGTAAAAGGAAGTTAATTCTGGTTATCAGTGTCCTGGTGGGCGTTCATGAGATAGAAAAGCTTTAAGATGATCTCCCTGGTCATTAAATTAAATATCAGCTTTGTAAGTACTTTGAGGTTCTAGAGGTAAGATTTCTGCGTTTAGAACCCCGCATAATAATTCCAAGATCACTCGGGTAACCCGTGTTAATGCTAACATAAAGGCACGGGGACTTGTTGGGCAGAGACTCTATGAAAAATGGATTAAATTATTATCTTTTATTTATTTATTTTTTTTTAATCAATATGGTAAAATTTTCCGTGAGGAGACGTTTATTTAACATTTCCGGAAGGAACCTCCGGTGACAGAGCAGTAATATTACGTCTTCCACCACAGTTAAGTCGTCAGGGCAAGGGCGTTCGCGCGTCCGTGTTTCCGTTCGATCTTTCTAACACCGGGAAAGAAAGACAAATGGCAGGCTGGCGATGGAGAAACGTTCCGCGAGCACGAGTTAGCGAGCACAGGTTAAAGCGTACGCCTGTGCGATCGTTAGCAAACACCGTAGTGTAAGAGGGATAAAACACCATGGGACATGCCGTTATAGGAAAACAATCGACACTGTAACTCTCAGCTTCATCTCAGCACCGACTCGTTGATTATTTTTCCTTCAACAGCTCCCTCACGAGTGTTTTATTCCTTACATATCTTACAGAGTAGCGTGGAACAATCCTAGAAGACCGCTATGATCTCACAGTATAAAGCAGCTTTAGAAGTCCAAACCTGACATCAAGCGGGTTCCTGATGGAATGATATTAAAGCGTTTTTAAAAGAGAAATCGTGCAAAAACTCGACGCCTCGTTGCACCAACGAGGAAATAAATTAACTCAAAATACTGCCTAAATCCCCTTAGACAGTCACCATTCCAGGCATCCACACTTACACGTCTATAGATCGTCTTTCTCGCTGAACCCTTCAAGATTCTACAGTATATATAGGAATCTACACCAAGTATTTCTCGATCAGAAACCGTTCCAGTTAGAACTCTTAAAGAACCTTTGAAGAACCCCCCCCCCAACTCTTTTTCTAAGCGTGTATGTAGTGCTTTAAGATAGATAGAGCGTAGCAGAGCCATTTGGGATTCAGGCCTTGTTTCCCCCATTTTAAGCATCCCCTAATGTTTTAAACGTTCTAACAGGATTTAGATCGTCCTCTTCACAGTTTGACAGGCGCACAAAGAGCCTCGACTGGAAGGAGTGTAAATTAAAATTCCGCAAGAGAACATGATTATTTTTTCCCCTCCATTGATCGGCGCGCGCATTGTTGTGGGCATTAAGGCTTGATTAGTGCTGACACGATGGCCGGGCCCTGAAAACAAAGCCGTGCGCTGTGCATATTAAATGCGGTGCGCATATTAAATATAGCGCAGATCCTGAGGCAGGGATGAATACTGCTTTGTGTGTGTATATATATATATATATATATATATATACACACACACACACACAGTATATTCATTTCATTTCACAGGCAGGAGATGGGAGACTGCATGTGCTCATGTTCATTAATTACATCAATGCACTGGGACTGGATGTCTTTCTCGTTTGGATGTGCTCACGTTCCTCTTCCATGCATTTGCAGTTTGATTTCAAGAATGAAGAGAGAAGAAAGGAGAGATGTATTACTGAACCTCTTAAACCTCACGTCCGCTTAGGAAAAGAAGGAAGGCTGATGAGATTTGTTAGTGGTGTTTGGGGGAAAGTGCACCGAAAAGTGCAATTGTTTCAGCTCTGTGTTCATCTTTTTTTTTTCCTTTTGCTCTTTTGCTTGTTAGCTCCAGTGATTCTGCACTAGCAACCAAAAGCTTGAGATTTCAGATCCTAGCACAATCAGAGAGCCAGAACCAAACCCTTAACCCTCACGTAGATGGTGCCTCGGTGGATCCGGAACGTTCCCGAAAGGAACACGATCTGGAATGCCAAGCCAGGTCTAAGGGGGGGGGGGGGGGGGGGGGGGGTTCCAGCTCTCAGAGTGTTTTATTGCTAAGGAGTACAGTTTTTATTTATTGAAGAATGTGTCATACTTTTTATCGGTACATTTAATTTATAGGTACATTTAATGTTGTAGAAATTCTGCAAGACGAGTTACGGTTATCATGTACAGTATGGTGTAGAAGCTATAAAGAGCTATAAATGTTTTCTCTCTCTCTCTCTCTCGAAGTTAGGAAGACAAAAATGCAGCTCGTCATGCTACTGAAAATCTGAACCAAAAACCTACTGACTAAAACAAAAGGGACGTCACTGGAGACTCCTTCCATAAATCTTATATAAACACATCCTTCACTTCCATTTATGTATCCATAACACCATTCCCCTTGATTAAGTCATATAGAAATGATAACGCATTAGAATGAGTGCATTAATATAAAAAATATTGTACAAAAAGGGTACTACAGGCTCATCATATCTTAATAATAAATACACAGATGTATAAATTCTCCGCCCAAAAATTTTGAGCGAATAAACCGAGTGTCTGAACCCGGGCCTTTGAAAATGATCAGCTGAAACCACAGAAATAGAGCTCCAAAGTCGGCTAAACCGACCCGCAGCATCTTTCTCGTGCACAGTGAGGAGTGATGATGGGTCTGTTTGAAAGCTACTGAAGAACTCTTTTTAGTATTATAAGCGTGACCGTGTAACCGTATAATGCGTAATACATGCTGGTCGTCGCAATCCGGCGCTATTATGCTATCAGTCACATCACGTGCGCTTCAAGTGCTGACCATTTCATCACTGAGACAGGAATCTCGCAGGCTCTCCACAAAAGAATGCAGTCACATGCCCAGCGTGCTGTCTATATATTTTAGCCCTATGGGATGCACAGATTGGGACCTCTTGTGTTCAAATAGTGCAATTGCATTACATGCACAATTAACAGAAAGGGATTATCACGCATTTCCACGATGCGCGTTGCCACACTTTTTGCATGGTGATGCATAGTGTCACGGTATAACATTAATACTCCTAATACACACCTGTGATGTGGCTTGCAGCTGGAACTACTAGCAACATCTTCTGACCAATCAGAATGAAGAATTCGGATATATAGTACTACACGGCGATAGTAGGGCAGCTCCTGTGCTTATATCATACTCAAGTGTTTGTTTCTTCTCCTTCTTCAGGTCGCAATGGAAAGTGATTGCACAAAAACAGAAAAAGCGTCCCCTGACCATCATCCCAACAGGACGTATCTATCATCTCGCACTCTCTCTCTCATTGAGGGAAAGCGTGAACGTTTTTGGCCATATCTGGGCTCTTTTCTCACTCTGTGTCATTTTGAGGCCAGCTCTCCCTGGAGACTCTCGCTGCCTCCGGCCTGCCGGGTGTAACACATGAGCTCTGCCACGGCCCCTTATTTTAGAGCTGCAGTGCCACTCGCTTTTATGTAAATCATTTTAATAAATTTGCTCCAAAGTTGCTCTAAGGATTTCCACTGTCACTAGTGGAGGGTGACAGGGAAAGCGTGAATAATCCCTTTTGTTCAGCTACGGCTCAGTGTGAATCCTCCTCCATGTGTCTGTGTGCGTGTGAGTGAGAAAGAGAGAGAGAGAGAGAGAGAGAGAGGAGAAAGAGAGAGAGAGAGCCTACATGCATGTTGTCATACTCTGCACTTAAGCAGACCATCTTGTCGACATAAATCTGCATGTTAACTAAAACGGGCAGCTTTTTTCCCTCTGATTAGTATAATTGGTGTCAACATTTAGAGGGGAAAAATTGGGAGAATTACTCGCTTTGGCCTTGAGGCGGCCAATTTACTCCTTGCGCTAAAATGGAAACAAATCCTTTGCTAAACAGATTTTTCGGAAAACCGTCCCCTCATTTTTGTTTGGAGCCGAACGAGGAACGGATGATGCGGACAGACTGCTAAAAGCGTGCAATTAAATCCAGAAACACGTGAAACGTCGCGAACAAAGGCGCCTGGCATCTGTAGAGTAAAAGGTGAGCCCTGTAATCCCGTCAGAGGCGTTCGGAGAGAAAGAAACGGGCTGTAGGATTAGTTAAAAATACGTCATTATTATATAATACACTGGTGAATGATGTGACACCAAAAGAGGAATCTCACACACATCCAGATCCAGTATTTAGAACGAAAACGACGTGTTAAAGAAAACGAACTAGCTAGACTTTAAATAACGTAAAGTATTAGGAGATGATGGACGGTCTGCGTTGAAGAGCGAAAGGAACATTGTCATACTGAAGCAGGTTCTTTTTAGACCATTAGTCCAAGTAGGACAGCGTCCCAATCCACAGTGCACATCAGGACGTACGCAGAGGTCTGCCTCGAGCCTGGCGTCTGACTGGAGACGCTGTCCCATTTAGAAGAATGTTCCGGATTCTTCCACGAAGAGGTCTATCTGTGTCACGTACTGTAACCGCATACACACTCGTATGTGCGCAGGCATGCAACGTCCACCTGGAGCATCCCAACCGCTAAAATGCAAATACAGCCGACATTTTTCTTCCATTTCACTTCCGGCATTTTGCTTTTAAAAGCCCCCTTTTTTTTTTCCCCCCAAGTCACATGTCTAATCGAGAGCTTTAAATACGAGACGAAATAAACGACACGTTTAGTGTTTCTTCAAAACTTACACGCTACAGCTAAAACATCCAATATTACAAGAAAGAGCGATTTCCAAAAACAGCAACGAAGCGATAATTAATACGTGTTTTCGTCAGATAAACATATTAAAGCCCTATAATGACTAGAATATCCACCACTCGAAAGGAAGGAAGTGTCGGCCATGGGCTGGCACAGATATTTAAGTCTTTCTTTCTTTAATCTACACACTGGTTTTCTTCACTGAACATCCATCGATATTTTTATTATTTAAAAACAAATCAAAACAAACAAACAAACAAACAAACAAAAAAAAAAAACGAAGAAAAGTATATAATACAAGGACCTGTAGTGTTTTTAACTCTCGTTTCCTCAAAACCTATCTGACTGCAATGCTGCTCCATTTCCGTAGTCCTCCCGAGTCGGTTTATTTGCTCAGAGAAGCCGCTAATAACGTTTAAAGTGTTTCGACGGGTATAATAATGATAAACATCTAAACGTTCCTTAGAAATAAACTCGCTATAAACCGTAATGACTAGAAATGAACTGGCTAGGTTCAGGTTTCCGGGGTTGTTTTCACAGCTCCACCCGGACGGATTTCCCTGGAACCGTACGCGGCTCGAAAACGTACAGACTGCTCCGTTAATTAACCGCGCTCGAGGAATCGAATAAACAGTCGAATCTAGTAAAATAGTAAAGTGGAAAAATGTTTGCAGAGGAGATTGGCGGTGTTTAAATCACAGTCATGATACTCTACATACAGAAACCCAACAGTGTCCTGACTAATCTTATAACACACACACACACACACAAAAAAAAATAAAATGCTGGCATTTGCACTATTTTGATTGAAAGCTTTAAAAATCACAGCACAAGTACTGGGACGGCGGTCATGAGCGAATAACAACAAAGCCAATCAGGTCATGACTCAATTGTTATTTATGCTACAACAAAATAGATCAGTGTCAGAAATGATAGCTGTTAGCTAATTCATTAACAAGGGAATTAAAAAGGTATCACCTAGCAGCCAGAGTTCCTGTGAGCTTTTCCCCACCCAGTTCTTTCTGGATTATGTTTATAATCCAAATCCATTCTGATACTTTTGCCATGTTGGTTGGTGAAGCCTACAATTACGCAACACAGTGTAATTGGCCCGATCATCAGTGGCTTCGAAATCATGTGATCAGATTAGACGCACCTTATTAAATATAACGTCTGTTTCTGGAGAATTCCTCTATGAGTAGATCTCTATAAAATCATTACTAGAATGAAAGCATTAATAGAATTAATAGAGGGAATTTAGAATGAATAGAAGTAAATAAAAAGTGAATTTTATCCATGATGTAGACGGACTTGGCTGGATCGTGTCTGCTTGTAAAAGTTGGAGAGAATGTAGGAGGGTAAAGTGTAATTCTGTTAATACGTGGTCGGCGGTTCTGAATTCGCACATGCGAAAAGGAAAGAAGAGATATTATGGGAATGATATGGGATTAATGAAAGCACATGATAAATAAAATAAATCACGAGTGGGGGGGAAAACAACACTAATAACATGAAAAGCAAAAAAAAAAAGAATGTATCTTGTGGTAAAAAAAAAAAAAACGGGAAAATAATTGAGTTGTGTAAACGAATGATGTAAAAAAAAAAGCTTGTGTGGAAAAATATGCGGGTTTTTTTACATGTAAAAAAAATCATGTAAAAATACATTTTTGTAAAAAAAAACATGAAAAAAATCAACTGAGCTGAAAAAAAGTTTAAAAAAAAAAAAAATCACATGAAAAATCATGTTAATGCGTCCTCTGTGTCTTGTGGTCATACATGTTCTGTTTCTTGGCTTGAAGATCTCTCTCTCTCTCTTTCTCTCTCTCTCTCTCTGTCTTTCTTTCTCTGACTGTCTCTCTCTCCCTCTCTCTGTCTCTCTTTCTCTCCGTCTCCGTCTCAATCTCTCTCTCTGTCTCCGTCTCTCTCTCTCTCTGTCTCTCTCCCTGTCTCCGTCTGTCTCCGTCTCTCTCTCTCTTTCTCTCTCTCTCTCTCTGTCTTTCTTTCTCTGACTGTCTCTCTCTCCCTCTCTCTGTCTCTCTCTCTCTATCTCCGTCTCTATCTCTCTCTCTGTCTCCGTCTCTCTCTCTCTCTGTCTCTCTCCCTGTCTCCGTCTGTCTCCGTCTCTCTCTCGCTCTCGCTTTCTCTGTCTCGCTCTCTCTTTCTCTCCCTCTGTCTCGCTCTCTCTATCTCCGTCTCTATCTCTCTCTCTGTCTCCGTCTCTCTCTCTCTCTGTCTCTCTCTCTGTCTCCGTCTGTCTCCGTCTCTCTCTCGCTCTCGCTTTCTCTGTCTCGCTCTCTCTGTCTCTCCCTCTGTCTCTCTCTCTCTCTCACACACACACACGCACTCACACACCTCCAAGGACACTGCTGTGATGTCAGAGAGCAATGAAATAACCCAAATCCTGCTGAGAAAGAGAGAGAAAGTGAGTGTGTGGGTGTGTGTGTATGTGCGTGCGTGCGTGTGTGTGCATGCGTGCGTGTGTGTGTGCTTGAACGTGTGAGGTTACAGAAGGTCGGTACAGAGTGGACACTCGGCCATGCGTTCGTGTGCCTGTGGGACAGAAAGTCGTCTCCTCGGCTACCCTGGAGCATGTTCGTGTACTCAAGCTGCATAATTCATGAAGACACACTGCTGCCATGCTGGGAATTTACACGTGTGTGTGTGTGTGTGTGTGTGTGTGTGTGTGTGAGGTGAGAGAGCAAAATTATACTCTCACCATCCACCTTACTGTCCTCCTGTCACCTTCTGCCCTGACACACACCACGGAGACATACTGGACCCACAGATATGTGCGTGACCTCACTTCCTGTTCGACAAGAGGATAAAAGAGCACACATTCAACCCCCCCACCCCCCCTACATACACACACGCGCTGCAGATTTTCTTCATTATTCAATATTTGTATGAGGATGACACAAAAATAACAGAATATTACACACATACTGCAGATGTACACACACACACACACACACACACACACACATTGCCCTGTATTGCCTGGTTTTACAGTGGTTCCAGCAAGTCTGAGACGTCTAAAATGGCGCAGTTTATGTGTGACGGTAATTTCACATGGAGAAGGTGCCGGCGGCAGAGCGAGACGTTCTTCACACCGTTAACATCTTCAGACAGAACCGGGGAAAAAAACACGGCCGTCCTACCGCCGTCTACTGAGCCAGAGCCGGAGATGATTTGATGGGGTTATCAAACCAGAGCAAGAGAGAGGGAGTGTGTGTCTGAGAAAGAGGTGTGTGTGTGTGTGTGTGTGGAGAAACAATGTATGGAACTGAGAGGAATAAAGAGGTGTGTTAATGTTTCTCGGTGTGTGTGAGAATGAAACAGAAAGAATGCAGCTCAAACACAGATTGAGATTTGGATGAAAAAAGGCAAACAAATAAAGTAAAGAGACCTAAAATATACAAATATATAATAAAAAAAAAAAATTGTGATTTAAAAAAAAAAAAGAGACAAGCAATTTGATATATATTTGTATAAATATTTTTTTTTAAAAACTGAAGTTATCCAGTGTTTCTCATTAGGAGATGATATCACATTATATAACAGATGATATCACATTATATAACAGACATAAGACCGCTGTCTACTTTGTCGACTCATTTCACGTTTTAAAAATGAAAAAAGCTTGTTTTATTCTATTGCCGGATCATTTCTAGAAAGAAATACTCGAAGTAAGAACAAATAATCTGGCAATAGAAAAGAAAACAAGCAGCTTGGAATGAAAAAAAAAAACAAAAACATAAATAAATACATAAATCTTGAGATTGGATTAATAATCTAATCATTGTGAAGAGACATATGGATTGAATTCGCCTGTATTCATGACATTTAAGGGAAAGAACAAACAAACACATGATTTGACGCTATAGAGAGCGTTACATGCAGTGATTACGGATATGTTGCAAAATAATCCAGACATACGGTATATCAACGAGATTAAAATTAGTAGAGGAATAGATTGTTTATTACTAGAGAGAGTCTTTTTAGCCTTTTGTACAAAGTACATGAACTTTTAATGTTTTTAATGGAGCCATTTTCCTTTCCTCATTCGCTCTAGCTTCCTACAACAAAATTCATCCGATTATAAATGCGTAAATGATCTAATATAATATAATGTATATGTAACGTAATTAATGATACACCTATAATGTAATGGCATTAATTATATTAATGCGGCATTCCAGGGACCGAACACCCGAGGGTCCCCGCTGGCATTATTTATTTTTACTTTTAAGTTAGTAAGTAAGGTTTGGATTAGTGACTACGCTGCTGGGGGGAAAAAAATGAGTAGAAACCGTCGAAGAAATTCTAATGGTTTCCTCTATAAATACCATTACAAACCATTAGCTAAGCCTTAAAACCATTATTAAGGCCATTATTGGTCCTTAATGGTATCCAGTAGACATAACATGCCACCAATAGAAGGCAACGAATTACCAGTAGAGACACACATGGACCTTTACCGTCTCCATTAAAACCCATACAATTCCCATTATAACCATTACAACCAAATTACAATTTCAAATTGTTTCAAATGATAAATTCGGTGAGGGTTTCTATTGGGTTTTTTTTTTCCAGCAGGGTAATCAAAGAGAGTAATGACTATAAGAACTCAATAATAAATAACAAACTTTGATAACGGCGGGGTGTAATTTTCACCACCGGAGATAAATAAATACACAGACCACCAGCTATGCTTCACGGAGCCTTGACTTCGCTTTGAGGACCTCTGATGTAACCATCCTGGTCAGGGAACGATCTCAGAAGAACACTAGTCACGATGGGGGAATACGGCCTGGATCATCAAACGGGATCATGTCCACACACAGCCACATCCACATTCAGACACAGGGCACATTTACAATCACCCACCCACTTACTGGCATGTTTTTTGGGAGGTAGGACGAAACTGGAGAACCCAGAGGAAAACCCACACGGGGAGAACACGGGGACCATCGAGTTGTGCGCTCATACGCTGTTCTGAGAAACGCTGGACAAAATGAGACACGGTGAAGAGGCAGATGAAGTATGGGACTAAAACAGATCGACTGAGTACAGGACGAAAAAGAGACAGAGTAAACAAAGCGATAAACTTCACGTAGGTGTTTAAATGCAACAGATCGAGGATGAGACTAAAAGAGACAGACCGACAGGAGATGTGCGAGACTAAACGAGAGAAAGATTGCGACAAATGTCAAGTACAGAACTAATATACACGCTAATTGAGACATCAAGTAGAGGTCTAGACTGAGTATGGGACTAAAAGAAACAGTGGTGGAAAGTGTGTGTGTGTGTGTGTTTCTGTGGGAGAATTGGAAGGAGAAAAAGGACCGCTGGTCAAACATAGCGACGTTAACCGTGGCACTCTTCCCTGTTCCTCCCCGGCAGAGCTGTATCAAATATTCTATTAGATTATCCTCCAATTTGTGCCCGAGCTGGACCCTACATGCCTGCTGCACCCGGTTGAGGAAACATTTACTCTGCCACCATCTGTCCTCGTGGTAGGACATATTGGAAATCAAAGCAGGGGTCAGTAGAGAGCGGAGAGTTGACTCCTGATGGCCCCCGATCCGTCCGGCCTTCCGGAGAAAAAACTCAGCTGGGACGTGGCTTCACCAGCGCCATATGGTGCGAGTGGATGATGGGGGGAGAGACACAGAGAGAGAGAGAGAGAGATGGCAGGTATGTGCACACACACATGTACACACAGCTGGCACAGTTACACACCTACTGTAAAGGTTGGACAATCAAGGCTCACGGGGGTGCGAATAAAATAACTTCCTGTCAGATGGACACGTGGTTTTAGTGGCCTCTACAGAAAAGCAGTTATCACATCATGTGGTATGTGTATAAGATACACCGAGTGATGTCAGGCTGAATTCTCAAATCTGATTGGTCAGAAGGTGTTCAAAACATGCAAATCATGAGGGAAAGTACAATTTACTCTCGACTCCCTGATTCTGCTTTCCTGCGATTGCTTAGGCAATAGTTGTAGCACATCTGTGAACGTGTGACTCACTGAGTCTGGGTGCTTGGCCCCCGAAAATGCTGCTTGCTGCTTTAATTAACTTTGGGGTGGTAACATTAACTCTGCTTCACGCTGGGCCACATTCATACCATCCTGTCATTGATTACATTCTTATCTCAAGAGTTGGTTCTATGTAGAACAGTGTGCTTTTTTATTATTATTATTATTATTTTTTTTTATGAGACAGGGTTCCAAGTAGAAACCCAAGTTGGAAGCTAGGAACCCTATCCAACAAACCCTTAAAGAACCTTTGAAGAAACATTTTTCCTAAGAGTGTACGTATGAAATGGGGGATTGAGCGGTACCGCCTTGGTATTTGGTAGACCAAAAAAAAAAGGGTTCTCGAAGGGTTATATAAAGAGTTCACTGAACAATTAGGGGTTTTATTTTGGAACGGTCTAATTTGCGTAACACTCTGTTGTACTGTAGGGTTCTCCATAAAACCTTCAAGGGGAGAGCGTCCCCTTGGGAGTACCACCCTACTGGGGGTACAACAATGGACGGCTCTGTTTAGAACCTTGTTCCTGAGTGCAAATGCAGCAACTGTAATAAAACCCTCCATGTTTTAAATAGCCTTTACCACGACGCTCTCACCTCCAACGGTTTCAGGCATGTCCGAGACAGGCTCATGCCCGCTGACTAATTATATTAACAAAGTGTGTGTGTGTGCGTGTGTGTGTAAATGCCTTCACTTCCACTTCTGTTCCATTAGCCATCCTGGACAACTGCTTCAAGCTAATATCAAGTTCATTAGCAAAGTATAACAGCTGCTATCAGAACAAACGAAGCCAAAAAAAAAAACCCCTCAACTATTTCCAACAACAAGGCCACAAACAATGCCATCACCTGCTCCCCCCTCTTCCGCCGCTGATATTTTGTCCATGCTTTCATCCATCCGATCGAAAATTACTCAGAAATATCTCAAGTCTTCCCAGGGAATAATGGGCCAGCACTGCTCCAAGTCTATCAGGCAGACGGAGGGATTGAGAGAGCGAGCGCAACCTGATGAGGTTGGAAATTTCTCGTTTCTTAATTAAAGCTCATTCCGCATGCCGGTTCCAGTTGGTTTGGATAATTAGCCAGTGCCTGGCTCTGATGAGAAGGAACCGTGCTGCTATATTGACTGGCATATGCTGCGTCTGCCGTGGGGAGATCAGGAACAGAGCGCCCGCGGTGGTGGCGGCGGCGGTGGTGGTGGTGCATATTTTGGAACTCCGTGTGGAAAAAAAAAAAGGGACATGAGATAATTAGAGAGATTCTGCTCGAGGTCCAGCCTTCCTTCCTGTGAAGAGCCGGTGAAAAATAGACGCCAGAAGAAAGTGCGAGAGTGTTAGATTTCCTCAGTTTAAACGCTCACCACAGGGCAATGGGCCCATAAGCAACGACCATAATGAGGTTGTTCACTGACAATACACTCTCAAACTGCAAGACTATTATTCTTTTCTTTCAGCCTCTAGTGTGAGAGGGATGGTAATTATGTCTTAAAGCGGTTAGGGGGTGATTTCAGAAGACGCTAATGCTGCTAATTGCAGCCAAACACATTAACTGGGAGATCAAGTGCCTCATGGAGCCAATGATGGGCTTTTTCCTCATCACACACAATTCAACCTGGGTTTCAGGTTTCCCGCTTGGAAATTGTGCCCAAATTATCAACATGTTTCCTGTTAGATGTATGGTATCTCACATTGCTAGTGATAGACATGCTAAGACTACGTTGAGATGTTTAACAAAAGAAGAACGTAGCCATCGTCCACTAAGAGGGCAGATAAAGACTAATATGGGGACGGAACTGAATGTACGATAGACGCCGTAGTGTGTAACGGTCACTCCATGGACTCCGTGTTCCATACACTGGGGGGGAAAAAAGTGTGCCATAAACACACACAGCATTGACTAACACAGTAATCACACTATAATTCGACCTGCATCAAAATAACGGAGCGCTAAACCAAACACGAGTTACTATAGAAACGACTTCACAAAGTGATGAATCTGTTCTTTGACTTGTGAAAAGTCTGAGGAGACGTTGCCATAGTAACTCGCAGTGTTCCTTGGCGAAGCGAGGGTGTTGCGTGAGATTAAAGTTAAACGACACATTGCATATATATATATATATATATATATATATATATATATATATATATATATATATATATATATATATATGTTATTTTATATTTATGATAAACATAATTTTTAATAATAGGACTGATTTAAATTGACAAAAACTTTTGATTTGATTTAGCCAAGCTCTAAGCAGTAACCTAGGGTACCTTTAAGCTCTAAGCAGTAACCTAGGGTACCTTTAAGGACTATTAATTGTTTGTAGGAGAAACGTCTGCAGAAGGGTTTTTTTGTTGTTGTTGTTATTAAGTAGTAACTACAAGGCATTTGTAAATTTGTAAATCTAGACTTTAACATAAACTATAAAAGGAGCAGTTTTAACACTAAATAGCTTCATTACCCAAGCAGGGTCCGTTTGATAATAGATTCATAAAACTTAAAGGGTCGGTCGGTGATATTTAAACATGACCCCAGACCTGTAATAATCATATCATTTAAAAGAGACCACAGAAAAAACAGTAAGCCAGAATATTAATATATAACGGATCTGGCTAGTTTGGTGGGGGTTTTTTTTTTTTCTTTTCTGTTTACATTTTTCTGGGCCAGAAATGATCTCCGCCCCAGCCTCTTTTTCTTCAAAACGAATTCCTGCGATTTCCTGCCAACAGACAGAAAAAATGACACACGAAGTCACGAGCGCTGAGTCTCGTCTAAACAGTCAAGCTGAATGTTTTGAAAGGAAACGTCTATAGTAGGTGCCTTGCTTTTGCATGACTTTTTTTTTTTTTTTTCTTTTAAAAGCATTTTGTTTCATAAAGTTCCTAATGAACGGTGACATTCTCATGGTCAAGGTTTGTGGGATGTCGTTCTCCACTCCGCTCCTCCGTGATGGTGGCGGGCGATGGCGCTGCGGATGTCTTCCTCCTGGCAAATGAGGAAGCCGCTCAAATGATCCCGAATGTCTGCGGGGTGATGGAGCTGTCAGGGCGCGGGAATGAGAGAGAAACAGAGGAATACGTGAGGATGAGCCTCTCATCAATCACCCGCTAGCCATGTGTGTGCGAGGGGTGGTGGGGGGGTGAGAGAGAGAGAGAGAGAGAGAGAGAGAGAGAGAGAGAGAGAGAGAGAGAGAGAGAGAGAGAGATGCAGCTGCTGAACCCTCATCAGACATGACAGGTTGACGGTGAGTGAAATGACCCTGAGCGTCTGGGATGCAGGTTAGATGAGGCTGTGTTTTGTCCGAACGTGAGCACACACTGACAATGTAATTCCTTTCACTGCTCTTTTTTTTTTTTTATCGGTTGTAATGACGAAGGCAGCGACTGGCATAACTGGCAAAGCACCTCAAACCTGAAAGGAAAACACACCAGGCGTTCAATTTGTGTTTGCTGACTGGAAACTGCACGATGAAGACCTGTATTTAATCGTCTCTAAAGACCTTTTTTTTTTTTTTTTTTTTTTTTTTTGCTTTAGCATTAAGAAGTGTAATACAGGAAGTCTCCCTCAAGGAAACCCAGGAAAACTCAAGGAAACTCAGGAATATTTCAAAATGGCCGCAGTTTTTCTGTAGTTTTCGGGCGAAGACGCGGCGTGTGAGGTCGTTCACGTGCGTTGAACACGAGTATAGCTACGTTGCCTCGTTCTGTAAAAAAAAAAAAAAACACACGAAAAACTCCACAAATTGTCAATCACAAACTTCTGAAAAAAAAGCCGCAGCAAAGTCGAGCGTCTTCGGCCGGGACCATCACACAAAAACTTTGAAATCCTGAAATGAGTAAGGAATAAAACACCTGACGCATGCCTCTTATAGAAAAATAATGAAACGTTCTCACTTCATACATTATTTTCTTACAACAGCGTGTCCCGATGCATTCCTCTGACGCCACAGCACTTTTTATCTATTTATAGTTACGTCTAAAGTTGTGGAGCTAGTTCTTGTCATCACTTACGTTATAGCAGCTATACGGTCATTCTCTCTCTCTCTCTCTAATTAATAAAAACTAAAAATAAGACCAACTCCTCCATCATGAAGGCACTCGGAATGGCTGTTACACCGGAGACTCCTTCCGCAAATGTTACCTGAACATCTCCGTACAGAAAACAGTGACGCGTGTTTTTAACCCGTTCACGGAGGCACATCCATCCTGCGAGCCTCTTTATAGGTCGTTACTATAGAAACGATAGAGTAGAGGAACACATGTGCATGACAGGAGATCAGTGTGTGTGTGTTTTTGAGGGGGGTCTCGAGAGATGTAGAGCACTGTGGGAGAACCGCAGACGCTTTGCCCGAAGGTTAAATCTACACCAAAGTCAAGGATGAAAGCGGCGGTCCTGCAGCCTCCACTCTTTTAGAAAGTGTGTGTGTGTGTGAGAGAGAGAGAGAACGAAAGAGAGAGCGTGTCTAGTCGTCTTGAGTGCCACGGTATTAATCTAAAATGAACTGAAAGGAAATATCATCCTGTAAACGCCACATCGCAGGTGTTTCTCGTCCGTCGCTCTCCAGCAGTGGCGCCCGGGGACGTCTTCCTCCCGGAGTGCCTCCGCTCCGTCCCGGGAACCGATTTTTATACCTCTGTCGGAAAACTGAGAGCCAGATGGGGATTTAAAAAAAAAAATATAATAATAAAAAATAAATAAATAAATAAATAAATAAATAAATAAAGACACCAAGTGGCGGAGAAATGAAATGAAGAAGACGGAAAAGAACAGTTTAAAAGTAGGCTAAGCACCGTTTAGCTGAGTTTGTGATGAAGTTAAAGTTTGAGTCGTGATATGAGACGAGCATGCTGATGAAACAGCGAGGCAGACACACACCGCCACTGCGCACTATACACACAGATCAGCCATAACATTAAAACCACCTGCGTAATATCGTGTAGGTCCTCCTTGTGCTGCCAAAGCGGCTCTGACTCGTCAAGGTCTGGACTCCACAAGACCTCTGAAGGTGTGCTGTGGTATCTGCCACCGAGTCCTTTAAGTCCTGTGATTGCGATCTGTGGCCTCCGTGGATGGGACTTGATTGCCCGGAACATCCCACAGACGCTCGATCGGGTTGAGATCTGGGGAATCCGGAGGCCGAGTCAACACCTTGAACTCTTTGTCCTGAACTATTTTTTGCATTGTGCCAGGACGCATTATCCTGCTGAAAGAGCCCGATGTGATCAGGGAATAGATTTTCCACAGATTTGGGCCTAGACGTGTCATGTGACGTCATCACGACACTCGTTCAGTGTTTAAAAAAAAAAAAAAAAAAGGCACACACAAAAAAACAAATTTAGAAGAAAACCGCAGCAAAATCAAACACACACACAAAAAACAAACCTCTGCGGAATCCTGTACGGACTGATTCATCGAGTATGTTCAAGACTAGTTAGTTCAGAGAGTAAATATACAGAATATCTACCAATAAAAGTCAATCAAGCATAGTGCTTATACTTCCTTATCTCTACTGTTAATATAAAATCCTCATTCACTTCCTGTTTATTATGCCCCGGTGTAACTTTTCCAGCATGGACGCGCTGACTGATTGGCGTTTTTAATCAGAAACCGTTCCTCATCCTCGTCATCTTGTGCTGAAACCTCCTTCCCTCAGCGCAGACGTTAAATCCTGCGACAGGGCGGCATCTCTGCGGTTGCTGACAGAATGTTAATTACTCCTGACTCATTTGAATAATTCATGCATCCTAATTAGCGCACTAGCCCCCAACATGTTTTTTTTTTTCGACGGTGGCTCTCATCGTCTCTCCCTCCTTCCCTCCCTCCCTCGCTCCCACCCTCCTGTTTTTCCATCCCTCCCTGAACACCCATTCCCGTCTCACACTCCATCGGCTTACCCGAAAACGCCGCGACGGAGCGAGCGGAAGGCTGAGAGGCTCGGCCAATGGAGTGATCAGACGATAGAATGCCTCCCCGTGTTGCTATTCACTCAACAGATGCACAGGAATGTCCCTGTGAGAAGACAAAAAAAAAGAAGAGACTTCACCATTCTTTTATGAGTCGTTATGGGAACATATGCACGCTGTAAGGGTTCAGAGAGCTGTTAATGACACGATCGTTCACACGAGCTGTCTGAAAGCTAGCATGGAGCCTGAAAACTTGTTTAAGTCCTGGTCCTGCCTAGCGAGAGACGCTCATCCACTCGCATCCTGAAGCTTCCATCTGGTTTGATGATAGCAGTTAAATTAGTGACTAAATTAGCTGCTTAATGTGCCGTATTTGTTTAAGTAATTGGCGAGTAATTAATACGACATGATGGCACAGTGAGTGAGAAGACAGACACAGACTGAAGGATGTGCATCCGTGTGTGTGTGTGTGTTTGTGTGTGTGTATTAGCAAAGTAGGAATCCTCCGGGTTTAATTAACAGAGAGGTAATTTTCTGTTGTAGGTTCGTCATCAGATTATTTTTTTTTCCAGGAAATGTAAAAATAAATAAATAAATAAATAAATAAATAAATAAGAGAATCTACTGAAGGAGAGAATGAAAATACACAAGAACTTTTCCCTCCCCCAAAAAGACCCAGCAACGTTTGCGCGCCACACGGAAGCCGCGTCGGAGAGAGCTCACCGTCCTGGCATCGTTCTCGCTCGGCCATATTGCTAAAGAGTGCTGAGGGAGAGCTGCGGAATTAGTGCGTCTAATTACCGTGTTCAGGAGTTGTCTTTCATTAATATTTGATGGCACGCTGTGTGTGGAGCAGAAGGCCAGGGCGATGAAGGGATGAAAGAGAGAAGGAGCCAAAAACAGCGAAATGTTGCAGGACTGGCGGGTATAAACGAGCGAGCGGGGTCAGAAGCTTTTAAAGTGAAAAAGATATCAGTATGTACGCGGCCGCACGTGTGGCGTCCACGTGGGATCGATCGGTCTCAATTCGATCGGTCGACGTCGTTCGGCACATCGTCAGCAGTGACGGAGGTAGGAAGTAAACTCGTGGGTGTGCTGAGCGAGAACAAAGAGGATTATTTATACTATTATTATTAGTATTATGAGAGAAACTAAAAATGAGTGCAGGTTGCCAAATCGAAGCACGGATTACACAAAAGGACAAACATCTATCTGAACCATGAGTTTTAGGGGGGGTTTGGTTTAAAAAGGTCGGAAATGTTCTGTGTAATATGTTTGGTATTCAGAGGAAACACGGCCTGGATTCGGTCGAGCATTACCGACTCCTGAAATCATCGTTTCTGTGTGTGATACTTTGCCCCACATCGTTCTCATCATGGCACGGATGAGCTCTTGTTATACAATGCAGTGCTCAACCTTAATAGTTGCTCTGTCAAGCTAATGAGATTTTAGTCCTCTAATACCGGCCGTCACCGCATGGTAGTGAAGGACGAATGTGGAATTGTTTAGAAATATGCTCACACGTCTCACCTGATGATGCTCATCTCATGCTACGGAGAATGAAAGGAACCGAACCACAGAAGCTCTGGAGAATCGAACTGGATATTTTTGTGCAAGTCAATTCAACGTTTTAGTCCCAATCGGCGTCTGGGTGGGGGGTGGGGGGTGGGGGTGGGGACGGTCCTCGGTTTTTTACAATTTTCCAGTTTCCGTACACATTACAGTTCCATGTTCATACTATATTTATACTATTTATAGGATCGCTCAAGTTTTTTTGCATTGACATGCTCTAGTTCATTTGATGACTCCGACAGCCAGCATGGTTACTTCATTAAGTCTTATTTAAGGGCTTATAGGAGTTTAAACACACTCAAACGCTCAGACAGTTGGCTGGGAGTGAGTTAAGAGTCAATGGAAATCCTTAAAAAGCAACAACAACAACAACAATCGCAAAAACAAAAACAAAATACTGACCTTTCACAGTGCTGCAAAATAAGGCAAAAAACATTAGGTTTAGAAATAAATGAACAACAGCGAAGATGAGTATTGATCATAAAGAAACAGACACAAAGACAAGAAGAAGAAGAAGAGGTGCTACAATTGTTGCATGAGCAATCACATGAAAGCAGAGCCATAACTATAGGCAAAGGGATTCAAGAATGATTTATTCTTTATTTATTACTTTAATGCATTTGTCAAGTCCGTTATGGGAGAACGCTTCTGAATACCAGAGTTCCTTTGATAACTTTTGTTTAGACGGGTCTCGAGATTACCTCAGTAAAATTTGGAGGAGGAGTAGCCGAAACGGCACTATTGTTGGCTGCACTTTTCCCAAATTTGGTCAGAATGTTCCTTAGACTCTCGCCGATCAGTGTGCCAAATTTCACAACTTTTTACCAGACGGTTCGATGGGCTGCCATAGACACTCGAGCCAGAGGGAGAAAACAGAAGCAGAAGAAAAGAAGAAGAAAAGAAGTGCTTGGCCCTGTAATAATAATAATAATAACTGCATTAAAACACAAAAATTATACTAAAATACTGAAATGGTCATGGTAAAATTAACTGACTTAAAAAAAATAGTAAATAGTAAAAATATAAAAGCCATGTAAAAAAAAAAAAAAAAAAAACCCCGAAGAGAATTCCATATAGGAAAGTGGAATGATCAAACAGACATTGTGACCATTTCGAACTACTTTTTGAGATATGTTACTGAAGAAATATTTGTATAACCAAACCTTTTAAAGAGCGTTTGAATATGCAGACTTGTGCACTCAGCCGTATGGTTTGGGGTTTTGTGGGTTTTTGTTGTTGTTGTTGTTGTTGTTGTTGTTTTTACTCATTTCTTTCAGCAGATTCGGGCAAACGTCTAACAGTTGGGACATTCCATTAAACCAAAGCTCATGAAGGTGTCAGCCGGTAGCTGAAGCAATATAGACTGTTAAAACAAAGTCGAAAGCGTCGCCCGCTGCAACAGATACATCGGCGATTTACACTCAGTCTCCAGTATTTTCATACTTGCCATGCCAGTCCTCTAGATTCCCGCGCATATGAGGTGGAAGAAAAAAAAAAAAAAAAAATAGGAATGGAGTAGAAGTGAGCAGTGCCTTCGAAAATGTTTGCCCTTGTAAAACACAGCGCGAGACATGCGATTCTGGGTGAAATACTAATCCTTATTGATCCGATCAGGACAGCGACAGAGGAGATAAACAAACTGGCTTATTAAAGGAGAACCCTCGGGCATTTATTAGCGTGATAGCTCAAGTCCTAATTGGAGTAGGGTTTCTATTCCGGTGCTGATGGAGAGAGAGTGAGAGAGAGATTTATTCAAGATCTGCAGTTCATATGACCTTGTGTGCGTGTTGCTGACCTGTGAATATAGTCTAAGAACTTCACACTGCATGTACTCAGAGTGTGTATCTGTTTGTGTGTGTGTGTCACTGAAGCTTGGCCTGGAAGGGCCTGTACGCTCATTAAAAGTGAATACATAGTGAGTATAAGGAAAACAGACACGACCCTCCTGGGAAGGACTAATGGCTCCACAGACGCCTTCCCTTCCATGGAAAAAAAAAAAAGAAAGAGAGAGTAGATAGCATTGCGCACAAAGTACAGTTTGAACTGCATTAGCTTGCATAATTTAAGGTTAATGAGAAAACAAGCTGAGATGAATATCAAGTCTCATCTCTTCTGCCTGCCGCTCGGCCACAGGTGCTCATTAAACGGCAAGTTTAAACGCCACTCCGTGTTAATGAAATGTTGAGTCGTTAAAATTTGCAGGGGATGATCACTTCCTGTTTCGGTTGCATGTTAACAGGCATGCTTCATTTTCAAAGATTTTTTTTTTAGATTAATGTTCACTCGAAGGTCGCAGGTCTGGACCCTAGTCATAATATGAGTCTTGGTGGATTAAACCACCATTTTGGAATCTGAATCGATTGTTTTATTAGCGGAAACTTAATCTGATTTTGTTCCCGGCTATCGGTCCGTACAGGGTCTCGCAGAGTTTTTTGCGCCTTTCTGGGGGAAAACCAGGGGAATTGGCGAAATTGCAATCGCATGAAATTGTTTTGTCTTTCGTCGCGATGTTTGTTGGTAAACGAAACCTTGTGGCTGCACTCGCGTTCAAGACGAACGTGAATCGAAGAGGGCTTTGTCTGAATTCGCGTTTGTGATGACATCACATGACACGTCTTGGCCCAAATCTGCGTGAAATCTACTGCAAATGTACAAAATCGCAAGCTCCGCCGAATATCGTGGCGTCCGCTCCATTTTGCGTTCAACTCTGCGATCGCAAAATCCCGGAAGGACCGAACGGCTCGACTTTTATGACTTGATTCGGGGGGTTTTGATAACCTGACTTGGTTAAATAAATGCTTTTAGCTGTTTAGTCTAAACTGATTCATCAGTCGGACATTCCTCTTTACCTCTTCCTAAAAGAGTTTGAGTAAACCAACTCACCCTATGGATGAGAGGAGATAATACTTCATAATATCTGTAGAATAACCGGCTAGTGAAAATCCAAATCCTCAAAGTCCATCACTGGAGAGGTGTAGTACCGGAAGTATGTTTGGAAGTCCGCTATCAAGCGAGAGTCCATTAAACAATCCTCAGAAATGTAAACACAAAAAAACGGCGACTGTTACTGAAGGTGTTCCTCGGGGTTCAGTTCACAGCCCTTACTTTATAAAAAAAAAAAAAAAAAAAAAAAAAAAAAAAAAAAAAAAGAAGAAGATTGACATGTTTTGCAATTCATTTACATTATAAAAGGTGTCCCAGAAGTCTCCATACGTAGGGGACGGTGTTTGCCAGCACCTTCGTCAGCGGACGTTCGAGGACGTCCACTTCTTCTTGGTTGGTCCACAACACTTCCAGTCTTCGTTGAAGTTTGACAACAATGTCACGTGTGATGTGCTTGCCGTGTTTCCTGTTACTCAAAAGTGTTTATTTCCCGCATGTCCGCAGACGTTTGGGACACCCTTGTATTTATAAAGCGCTTTTATAACAGTAGACATCGTCACAATGCAGGCTTACAGAAATACAGCTGGACCTTCACCCAGAGGTAAGGAAAAACTCCCTGAGATGACACGAGGAACCAAATTCCAAGATTATACGTCAAAATGGATCGATGTGATGTTTGTTCTCAATGGGAGGGAGGAGGAACTTGGATCACCTTGAAGCGACCTTCCCTTCATTTGAGGCACCTTCGAGGACACTTCTCAGGACGTACTCACCCGTTTCCATCATTTTGTTCGTTTCTCTCGATGTTGGGAGTTTTATCTCGAACGCGAAAGAGCTCAAGCGAGTTCGGTGGGAATTTCCGAAAGGATCTCCGATAAAGCGCGTTTCGGAAAACGCACAGGGTATTCCATAGAGATGAAGACGCGTAGAAATTTCTGCCGAAATATAACGCAGATATATTTACGGCTTCGACGATGTTCGGCTTAGGTGTTTTGTTTTTTTTTCAATTGCTCTGCGATATTTTGAAAGCGTTATGGTATACACATTTGAATTACCACTGAAGCACGCCTAAGCTAAACCCCATTATAAATATTTGATTAGCAATTAAAAAAAAAAAAAAAAAAAAAAACTAGCCACATATAGATCAGTATTGCTTGTGAGTGATATCAGAGTGTAGGAAAACTCCTGTGTGTGTGTGTGTGTGTGGCAATGTGAGAGCGAGAGCGAGAGAGACAGCGAGCCTTTCCACTGTCCCTTAATGACATGGGCGTGTAGACGGAGGATCCTTGCTATAATACCGGCGGCGGTAATTGGACAGCAGGACAGAGTGTCCTCACCTCCGCCGGGCTGACAGCGCAACTAATCACACCGCAATTTGCATGGAGGGCCGCGCAAATCAGCCCCAATAACGCCGCGCTGCTCTGAGAGATGAGTTTTTAATCTCTGGAAAGAGATGAGACACTGACTCGGGCGTTCTCTTCACTCTTTCTTTTTTTTCCCCCCTCATTTCCTCCCTTTCTCTTCTCATCCCTTTCTTCCTTCCTCTCGGATTGCGATGGACCGGTGGGTAAATTTGCAAGGGCAGGACTCCCATCTTTGTCTCGAAGGCATGTCACCGTGCATTCATTATTATCCCAATGAGAACGAGAGAGAGAGAGAGAGAGAGAGAAGGGAGTTCTTTAGAAAAAAAGGAAAAAAAAACCTAGTTGTCCATGTGAATGAAACTCCTTTAAATCGCAATCAGAGCGTTGACAGATATTTTAGCAGGAGGGAATTATTTCCTTAGCAGAGTGCTGGTAAAGGCACCGAGACTTATTCGAGCCTTATTACCCCTGAGTGACCCACGTAATAGAGAATTTTAGAAGTGGAAGTGTTTGAAATATCTACCGGGGGTAACTAATGAGAGCGTTTAGAGGAGACGGACACTCCGAGATGTATACGAGACGCGCAAACCGGCTGCGGGGCTGCAAGGTTATGACAACCTAAATGTCTCATCTGTGTGAATGCTGAAGGCAAATCTAATGCAGTCCCCATCGCGTTACTGAGGACCGGTGTGTCTCCCAGCGTACAGCTAAAGGGAGATTCGGGAGTTAGCGGGCTTTTACGGTTACAATCGAACCTCGATTTACGTGAACGGAAATGAAAGTCGAAATGACAAAAATGAAAAGCAACAAACACTTTGGAAACTATAAATAAACCGGATCGGCGGATGATTTCGGTCTGGGAGTGCGTTGCAGTTTCTCACGAAAGGGCTGTGATCACTGGAGAGACTGGGAGGTGTTACGAAACGCATAATCTGAACCCGATAATAAACTGATTTGAAAACATGGCACTCTTTAGCAAATAAAAGGTTTGTGGAAGGAGTCTCCAGTGTCAGCGCTTTGTAACAGAGGTAAAGCTGTAACTTTTTTTTTTTTTAACGATGAGTCTTTATTGGTCGCGTATACATTACAGCACGGTGACATTCTTTATTCTTCGCGTATCCCAGCATGTTAGGAAATTGCGGTCAGGATGCAGGGTCAGACATGAGACAGCGCCCCCTGGAGCAGAGCGGGTTAAGGGCCTTGCTCAAGGGCCAACAGTGGCAGCTTGGCAGTGCTGGAGCTTGAACCCGCGACCTTCTGAACAGTAACCCCGAGCCGTAACCGTCCCCGCCCCCATGCTGACATTACTGCTGTAACAAATAAATATTTGAAACCTTTCAAATCATTTCATGAAATGGTTAATAAAGAAACTATGATCGTATATTATATACAGTACAATTTAATATTAAAAGATGACTTGGCCGAACACACGCTCCTTATTCCATGGGCGTTCTCTTCTGAAGCCGCCGAGTGGAGAGAGAGCTCTCATCACAGACGAGGACGCCAAACTTCATCGCTTTCATCATCGTCGGCCCGCGTGTCCCATCTGCAGCCTCCATCTTCTCCTTCACCGATCCGCTCCGAAACCAGACGCCGTTTCCCTCTGCCCCTGGGGTGTTCCAGTCAAGCTCACTTTGATCCCAATAGCGTGTGACAACTCCGGGCTCGCGCAGTCACCTTGGGCTTGAGGGCAAGAGGGTAAAAAGATTACACAAGCTTGCATGCGTGGCGAGCAAAGTGGCGGGAAAGTCACCTTCCTCTCTCTGGACTGGCGACCGTGTGAATGTGCGCGTTGGCTCCGTTTAGTAAAACGCCATATTGTAGTGAATCACCTCGATACGCCACACGACCAGATCCTGCTCGTTAATCCCGCCCGTCAATCACGTCTGACGGCTTCTTCGGCAAGCGTGTTTTATTAAATACGTTTTTAGATTGGCGGATTTCGCTAGGATGTCGTTCGGGAAAGCGTTTCCAAATCTTCAGCTGAATAAACACGACGTATCCGGAGCCAAATCCGTCAAACAGCCGATGGTGAAAATCGTAACGCGGTGTAAACTCGACAGGACGCTCAGTCTGGGGAAATCCGAGAATCATGGTCGATGTTGGAAGAACGGGTCAGGTTCACATGTATGCAACATTAAAACAGGAGAATTCATGATCAGAAGAGAGAAGAAACCGGGGGGAAGGTAGAACACAGAGAAACGGGCGAGAAAACGTTACAAAAATTCACGATTAGACTTCGCAGTGAAATACAGAGGGAGCTAATCGAGACGTAAACAGAGGGCAGGTTAGACGTTAATGACGGGACGGGGGCGGAGACAAGACTAGAATCAAAACAAAACCGCATGACGTGAACTCGAGATAAAACACGAAGGTGGTGCGAGTCGTGATCAGAACTGGGGGAATTCCTGACACGTAAAAATTTTCATCGCAACAAGCGGACTTTTTTGTATTATTATTATTATTATTATTATTATTATTATTTTTGCAGAAAACTACTCGAATTGTTAAATTCAGCAACTAAAATGTTCTTAGTTCAAATTCCACAATAATAATGTATTTGAGCTTCCAGAAAGAACTATGACATCTGAAAGCTGATGAAGGCCATGGCATACTTAATGCGGAGATAAGGATCGCGTGAAGATGAAACCAGCTTCGTATACGAGCTTGGATACTCTCTGCGATTTCATATTAGTCATTAGGTTCATTCGGATTGTTTCCACGATTCGGTCACCTGCCAATTCACACCTACCAGCCCCAACTCTCTCCACTGCGTGAAAGCTTACAACCGGTTGCGTGTCAAGTCGTCCGAGACACGTGACCACATCCTTTGGAACCGCTGTTCATGCCGCGTCACATGGCGGCGTGACACGCTCTGCGGAAAGCGCTATCCGCCCTCTCCTGAATACATGAGCCTCACACAGACACCCGTGATTGGCTAGCGCCACCGTGATTGACACCCGGAGAGCACGGCCGATTTTTCCCTTCGCCATCGGGTGAATACTTTTTTCCGTTACGCCGCTCAGGCGCCACCTACAGGAAGTAGGACTCGTATGTAGCGATCACTCACAGGATCGGATGTGTAGATTGTTTGCGTGTGAAGTTCGCTCAGCTGCCACGTCCACGTCCACGTCCACAGCAAGCGATAGCTCTGAATAATGTCGGTTTCCTCAGCATACTGTTCATGGAAGCCAACCGAACGTAGTCTCCGCATGAAGTGGCCACACCTACTTCATGTTATTATTAATCTTGTATGTGTAGAGCGAGAGAAGGTCTGTTTATCAATACGTAAAAAAAACTGATCTGTACTACGTTAAGACAGAGGACTTGTGGTTCACCAAACCGACACGGACGTGCGGAAAAGTTCTGCAGTGCGTCATGTCATTCCTCGACTCTCTCGATGACGAGAATACACTGGGGAGACTGGAGCATTTGGGGATGTTTGAGTGAGTGAGTGTGTGTGTGTGTGTGTTCACACCTGCTGTGAACTGTGCCAGGATGCATCACTATCTCATTATTGGGTCATTTTACAGAGAACGGCTTCTGTTTCCATTACGGCGGCTTCTGCAGAGGTCGCAGGCGCAATGAGCGTTTAATTAGCGTTCAGTCATCAGCTGCTTCTCCTCTTTCCTGAAGCTTTTATGTAGGGGGAAAAGCTCAGGGGCTTCGCAAACACATCACTGTCAGAGAGATGGCGCAGAGCAGAGAGGCGATCCAACAAAAGAGAACAAACAGATATTTGAGAAGACACGGCACGCGCCTCTGCTGCTCCCTCTTTTAATTAATGAAGGATCATTAAGCACTTGTGTGCGGTGGAGAATAACGCACACGTGTAGACACACGCATACACAGAAAGAGACCGAGGTGCGTCTCAGCGACGCACACACACACACACACACACACACACACCCCAGTGCAGGTTAGACAATAGCAGTGATTGAAGGCAAGACTATGATGCTTCAAACGAACATTCTGGTGTTTACGTTTAAATACCACAGAGATCACGAGAGCAAAATTGGCTGTTGGAAATACAAAGCGCTGACACTGGAGACTCCTTCCATAAATGATAAATAGATGACTCCGTACGGGGGGGAAAAAAACCCCCACGATCTTTAAAAAAAAAATCCGCTTATATCCGCCATACAAGCCCCCGCGTAAGCCGTCACTATAAAAACGATAGCGCATTAGAACGAGTACATTAATATACAACATTTACCCTGCACTTTCTGACCAATCAGATTCAAGAACTCAATAGCACTGTGGTAACTACGTTATTATTATTATTAAACATTAATAACAGACTAATTCATGTAGATATGGTCGTGATCAGTGTATTCTTCATGTAAAACATGGACTTCATTAGCAAAGTTGATTTAAAAAAAAAAAAAAAAAACCCCGAGAAACACCGTTTATTTAAAAGACTTGCTAAAATTTAAAAAACAAGGGCACACAGTATTCTTAGAGAGAGAAAAAAAACAAGCTTAATTGTGTACTAACTTGTGTCCAGCTTCTTCGCCCTAGCAAATGTTGAACGACCTCTGATTTACACACCCAAACCCAATCAGCGCGTTTAATTTAGCGGCATACTGCTGGGCAGCCGGCTAATACATCAGCCATTGTTGTTTCCAAACAACACAATAAATGTCCAATATTGGCGAAAAGGGGAAGGTTTGACCTCATTGTCTTCCTGCTTAGACAGAAATGAAAGCTTTTCATGCTAACTGAAAGAGACAGCTAGGAGGTGTTGCAATTACCACTGCGAGGGGAGAAAAGGAGACAAATTAGGAATTATGTTTTGCAATGAGACAAACAATTAGGAAGAAGAAAATATGATGGGCGGCGAATAGCACCGTTACACGGCTGTTTTCCGAGGATTTAATCCCTAAAAATGTACGGTTGCAATCAAAACGATTCGACCTCCATGGCAAGTCAGGTTTGTTGTCGAAATGGACAGACTTTCAGCGGAATTCCACTGAAAATGATTTCTCCAGGTTCAAAATGATTCAACCCCTCCATGGCGAGCATCTTTAGTACTTAGTAGAGCGTCCTTTTGCTGTTACGACCTGCTGTAAAGGAGACGCAGAGCTTCTGCGGCGTTCCTGAGGAATCTTAACCCGTTCCTCATGAGCAATGGCGTCCAGTTCGGTAATGTTCTTGGGTTTGCGTGCTGCGACCGCCTTCTTCAAATCCCGCCAGAGATTTTCTATGGGGTTCGAGTCAGGTGACTGTGATGGCCGTGTAGAATCTTCCAGAACTTCTTCTGTAACCAGAAGGTGGGATTTGAGGTATGCTCGAGATCATTGTCTTATTGGAAAGTCCAATGACGCCCAAGCTTCAGCTTCCTTGCAGACTTCATGACGTTTTCTCCTAGGATTTCCTGATACCTCAACGAATCCATCTCACCTTCTACACGCTGCAGGTTTCCAGTGCCAGAGGACGCAAAGCAGCCGCAGAGCATCACCGAGCCACCACCATGCTCGACTGTGGACAGAGTGTTCTTTCTTCATTCTTCTTCCTCCTCCGGACATACCGCCGATCCATCGTGCCGATCCATCGTCCAGTTTTGTTTCATCGCTCCACAGAACAGAATTCTGTGGCTTTTTTTTTTTTTTTAATGATTTTGAGCGACTGTTCTTGTGCTTTTGGGTCAGTAGCGGTGTACATCTTGGAGTTCTGGCATGGAAACCTTCTGTGTTTAATATGTGCCTTACTGTGCTCACTGAAACCTCAGTGCCTGTTGCCTCCACGTCTCACTGCAGGTCTTTCGCAGGTCACTCGATGGTTTTTCACAACCTGTCTTCTCAGAAATCTGCTTGCAGCCGTTAATAGCTTCCTTTATCTGCCCCGTCCAGGTATTTCATACATTTCCTACCCCTAGCCAGTTCCTGTATTTCATGTGTTCCAGCTCAAACGCACCTGCTGCGACTAATGAAACTCTCGATTAGATAAGTGCTCGAGACAACACCTGTTGCGCATATTTGTGCTGTTGTGAGGGATTCTCAGGGGGGTGAATCATTTTGAGACTGGAGGAATCGTTATAAGTTGCATTTCCAGTTGAATTTGTGGAAACCACTCGAAGCATTCGTCGTGTCGAACTATTTCAATGGCTTTTGTTTGATTTGTTCATCGCAAACAGCTGAAAGTCTGTACATTTTGACAATAAACCTGATTTGCACCGGGGGTTAGATCATTTTGATAGCAACTGTATTAGGATTTGTACCATTAATATAGCATACTTAGCGTAGTATACTTACCATAAAAAAAAAAAACACACACTGCAATTACACTAATGCATAAATTATAGCATGTGCTACCACTCAAAGGTCTTAAAGCTTCATGGGTGAAGAATAAAAAAAAAAAAAAAAAAAAGTGTGACGTTTTCTACGAGGAGACATTTATTTTACATTCACGTAAGGAGTCTCCAGTGTCAACGATTCGAAACGATCTGAGGTAATGCTTCAAAGTTTATGCTTTAAAGTGGTTTCATAGGTAAATAATGAACTCCACGATGGTAACTCAGTGTCACAGCATGTTGTGTCGTGTTTGATTCCTCATCATACCGACAAGAATAAATAAATAAATAAATAAATAAATAAAATTCTACCCTTCAGAACGGTAGTGTACGCTCCAACTCAAAGCAGAGACGCAGGAAATGTAAAAGTAGCTCCTCCTCAGTAAGATGAAGTCCTCAGAGGCGATCAGACCCTCACGCAGACTCCGAGCGCCAATCGGATCGTCTTCATTAAGATTAGAGAGCACTAATTCAGCACACGATGTCCACTTCGGCCGGCTCACGCGCTCTCCCCGTCACACGAACTGCATTTATATTCCGTCACACACGGCCTCCTGAATTACACAATGTCAGGACAAGAGCATATTTTAACAAGGCTGAAACTTTGCCATCTAATCCATCAACACACTACTATTTGACACACTCGGCGAAGGGCATGAAATAAGCAATTATTGACCCATCTTTCCTATTTACGCTAGCGCCGGCCGGCACGTCACCTCCAGACTCGCGGGGTAATGAGACCGAGTCTGAGAGGGGCGGGAAACCCCGGATCACACCACCGGGACAGACGGAGCGCCCACGGCGTCCTCGCAGCACAATTGATACGGACGGATTTATTCATTCTTGTAGAGGCGAGATACATTCCTGACTTTAATCTGAAACAGGTCGAGTCGTTACGACTTATAACTTACTATAGTGTCGCACAAATAAAACACCGCTGTAGGAATCGCGCCGATAGAGTGGCGTGATCAGATCCGACACAGTGTTTTATTCCTCTTATACAACTGCAATTCGCCAGCTATGATTTTAACATGTTATAGTTGCAGTAATGTCATCATATCTACAATAATAGCTCATTCGCAGGGTATATTATTGCCAGACAATGATAAATATCAGTCCGTACAGGAGTTTTTTCTGATTGTTGCGTCCAAAAGTGCCGGATCTTTCCCGCGTATTTTTCTTCTCCTTCGATATTTGTGATGGAGTTTGCAGAGTTTTTGTGCTTTGTTATTTTTTTTTTTTTTTTTTTGCAGAAAGCTACTTGAATTGGGAAAATTGCGGAAATTCTTTTTGCGCGGTCTTTCACAGCGATGTTTGTGGGTAGACGAGACTCGCGTGAATCGAAGAGGGCTCTGATCGAGTGTCGGCCCAAACCTGCGGGAAACCGCGAGCTCCTCCGAAGTTCGCAGAGTTCGCGTGATTTCGCGTTCATCTCCGCGACCGGAAAATCCTGGAGAGATCCGAACAACTCCGTTCACAATAAACGCTGCTAATCGACAACGTGGAATTGTCGATGCGGTGAAGTTTTCCGTCAGTGCGTCGTATCGACGTTTTCTACCGTGGGGAAAGTTTCCAGGACGGACAAGTTTACGCTTCCAGCTCCGTGTGGACACGGAAAGCGGGGTTTTTTTTTTCCCTTACTGACGCCGAAAGAATAAAAATAAATAAATAAATGAGAGAGAGAGAGAGAGAGGGGGGGGGGGGGGGGGGGGGGGGCTGGTGATGGAACAACTGTTTACAGCAGCTGGATAGGGATTTATATTTATTTTATTTTTTAAAAAGAGGACAAAATGTTATTTAATGAAAACAAATATGTCATTGTTGTTAAACTGCTGTGGTACAAGGGGAGTAAAACACTTCGGGGGTGGTCTTGGAATTCCGGTTTTCATTTCAACCGGTTTATTCCTTCGTTTTATTGTTTAAACGAACGGTCTGTAACACAAAACCCTTTAGTGGTGCACCTGATGTTCTCACCACGCTCAGTACTTTTAGTTAAGTCGCACCTTCATGCACGTTCAGAGAATAAAGAGATTCTTCTACTGAACAAGAGAAAGAGGGTGAAGTAATAAAGAAAGAAAGACAGCAGGAGAATGTGTGTGTGTGAGAGAGGGAGAGAGAAGGACAGAAGATCTGTTGCTCAGGGCACTCGATCCAGTCGAGGTGTCCTCACAGATCGCCAGACAGATAATCCATCAAATGCTCCGGCCCTGTGACAGGGATGAATTTCAGCACACGGCCGTAGTCTCTCTCTCACACACACACACACACTGGTACACAAGTCCCGAAGGACGTACACGCTGCCGTGATCATTAACACAGCGCCTGGTATTAAGACGCACTTCTCCGGTGACGCTCGTTTGTCAGTTATTAATCCGATACGTCGAGTGTCAGAACTTTGACATCATCGTCCGAACGTCCTCCCGAGGCCTTTCCGGAGACTTCCGGAGCAAAACGCCGAGGGTTCGTGATCCACATGAAGCACAGCGGATGAAACACACACACGCGCGTTTTTAAACATATCTTGCAGCGAGTTTTATTGCATGGTTTGAGAGACAGAAATTCCAAACAGAACT
>NC_030436.2:18172500-18355000 GCF_001660625.3 Ictalurus punctatus
CCGAAGTCTTACAACACTGGAAAGTTCACTCGTTTCGGCTCGAGGTATTTGGTAATTCGTCGGTTTGAGTCGTGTACAGTACGGCAGAGCTGTGTCGACGGAAGCTGAGGCGTGTTCTAATTTCTACATCAGAAAACCTCAAACATGTACACTCAGCACGACAGGAATAGCCTTTGCCATGCTAGCCGTGTGCGATTTCTTGTTACGGTTAATATCATCTCTTGTAGCTCCTGTTTTCGACCGGAATGGAAGTAAATAAACGAAGACAGGTCTGGCGTTATGTTACCGTGCCTCTTCCCAGCAGCAGAGGGGTGTGTGAAGTCTCAGGCAGGGGACTGGAAAAACAAACTATGAGGTCACTACAACCAAAATGCATGTTTGCTTTGCTAAGACAAAAAATAAAAAGATATACAGATAAGTAGAGAGATATACAGGCCGGGCAAACGTTCAGACAGGCACGCGCGGGCTTATACGGACATATGCAAACAGACACAAAGATCAAGACACACACGAGTCAAACAGGTTGTGTGATGTCTCAGGTGGAAATCAATGGCCAACTAATGCAGCTAAAGTCAGACTGAGGAACCATTTTATCGCACTCTGTCAGCCATGATCAGAGCCCACACTGAGAGACAGGCAAGGCTATCGATCTCTCCGTACCATGCAGACACACACACACACACAAACATCTTTCACTAGCCAGATCATTTTTTGAACTCAACTTGACCTTTTACTGCTTCTGTCTGAGAGGTGCTGCTGAGGTACCCCATGGAGGCTCTACCCCTAAAACCATCAACTTCTCGGTTGGAAATACAAATCCAAACTAAAGCAGCTATTCCAGGTTCTTCCATAGTTCTGATTGATCTATGATTCAGTACATTATCCAGATTTGCTCTGAAAGGCCCTTTGAATCTATAGATGTTTACTACCAAACTGTTGATATGAATAGCACTTAGGTCCCCTAGAGTCCTGGATCTGATGTGTATCGCAAAAGCTAGATAACAAACTAATGTGGGATCGACCCTATTTCCACTGACCCCTTATTTTTAATTCTCTATGTTTCCAATGGTCCTATGTTCTCAGGCCTCAATATTCCTAATGGTCCGATGGTCCCAAACACCAATATGGCCAGGTGCCCTTGTTTCTAGGCTTCAGTATTCCAAGACTCCTATGTTTCAAGGTTCCCCAAATTACTGTGTTCTCAATTTTCCTTATGTCCTCTGTTGTGTATGTTTTTAGGGTCCAGTGACCCCAGGCCCCACACAAGCTTCCTGTGTTCCCAATGGTAATTTGTTCCCCAGGGCCCTATGTTCTCAAGGTTCTTATGCTCATTGTCTCCTGGATGTATCCTATGTTTCCAGGTCCCACGACTCCAGGGGGATGTGATTTGAGAACCCTGTGTTTCCAAGGTTTCTTGGCCCATAGATTACCATTGTTCCGGTGTTTGGATCCAGTGTTTCCAGGAACATATAATAGTAATATATAGGTATTATAAGTAATATAATCCCAAAGTCTCATATTCTGAAGATCTAAATGTTTTCAAGGGTCTTATGTTCCCAATGTCCCATATTCCCAAGGTCCAATGTTTCCAAAGGTCCCATGTTCCAAGATTCCCATGATCTCATAGTCAAACGTTCCCAGGCCCCAATCTTTCCAGAGTCCTAGAATCCAAGAGTCCCATCTTCCCCAGGACCAATATTTCCAAGGGTGCTATGGACCCAGGGTATGAGGTTTCGTGGCACATAGGTCCCAAGGGCTCATGTTCCCAGAGTAACATAGGTTTCCAGGGCCCAGAATTCCCAGACTGAAATCTCCTGGTAAACCTATGTACCCTATTAAACCTTTCTAGAACTTTTCTAGAACTTTTCCAAGCCTAACTTTAAGCTCCATGTCGTCCAAATCCCATATAACATGAATATAACATTAACCTCCACTCTACAACGTCTGACATTGTATGTTTAATAAGTAACACCTAAAAGTGTATTTGTTAAATTAGCTGGATGGAAGGTAGATTTGAACACATGACTATTTAAATTAGATTTGAAAATATACGAATGTTCTGAGCTCAGGGAAGATATTACCCTGGGAACATGGATACAGCCCTGTTGATGCCACAGCAACAAGGTGAGAAAAACAAGACATCTAACAGCTCATGTTTAAATGTCAAATATTGAGTTTATGAGGCTCACTGAAAGCAAAGCCAGAACTAATCTTTCTGCAGCTCCTGCTCTCCATGGAGGTAGAGGGGTCTTTCAGCAAGCTAGTAGGCAGCATGACTCTGCTGTTTTGTGCCAATTATACTAACAACGGACCGGAGCAGGCGAATTGTTGTGCGTTCGCTAGCACCTAGCATTAGCATACACAGGTGAAAGGTCACAAATCAGCGGCTATATCCTTCGCTCCTTTTGCCAGTGCTAACGACTGTTGCAATGTGTCACGCATGCTAATGATGCTCCCTTGCGTGCTACCTCTTGCGTGTGGGTGAAAGTTGGGGAGTCCAAAGTCAGCCCCTGTGAGAAGGTTCTGCTGCCTATAATGAGCACAGTGATGAAAACATTATGCGAGGACACAGCGCTTAGCCAGAGCTAACACCTTGGCAGCCTGCTGACAGACTGCTGGCTGGGAATACCTCACACTGTTTAAGAAATCCGTTCCTGTGAATGGAATTGTGGTCGTAGTTCAAGATGGCAAGCACTAAATTCTAATTTAATTTATTCTTTCTCAGTAACCATTTTATCCTAGTCAGTGTTCCAGGTAGGAATACTCCCTGGATTGGACACCAGTCCATCACAGGCACCACGCACACCTAGGGGAATTTTAGAATAGCCGGTTTATCTACCGGCATGTTTTTTGGGAGGTGGAAGGAAACCGGAGAACATGAAGAAAACTGACTGCCTTAGGAAGTTCTTGATCAGCTAAAACAATGATTAGATGGTCAGGTGGGCACGATTATGGTCGGAGCTAAAAGTCTTCAGGAAGGTAGATCTTCAGAAAACAGGACTGGTGACCACTGCGCTACGTCGACCGTAACCCGAGTTCAGAATTAAACCGGGGACATGGGGGCTGTGAGGCAGCAGCGTTACTCGCTGCACCGACGTGCCACCGGTTTCATTCAAATTCGTTTGCGGATCGCAAGCTTGACGATATGACGACCATCTACCTGATGGAGGGCATGAAATACTGTGCTTAATTACTGTACTTAATTCTTCGCAAGATTAGCTAAACTAGCCATTTATGTAAATACAGCACTGCATGAACATCAGCTCGCTAGTTTGTTTGGCAAGCTACAGAAATGACTTTAGGTAGAACCGCTAGCAAAAATATAAACTTAAATTCAAACTGACAAGCTAACTAATCTTACGTAAACAGTTTTACGCTAACAGTGTGACTAGATGAGATTAGTTTAAAATATATATTATATATTTATATATATATATATATATATATATATAGTTATTTTTTTTGTAAATAAAAGAAGACGCCATCATTACTATTAAGCCACCAAGTTATTGTTAAGTTTTGTAAAGAAGAAAAATTGCGTATTGTCAAAAGCAGTAGCCATGATTGCTAACAAGAGATCTAGCTAACATTAGGTAAAGAATTATAATGTGTAACTGATGCAAGGACGTGTGTCACTCAACAGAATCTGAACCTTTAAGCACACACACACACACACACACACACTAACCTTCCAGCCGGACTACCAGGGGCACCTTGAGCTCCAGCTCTCTGCAGGCCTTAGTGATGCCGTTAGCAATGATGGCACAGTTCACAATCCCGCCAAAAATATTCACCAGGATGGCCTCCACCTTAAAAAAATAAGCAAACAGAGATAGATAGAGGTGGATAAACACTGAGAAGCACAATAAAACTGCTAGCAAAACAGACACAAAAATAAGGTTATATATACACCGGCATCACGGTCACGCTGGATAAGCATGCGAGCAGCGTGACCGAGGTGTACGGAGAAACCTCGTCTGGGACGGCGCAAATAAATACCCAGATTCAACAATATCCCGTTCCGCTCCACAAACAACCAAGGAGCATAAAACAACAATATGATCCCGGGTGTCTATAAGGTTCTGCAGCTTGCTAACAGAGATAAGAACAGGAGTGTGACTGTACAAAGTCCTTGTGGAAAAAGCAGACAGGAGAAACTGAGCTTTAAACCTGTGCGAAACCTGTGGGAAAAAATAATACAATTTAGAAAAAAAAAAAAAAAAAAACACGACGCGAGAGGCCAAGGTTAGCGCTATCAATCGGGCCGCAGTCAGGTACGGGATTAGGATAATCCCTCAAAAGCTACTAAACAGATTACAGACACATAATGCAACGATGATTTACATTCCTGTTCGTGACGACGCATGAGAGCAGACGCTCACGGCGGCACGCTCAGACACGCACGCAGAAACCTCTTTCAAAATGACTAGTCATGTAAATAACCTACAGCGACTACATGAGTACGGCGAGACGGGATTCGTCTCTGTGATATGAGCTAATCAGCGGGATCAAGAGCAGGATACGCTAATGCTGTTTACACACAAACAGAGAGCGAGACGGAGAGTGTGTGTGAGAGAGAGAGATCTGTACTGTTACTGCTATTGTCAGTGAGTATGTTTTCATGGATGCTAATAAAATATAAATCATTAGCTGATATTGTCGGTCTTACTTTATTTCAAGTTGTCAAGGGACCGTAACTGTTAGATTTTGTTTCCCACCAACCAACAAGAAATATATAAAATTATGCTAATAATCGGGTTATTTTGTACATCTACACACATTTTCATCATCATTACTGTTGTTAGTTAATTTATTTGTTGATATGTATGTTTGTTGTTATTATTATTATTATTAGTAGTAGTAGTCTAGAGGGAAATACACAGACAGGAGAGAAAGGCAGTCAGAAAGAGCGAGAGAGAGAGAGAAGAAATAAATAAAATGTAGCAGGTGCCATTTCTTTTGTACATCACAAGTTGATTTGAAGTCTGTAAAAGTTAACATGGTTAGGATTTGTATGTGAGAGGCAGAGAGAAAGAGAGAGAGAGATGCACACCAATGCTGAATGAGGACCTGAACATGCTCAAGCTGAGATCACATCAACCATGACTGCACAATTCATGCTACTGCTGCCCCTGACCTGACACTAAAAGCCTGAGTAACCCTCTCTCTCTCTCTCTCTCTCTCTCTCTCTCTCTCTCTCTCACACACACACACACACACACACACGGTATATCTGGCTCTGAAGCTTATAAAAGATTTCACCAAATAATCTCTTCTGATCTGACATTTCACAGCATAGCATGATCCGAGATTGTGTGCGTGTGTGAGTATTCCAATACACGGCATACAAACACACTCCGTATGCTCTAATCTACGGTCACAATAATCGGGCAAAAATAACGGACAGAAATATCAGCGCTGAAATGTTCAATGCTCTCATGTGCGCCATTTTCTCCACTATCTGATCCGAATCGCTCCTCTGTCTGATGTTTTATCTGCTTTCTCCCAGTCTGAAGTCTCCCTGCAGTCTCGTGTCCTGACACCAGGGGGCACTGCAGATCCAGGAGACTCGTCCGCCCGTCCTTGTATCGTCCCTCTCGTGACGGGCGCTCCATTTTTCAGCCCTGGCGTTACTGAGAGCGGCCATATTTCTTTCACCCATGCGTTTCCTATTGACATCTATGTATATTAATGACACGGCGGGTGATTTATGCGCCGTTGTAGCAAAGTCAACGCAGTTCATAAAAATATTGGGCATGCTCCGCTCCAACTGTCTGTGAATGTGTGGGAATGGAGGATCGGTTTTCTGTGCACTAGGACATTTTCTTATAGCTGCTGGAAAGCTTCTCAATAGTGAACGATTGTCTGGGGGGAAAACAACAACAACAACAACAACAACAACAGGTTGAAACAAGTGATTAATACACTTAATTGTTAGTTAAATTGCTTTCCAGTCTACAGGAAATGAACACTGGATTAACATCGCAAATATCTCATCACATTAGCGATATGAAATTTGGTCATTTTTGACAGACTGAGTACGCAAATTCCCGAGAAAAGGGTTTATATACACGTGTATTGTTGTCATTGTTTAACAGTGGAAAAAATCGCTGTATTAAGTCCAATTTTTGCACACTTTCCTTTTTTTTTTTTTTTTTTTTTGGACTCACATGACTTCAATTTCACTTAAAGCCTGTAAGAAGGGAAAAGTTAAGTCAAAATGGCATCATCCATCCATACATTTTCCATACATCTTATCCTATACACAGCTGCAGGGGAGCCAGAAGCCTATCAATACGACCTTGAGGCACAGTACAGGGGACACGCCCTGGACGGGGCGCCAAAACATTGCAGGACACTACGGACAATAGAGAAACGCCAATCGGGCTATAATGCATGTCTTTGGACTTAGCAAGGAAACCGGAGTACCCTGAGGAAACCCTCGAAGCTCAGGGAGAACATGTCAACTCCACGCACATGGGGCGGAGGCGAGACTCAAACCCCCACGCAACCCGGGAGGTCCAATCCCAGAGGATGATTCAATTCTAGACGATTATAGTATAACGAATCCCCCCAATTCCACCATGATCAACAGGGCAGTTCCCCCCAAAAATACCACTATGACCATTCATTTGAATGAAAGATCGAGACGGTATTCACATTGCCATTTGCAGCTGAACTTCAATCGGCGTAAAATGTGTTCAAACTGCAAGATGTGAGGTAGCTCAGCAGCTTCAGCTCATCGCAAATAATTGGAAGGTTACAAGTTCAAATCCCAGACCTGCCACAGAGTTCCTGTTAGATCCTTTAATAAAGTCCTTAACCTTCAAATCACTCAGCTCTATCACCATGCTTAGATTAGATTCTGTAAGTCACATTCATTAAAAGCGTCTGGCAAAATGTATATTAATAGATGTAAATGGGGCGGATTTGAAACCGCGCTGTCCCGGTTGTGCATTTATTACAAGTTTTACTGTATTTAAATACCAAATGACAAAAAGGACACGCGTGTTCAAGCCAGTGAGACACAGAACGAGGCAAAGGCAATAATTGATTGCCGTGTGTGTTTGCTAACTTTTGTATGCATTAAAGCGAACATCTTACTTGTACTAATTTTAGATGGCAAATCAATTTAGATCAATTCCTGCTCCAATTAGGAGCCGAAAACACCAGCGCGCTGCTTGATCATCGAAGCAAAACATTTAATTAAGCCAATTAACACCCAACTGGATCAATTAGGTCGGTTAACACCTAGTAAATTAGCCATGCAATACTTGCGCCACTAATAATCAAAAAAGAAATACTTTCTGCACACTGAAACACTGTTACAACATACCAGCAAGGATGTTAAACAAGACGAGGAAATTAAATAAATAAATAAATAAATAAATAAATCGACCGGGACGTGCTCCAGTACTGTTGCAGATTTCAACCTTAAACTTGCACGCGCGACTCGAATTTCATATAATAAGGTCATAGTGCTCGTGGCAGAACGGCCTGTCAAGGTGTTTATCCTTCAAACTCAGGCGGAACAGCTGGAACGAGCTTCAGAGCGGAGGAAAACAGCCTGCTGTCTGTATTGAAGCTCTCAGAAAGCTCTCTCTCTGCCACATCCACTCAATAACGCACAAATCCGTCGGGATTCCAATAAGCAAGAGCGATTTTATTGGATCTCGAGCACATCAATCGTGAATATTCAGCGTGTGTCCACGTTTACACTTCTGCTATAGTGAAAGAACAACAACGGCATGCAGATCTGGATTGGACGAGGTATGGTAAAGCTTTCTCTATGTAAGGCAAAAGGACTTTACTCCCAAACCCACTCTTTTTTTTCTTTCCCCTCTATCATCTATCATGATTGTCTGTGGGAAAATAAGAACTTCTGTTAAACACCAAGAAACCACAAACCACATCTAGTCAACTGGAATCACTATATATCCTGAAAAAAGCGCAATACTGCACAATCCCCGCTAAGTCCCGCCTCCTGAAGCTGTCAGTCCTTCATTCATTCCTCTTCGGTAACCACTTCAACCCTAACCGGGACCCCGGAAACACTGAGAACGAGGTGTTAATACACACTGGATGAGATGCCAGTCCATCACAGGGCAACATGTACACCTAGGCCCAATTTAGAGAGTCACCAATCAACCAACCAGCATGCTTTTGGGAGCTGGGAGGAAACCGGAGAACCAAACGGGAAACCCACATGGACATGTGGAGAACATGCAACATGGAAAACTCAATCGAACGGACAGTAACCCAAGCTCAGGATCGAAAGAGATCTCCTGGACCTGTGCAATGGCAAAAATTAAGAAGTGTCGTATGTAAGATAACACATTTTCGGTTATAACTGCCGATAAAAAGAAATTTCTGGAAATGCATGGCGGCATACGCTCGAGATGACTTCTTCAAACCACATCTTGTTAACCAGAATGACTATTTATCCATAAAAATGGGTCCTTTCATATAATCCCTTACTAAACTTAGCCTCTCAAAGTTTGACTACCAGAAATCTGGAAGTTACGTGTGTGATTAATTACCGGTAATGTAATTATGCAGAGTGAATTTACGATGTAGATTTAGCATCGTAGCTCCAGAGCAGAACTAAAGAAGCAAAAATGTCAGACACTTGGCTGCGTAAGGACTCTCAGTGACTCCACAGCCTCCGCAGACAAATGCCGACACATTCTCGTTTCGGTGCTGGTTGCTTTGGAAAGATATTCCATTTGAAGCGCCCGATCCACTGCAATTCAAGCCTCGTTTAGATCCTGTGCTCCGTTAGCTAATGCACATGACACCAGATCCAAGACGCCATTGTTGTTGGTCAGTCATTCTTCACATCTGACAGCCTCAGTGATGCCTATACCTACCCCGACACTACCATCGGGGTGAAATGCGATTACAGCAAATCACACTCGCCTACAGTGCAGAGGAACACCCGCTCCATATCAAAGCCCTTAAATAAAACAACGCTCCTGCTTTTTTCAATTTATTTTTTCCCCCCACTCCTTTCATTGGAGACTGGGGGTACAGTGCAACCATTATCACTCGCAAACACACACCTAATGCACACCTACACAAGCCGCTAATCAGCTCGTGGAAAGGCATCGCTCTCTTGTAAATGGCTAACAGATGCTGGATGCCGTTCACGCCATTGTTCGGCTTATCTCCCGAACGCAGCCGGTTCGGTTAGCCACCGTGTTTTAGCACCTTTGCTAACCTTCAGCCATGTTCTGCGACAGGCTAAAGTTAGCTGCGCAGTTTGAAGGGTGTAAAACCTTTCACGGTGAGGAAACTACGTTTAGGCGGAGCGGTTTCCCGTCGCTTTAACCCATCGGAAGACTTCGGTAATGGTATTTGTAATGAGTGCGTGGCGGCTAATAGGCAGCTGAGCATCCTGTGTACTGCGTTCTTATCATTAAATATTAACACGCGAGCAAAGACGAGCTTCTTGAAGTTGATACTTCGGATCAAAAGGCATCTTTTCAGAGGTCGGGATGCTCGTCTACAGACACATCCACACACACACGCGCGCACACATTAAACTGTCAACATGCCGGCACGGCGCTAGAATTCGACTGGAAGGGCTATACACTGGTAAAACTCACAATCACATCATTTCCCGGAGTCCTGATATATAATTTGGGTGCTCAGTGGCAGCAGAGGTATGCGTGAGTGATAGCAAAGCTGGAGTGATTCGGGATATATATTTTTCCCTTTCCTTTTTTTCCTTGCGACTTCTTTTATATTCCTGCCATTCGATCGAATCTAGGCGCTATTTTTCAGTCCCGTTAATCCGCTCCCATTGGCTCGGGTGCTCCTGTGCCATGGGACACTGAAAAGCATAGAAGGAGACACAGAAAGAGAGAGACGGCTTGGTCTGAGGCTGTTATTCGGGACCGAGATTGGCCCTGGCAAAAAGGGGATAAGAGGGAAATAATTATCCAGTCTGCTGGAGCATGACAGCTCCTCCTCTCGCCTCGAGTGAGAGAGGTGAAGCATCGTGTCAAGAAATTGGTTCGGAAACCCGAGGAAAAACAAGCCGTCACCGTCATCCCGATTCTGTGTCCCAAACCGCCTCGGCGTGCGTACTACGGCCACGGCCGGACGGATTCCTCGGCCGGGGGTTCCGGGCACGGGGTCGTTACGGTGTGTACGTTTCAAAAAGAAATCGGAAAAGAAGAGCGGAGCGCAAACGACGGGAATGAAAAGCAGAGCGATGACGGTTGGGAACTTTGGGAAAGCGCCGTAGACGAACCAGGTCAACTGAGGACTGTCTGAGGAAGTCCTTTTTCTGCACTCACATAAATTAGAAAGATGACGGCTAAAATGTACCACTCTACAAAACAGGGGGTAGTACTTTAAATTAGATCAAACATACATACACACACACACACAAAAAAAAATCCTATTTTCCAAATCGTATATATATTACATCTGTTTTTACTTTCCTAAAAACTTTACTTTATTGTCCCAAGTTACCCAGGTTTGCATTCACAATGTTCCCTTATTGCTTATTTATTTTTCTGCACGTTTCTACATACGGACAAACTTTAGATGCGCCATCTTTACACTCGCAGACAATTTCCCCAGACGACTGGGCCTCTTCCGATATGGAAGACATCAACGTGACACTACTATGGTGCCCTTCAACTCAAGGTTGCCTTGTTTACTTCCTGTCCACACTCTTAGTACTCATGTACTGACAACTAAGCGGCGCTACAGACATCTCCAAGCCCTCGTGCCTTCAAACTGAGGATGATCACGGACACTGCGACGTCACCGAGTGGAGTCCTGGAGTTCATAACGGCCTTCGGGTCCTTACTTCTTTCTGGCACGTGAGTGAGTCGCAGCTGTCTCTGCTCTCTCTCTCTCTCTCTCTCTTTCTTTTCGATTATCCTTCTCTCTCAGAGTCTCTCTCGCTCCTACTCTCTCCAGTGAAAAGAAACTAATCAAGGCAGAAATAGATTTGCAGTCTGGGTCTGGAGGTGTGCGTGTGCGCAGTGAAGACTGCAGTGTCCCAGTGAATTGATGCTCGAGTTGGTCATATCCGCCTCAAGGTCTCCGGCTCGTTGTGCGATGGTGGAGGGGTTGTGAACTGTGACAGCTACGGCACGACACGTCTCATCACGGATGAGCGAGAGCGGCCTTTCAGTCCGGCCGCCATTCAATTCCCAGCACAACAGCACAGAAAAGAGTCGCAGACTGAGGTTTATTAGGATGAGAGTACAGACAGATGCACAGATGTCCACACACACACACACACACTGATGAACACAAAGCACAAACTGACTAGCATTAGAAACATATGATGATATATGTTCATATGTCATATGGGATCAGACTGCGAACTGTTAAAACAGGAACACTGGGATGTCTTGGTAACTTTCTCACATTTATCCAGTCATCTGTGAGTGTTTCTCAGGAGTTCTTTGGCTAGTTAAGGCTTCAAGCTGTTGCAAACCTTAAGCGTTCCCCCGCCGGGATAAAATGGAAAAAACAAACAAACCAATAAATAAATAAATAAATAAAACGCTTTCCACGCCACAGGAAACGTTAAGATTGTACAGTGGGACAAGGAAATCGGAGGCGAACGTATGTTTTTTTTTTTTTTTTTTGTTCGGATTTCTATACTGTTTTCTAAAAACTTCGAGAAGCTCTTCGAAAATGCAGTTTAAAACGCAACCAAATAATCTCGTACTGCTGCTGCAGCGTTATCCGAGATGTGATGTAATGTAATGCGATGTAATGTAAAGTAACTGGACTTGAGGCATTTAGCGACTTAGTTTCTCAGTTTGTGTCTGTGAGGGTTTCCCTTTTAGAAAACATTCCAAGGAGAACCCCTTTAGAAAGCTAAAAATGAGATCAAATCAACCTACGAGCCAACTGTAATAAACCATGTAATAACTGTGTAAACTCTAATACCGTGCAGACTCGGTTTAAAACCCCTGTGGCATTTATGCTTCATGTTCTCCAACAATTACAGTGAACTACAACTTGCCCCAAAATGAGCCTGAAAGAATGTACGTCATGTAGGGGTGAAGGTAGGAAAGACGGGATGGAAGAATGAATGAGTGAAGGAAAGAAGGAAGCGAGGAAGGAAGATAGAAAAAAACAAAAAACTAAATCAAGTCAAAAAGAAAGTTAAAAAAAAAAAAATGGTATTAAAAAGGGAAGAAAAAAAGGAAGAAAGAAAGAAGGATCAAAAAATGGAAAGAAGGAACAGAAAGAAAAAACAATGGAAAGAAAGAAAGAAAAAGACAAAGCAAGCAAGAACGAACGAACGATGGAAAGAAAGAAGAAAAGAAACGAAAGAAAGAAAGGGAGAACAATGGAGAGAAAGAAAATGGAGGAAATAATGACAAAAAAAGACTAATAAAGAAAGATGTACTAAGAACAAAAGAAAGAAAGAAAAATTTTTCTCCAGAGATTTCTCTCCATCTCTCAATGTGTTTCTCTCCCAAACGTGTTCAAAGATTGCACACTCTGATTTCCAGGCAAGGGGAGAGAGAGAGAGAGGGGGAGAGAGAGAGAGAGAGAGAGAGAGAGAGAGAGAGAGAGAGAGAGACGGAGAGAGAGATGGACCGAACGCGAGTGAGGTGTGACTAACCTTAGCAAAAGGCCAGCGTATGAAAAGGAAGGGAAACATAAACCAAACACCAGTGTGACACTTACGCAAAGGCAAGAAGACAGAAATAAGCAGCGATGGAATGACAGAATCAGAGAGTGAGTGAGTCAGGAAGCATGAAGAGAAAGAGAGAAAGAGAGAGAGGGAGAGAGAGAGATGATGGCAGTCGAATTGTCACACGTCAGTCAGAGCTGAGATTTCATTTCCTCTTGCACACTCCCAGCATGCCACACACACACACACACACACACACACGGCAAGGTGGCAGACAGTAAGATTTGACGAAGCCAGAACAGCATTCATTTCAGACATGCACACGCCCGTACCTGAGATGTCCTTCGGACGGAGAGGACTAACATGTCCGTCAGAAGGACGTCAGACTACAGATTACTCCGAGTGAAGACGCTCCACTACACACAGAAAACCGCTTTACACTGGATGAACAGAGACTCTCCGTGTGTCTCACCACGTCCCGTCCCATCACACCGCTGAACTTTAAATCATGAGAACTGGAGGGAGATGTCCCGAGGGCTTACACAACTAGTCTCTCTATCTAGCTGGGAATGTATGCATTATGAATGCTACCTGCTTTTCTTACATCGCCTCTATTATTAATAAAGCTATGGCCAGTGCACACTACAGCATATGAACACATTCTTAAAGTATGCTTTCACCACAGCGCGGTCGAGCTCTTGATTCTGATTGGCTCGTGGGTGGTGATCAATTTTCTAGAACAGCAGTTCCGACAGTGGTTCCAGTTTTGGAAGGAGTCTCCAGTGTTAGCGCTTTATAACAATCAGTGAGTTTTCTGCCACGGGAAGTGTTCGGGACGGAGTTGTTTACGCTTTGCGTTTTTAATTTTGGTATTAGAACTTCAACAGAGAGAGAGAAGGGGGGGGGGTTCTTCCAGTCTTGTCAGAGTGTTCATGAGGACATAATAAATTCCTCATACTTCCAGACCACATGACCAAGGAAACATTCATGTTCTCCATGAAGTGAAGGCAAAACTTCCACATGATTACAGCCAAAACACTAGCTGGCATTTTTGCATTTGTATTTAAAGCCTAAGCCTGGGATCATCTAAAGTCTTGACCCAGCCCATCTTTTTGGCAATGTGTGGGCGGAGCACAGACTGTACACGCGCTTAAATTGGTATTTTTCCACACAGCAGCTCTCTCCACGCTGCTCCGAGCCACAGTTACTTTATTAAAGTGAAGGAATGCATAATGGTGCCGAACGGCATGCATAATCACCTCGGAGAACAGCCACAACAAACGGGGCACAGCATATAAAAAGACGACACTCCCACTCTGTTCGCTGCACCGCGCGCCCAATCAAGATTAATTTATTCTAATGTATTCGCGCAGAAGGTCAATCATCCAAATGATTCCGATTGCCATTGCATTCGATCTCATCTCACAAGCCAATGAGGCGTCCACAGGGCAACTGCGCTACTTTTTGCAAGGCAAATCATCTTCGTTTAGTTACAGTTCGGTGGTTCGTTTTGGCCTTGGTAAACAGTGATCACTAACAGCACTCATAAAAGACCAGATGGGACACACAATTGCATCTTATATAACATGGTACAGAACTGTCCTCACCAATCCTCTCTCTCTGAGTATGTGTGTGTTTACTCGTTTGCCATGCTGATGTCATTTGAAGGGATAGATGACCTGAGCTCCTCACAGTTACTTGCATTATTCTACGATTATTATTATTATTATTATTATTATTATTTAATCATAATAATTACTATTATTATTCCAAATAATCCTTTAGATTAACAAGATCATATTCCCAGATCTACAATATCCCAAGTTTCCACATTTCCCCAACATGTACGCAAGTCCCCATATTCTCACATCTACATGTTTCTAGGTCCGCATATTTCCAGAGCCACATATCCCCATGTTTCCAGCATGCTAAATTCCTAGACCCCCATATGCCCAGAACTATTTGTTCCTAGGTTCCCAAATTCCTAAGAGCTACATGTTCTCGGGTCTCTATATTCCAGGATCTATTTGTACCTAGGTCCCCATATTCCTAGATTTATTTGTTTCCAGGTCCCCATATTCCCAGCATCCTATATTCTTAGGGTCCCAATATTCCCAGATCTATTTGTTCCTAGGTCCCCATATTCCCAGCATCCTATATTCCTAGACTCCCATATTCCCAGATCTATTTGTTCCTAGGTCCCCATATTCCTAAGAGCTACATGTTCTCAGGTTTCCATATTCCCAGATCTACTTGTTCCTAGGTCCCAATATTCCCAGATCTATTTGTTTCCAGGTCTCCATATTCCCAGCATCCTATATTCCTAGACTCCCATATTCCCAGATCTATTTGTTCCTAGGCCCCCATATTCCTAAGAGCTACATGTTCTCAGGTTTCCATATTACCAGACCTACTTGTTCCTAGTTCCCCATATTCCCAGATCTACTTGTTCCTAGGTCCCGTATTCCCAGCATCCTATATTCCTAGACTCCCATATCCCCAGACCTGTTTGTTCCTAGGTCCCCATATTCCTAGGAACTACATGTTCTCAGGTCCTTATATTCCTAAGAACTACATGTTCTCAGGTCTCTATATTCCCAGATCCCCATATTCCCAGATCTATTAATTCCCAGATCTACTTGTTCCTAGGTCCCCATAAACCCAGATCTATTTGTTCCTAGGTCCCCATAAACCCAGATCTATTTATTCCCAGATCCCCATATTCCCAGATCTATTTGTTCCTAGGTCCCCATATTTCTAGGAACTACATGTTCTCAGGTCCCTATATTCCTAAGAACTACATGTTCTCAGGTCTCTATATTCCCAGATCCCCATATTCCCAGATCTATTTATTCCCAGATCTATTTGCTCCAAGGCCCACATGTTCCCTAGACCCTCAGTACGGTACTCAGTATGTCGTCAGGGGCCTATTTTCATGTAACTTCCTTTGTACATATATCTGAACAGTTGGTGGAAACCTAGCCTTTCAGTGATTGTTGCTCTTTTAAGAGTTCTAAGCTTCAGTTGTATCCTGCCTGATTTGTAAGTCACTTTGCATAAAAGCATCAGCCAGATGAATACATATAAAATGTAAATGTATATGTAAATGCAAAATCCACTAATCAGGAAACTTGCAACTTGACAAAGATTCCTTTCACAACCTAAATTAATGAAGACTTTTCTACACTGTATTTCGCTGATTAAAAAAAAAATGGAAAGAAAAGGCCATTTTTAAAAGTTTTTTTTTAGTGTCTGAAACTCTGAAAGATTTCTGTAAGCTCTGTGTAATTTATTGTGCTGTATTTGCAGTATAATTTAATACCCATGCTGGTGGAGAATAAGCAGGGGAAAAAGTTGGGCGAGAGGGCCAGATAATTCACTTTTCTGCTCCTGTTTGTCGCGAGAGGCAATTTGGTGGGATGAAATAACCTTGCAGTTCTTTAATCCAGATAGATGGAAAGCTATTTTGATATGTCTGCCCCATCCCCCAACCTCACACCTCCACCCTGAGCCTGTACTAAAAATAAGGCCTTTTAAGACAACTAATTTGTTATTCATCTGTTAAAATCACTGTATCACTGCACTTATTGAAATGCAATGACTGCCTTCTGCTCTGCTCAGTCTAAATGAGTAATTAAAAAATTGATAGGACGGCCTGTGCTGCATGCTCGTGTTCTCTCTCTCTCTCTCTCTCTCTATGTCTAGGCTCTAGGGAGAAGCTTGCTAAACTCCCTGAAAAGCACAAATCAGACCTACCATATGGAAACAATCAAGATTTGATTTCTTAAAAGCCAAAAACACGGATACATAGATTTGGTGGGTGTGCTGGGTAGCCCTGGCCCATTATGCTGACTTTGTGGGTGCGCATGTATGTTTATTATGTAAAAAAGAAAGAAAGAAAGAGACAGATTTCGAAAAAGAGAGCAATATCAGCGGCCGAACTGTTCATGATATAGCAAGTTCAAGCGCATCACCACTTAATCCAGACTCAAACATCAGCCCACACCATATAAACTTTCAATACAGAGTTGTGTAGAAAAATAAGCATACTTTTGAGTTAGCAGCACTGGCAAGATACCAATAATGAAAGAAGTCAAACTCAATAGAAATGGTATTGAACGGGATGCCTCCGCTACTAGCAAGTCTACTCCTTTTTGTAACTAATTTGTATGCCAGAAATACTAGTAAAACATACATGTCCGTAGTGGGTGAATGGGTGTGCGATTCTGCCTTGCGATGGATCGGCACCCCGTCCAGAGTGTCCTCTGCCTTGTACCCAGAGTTCCCTGGGATAGGCTCCAGGCTCCCCCGAGACCCTGCGTAGGATAAGGGTATGGAATATGGATGGATGGATGACCTTGACCCTGTTTGGATCAACTCTAAAATCAAATCCGTTCATCTGCTAATTACGATGAGAATTCCACATAAATCCTACAAACATTCAAGAAATTTCTCTTGAGATACTGCAGTAACAAGAACAAAAAAACAAAACAAAACAAAACCAGTGGCATGTGCCATTTCTTTCATAATACTTGACTATGCCTCCCTTTACCTTTATAACAGTGCCAGTCCTGTCAGGTAAGGATATCCTGAGATAATTCCCGTCACTTTCAGCCCCCTCTTTCACGAAATGAACACACACAGATATGGCCACTTACAGTCACCGTCCTGGAACGTAGAAGTGTCCGTGTTTTCTGCTTGGACATCTGCATTAACATTTACGCTTGCTCATTTAGCTGAGGCTTTATCATCGAGACAGGATCCTGAGCAGTAAAGGTCTTGCTCAAGTGTTGGTGGCGCTAGGATTTGGGATCTTAACCTTCTGAAAGGTGTTAAGCCTTATACGCCTGAGCAGCCAGATGGGGGGGGGGGGGGGGGGGGGGGGGGGGGGGGTTCAAGGTTTCAACATTAAAATCCAGATTACATTAGTTAACCAGAGAAGCTGCAGTCAGGTATTATTAAGATCAGTGCTGAAGGCTCCATTAGGACTTGAGCAAAGAAGCAGGAGATTCCCCATGTACTCAGCAAAGGGGTCACACCGAGCCTTTTATCCTCCAGGATACAGAGAGTGACGGAGCAGGAAGGAGGTAGAATAAAGGATAACAGAAAGAGAGAATAGAAGGGTATGGTAGATGACAGACGGGCAACCTCAGACAGAATCTCGAGCTGAAAAGTGGGATAGATATTAAAAGAGGAAGCACAGACGAGAGAGCAGAGATTGCCACAGAGGCCACAGTGACTGTTCTGATTTATTCTCCTCCTCTAAACGTGGCATCTCCCATCACACTCCTCACAAACACCCACGTTTCCCATCAGCGTCTGGTTCTGATGAGAAGCCTCCTCCAAAAAAAAAAAAGATGAGCTCCAGTGATTACAAGCACAGACAGTTTTCTAATTATTCTGTCAAACATCAGCGCGGGAGGCTGAAGAAGCTTCCTCTAGGTCCTGATGGACACTGTAATCACTTCTGCACTCCCAAACAGAGCTGCCATCGCACATAGTACGACAGGTCCAGACAGGCGTCCGTGCCAAAAGTGACTGAAGAAATGTGGAAATTCTCTGCGAGCGGATACAGTCCAAACCCCCAAAACGGATCAAATAGTGCCGAGTGAAGTGTGATTTGACAAAAGTCAAACCTTAAAAGTCATCTACATATGTGAGGAATCATGCAGTTGGGGTGCTTCAGTCTTTTTTATTATTAATTAATTAAATCAATTAATCCCTGTACACTTGGGTTCCTGCACTTGGATGGTGTGTATAGCATCGGAATCAATTTGTATGATAATATGTACCAATGTAATTTTTTCCTTGACTCACAGGAGGCTGTAACCAAGAGCTCCAGCTTTGTGCGAATCGTAATAAAGCCCTATACTGAATGGATTAGTTTTATACTGGGAGGTGGGGTGATATAATTATGATTGGAGTAGCGCTCGGGTTTTGGCCCAATCCGAATCCGAATGTCAATAATCTTTTTTGCTAAGATTACGCCATATTTTATTTTACCTTATATAAAATAACCAGCTGAAAGGATTCCATTACATCCAGCAAGGGGGGGGGGGGGGGGGGGTTCTGCTTTCTCTTCATTATAAAGACGTTCCAGGAAGTGCTCTCTCTGTTCTAATGTCGAAACCAAAACAAACAATATAGACAGTGTTTAAAAAGACGTTTCAGCGAAGCAATGATTCAGGGTTTTTTTTTTGTTTTTTTTTGGCCATACATACATATTATGGTCATGTGATCTACTAATGATCGGGCCACGTGCACTGCGACGAGCACAATAAAGGTCAAAACAATCATTGTAAACAGAGATCACTTATCCAGTGTGAATCGATCAGAATTTCTACAGATGTCTTCCGGTTATCACATTCTACTCGAGTAGTACTTTCGACAGAGAGCTGAGATCTGATCCTCGGTGTGCAGTGAAGTGCATTCATCAGTGCATCCACTGGCAGGAAAAACTGTTCCCAGATCCGGTCCGGATTACGTCCATCCCTTCATTGCTGTTCTCACGGCAGCCACCGGGAACGTGAGAACCCGACAGAAAGTGTGTCACAGGAGGGCACGTTTAATATCTCATTTCAGTCTCTACTCGAGAACAGGGTTGAGATGAACACTGGAATCCATGAGGGAATAACAGCACCATCCTGGTTCATACACTCTACCCATTTCCTTGTTTCATATTGACACATGCACTTTTTATGTATGAATATAACGGCAATTAAGCAGGAAGGTGTCGAATACGAATTCCAGATAGACTGAAACAATCAGCAGTGCATTACTTGAAAAGATGAACTCGCACCATTCGGTATAGTTGAGAACGGTGTGAAGGCGTGCATCCTGTCCTCCGCACCCCAAATCTTCCCCAATATAGTCATGTGCCAATTCCCACCAAGTAGCCAGCTCACCCCTACCAAGTCGTGAGGATGAAGGCTTGCACGTTCTTCCTCAGTGACACGTGAAACCACTAGATCTTTTCTGAACTGCTGTTCATGCTACGTTACAGGGCAGATGTGCACATTCGTAGGAAAAGCCCTATCCGTCCTCTTACCCAGACATGAGCTCATGGATACCCATGATTGGCTAGCGTCACTGCTTCACCTGTCAATCAGAGTAACACCATTCCTCCCACCCAGAGAGTACAACCGATTTTGATGTCTGGGCCTCCCAGCCATGGATGGCTTTGGCATTCAAACTCAAGATTTCCAGAAAACAGTGTGAACGATTTTCAGTTGCATCACTCAGGTTTAGAACACCTTTTTTTTTTTTTTTTCTTTGTGCAAGAGCGTCCACTATAACTAAATAAAACTTGATGTCCAGTAGGGTTTGTTCAACTCGAAGCCAAGACTTCATCACGTCCCGGACTTCGGTAACCGTTCTGCAGGATCAACTAATTTCCCCAGATTTATCAAAACGTACCTATAAAGGTGTACAATGACAAAAATTTACCGGTTTGTTTTTGACCGCAAGGCTTTTGTTAAAACTGAGCCAGAAACAGCCCTCAGGCCGTAGTGTCTATCCCCAATCTAGTGCCATTCTGCAGTTAACCCCATAACCCTGGTCCCCCCCGTGTCTGTTAAGCGACACAGTCTGGGAATTGCTGGTGCAAAAGCACATTTTTTTTTTCTGTAGAATGGATCAATAAAGATCAACACATTTACACATGGAGTCTACAACGTGACTGTATATCGACTCGGTCAAAATGTTAGAAAGTGGGTGGGTAAGAATATCACAGGCCTCTCTGAAAGCAAATTCTGGTGAAAATGTTGAGAACAATGGGGTACTTGGGAGAGTGCAGTTACAGGAATAGAATCAATGATGGCGTGGTGTGATGTGGCTGGACATGCAGCCGAGTTCATTGTATTCCTAGCACACCCTGACACCACGGCAATTTGGCAAAGTTTTTATTATTTTTTTTTAAAAATTAAACAATGACATGCTTTCATACTTTTTGTCCTTTCATCTCCACAACTTCTGAGCAAAGCCCTGCATAAAGACAGCATCATGTTCTCGATTAGTCTGAGGTAGAGAAATTCCAGCACGGAACAGCCCCATGTATTTAAAACACTCACCTGAAAAGTGCCCGTCACATAACCACAAACTCCGCCCTTTTCAACGGATAACGACTCGGTTTGTTCTCAACCGAAGCATGGTTGTATACAAAAGTTCAGCGATCAAAAAACAAACCATTTTTGCTGATAAAAAGCTAGTTCTGTAGAGCAAACCCCGTCCACGCCAGTATTTCAGTATTAACGTTTGAGGGGGTGGGACATATAGACCCATAGGACACAAGACAACTACAGCACGAGACATCCGTAAGTAATTACAAACTTCCTCTAAGCAGATTCCACTCCAAGGTAGGTGTTAGAACAAGCTCAACCCCCCCCGCCAAAAAAGCAATATGAAGTGACATTCAATCAATTATAGCATGGAACGGGCATCAAGAACCGTCCCTGCACAAAGGGGTACGTGAACATAATCATCGTTCAGAAGGACATCTGTCTAGAGTCTAGACGATCGTAATCACCCCCAGCATTCGGTGATCGAAAACGTAAGAACGTTAAGTGATCACTTCAGTCGTTAGCCTTGATTTACATTTAGCACAAGACTCGGTTTGAAACCGACTGGAAAAGCAGTATTCAAGGTCTGCTCGAGGTTCACTTTCGACTCCGATGAAGCCGAAGTGCTTCATGTTCTTTGTCACTGCTACACCGCGTTATAGTTAATCTTCAGTGTGACCTTCGACGTCCTCGTAATTTTTCCCCGAAGCGATTGTGAACTGGAAATATTCAAATGAGAATATCTCCGAAACGATTTTTTTTTTCCCTTCAAATTCTTGACGTACTATCATTTGGGTGTCCAAGATTGGGGTCTGAAAACTCACTGCATCTACTGTGCCATGTCAACAGTGCCTGTTCTCCTGCCATGTTTTCATTCATCAGTGATAATCCAGGAAGCAGTTGTTAGCAACTCAGACAAGAGCACATAGAGAGAGAGAGAGAGAGAGAGAGAGAGAGAGAGAGAGAGAGAGAAACATGTGGCATTTTAGATTAGCAGCAGGCTAATGAAAAACAATTGTGATCTCGGTGGTCTTTCCACTGCAGGAGTAAAGAAGCCTTCAAAATCAGACAAGCGCCTCATCTGAGATGAAGCCTCCGAAAAAGCCAATTACACCCACAATAATACCTATAAAGCACTCTCAACACGGATCAGTGATCTCACACGCACACACACACACAGACAGACAGAAGAGGGAGGAAAAAGAAAGATGGAGAATGAAAGAGGAACACTGTCAGAAACAGACAGAGTCGAGTGATTCAGGGAATCCGAAATGAACACCATGATGCTCGCAACACCTAGGAATCAATCTTCGATTCATAATTCACACATTACAGCCATGTATCGTAGCAATATCATTAAAGAATAATATATTGCACAGGCCAGGCAGTAAGGCAGAGAAATATCCAAATATATACAGTCTCAGAAACGGACATGTACATGGAAGGTCTCCCTACGATATCTCAAACCAGTTTAGAGATTTCCGGACACGACTCGGAAGTGTGCACGGTGTTCGGATCCGGGTCGGTCACGCTCTTCCGAGGTGCAGAAGCCATGGGAAGCGAAAAAGCCGGGAATCCAGATCGTCATCTCCAGTGACAAAACTCATCTGCTTAATTATGGCACAGATCCCACGTCTTAATAGGGCTCCTTCATCCTCTTACCGAGAGTGAGAGCACACTCACACACAAACACACACACACACACTCACAGAGAGACAGAACACCATCTCTCAGATCTCCATCCATCATAAACAAACCACTCCTGTAATTCTTCCCCTGCTGAGAGCCTGTAACTCAATCCAACACACTCGTACAGGCTCGGGCACAGCAACACACACCGGGACGGAGCAACACAACCACGACCGCAAACGCAAGGGCGTTATGGAACGCCGCTATGTGTATCTCCGTCCATGTTCGCGTTTAAACTCCGAGTCAATCATTTATGCAGTGATTATTCTGTATAATCAAGCGTGTAAAGCTAAAATCGCATACTAAGCATTGCACAGAACTAGACTCGATGAGGTCACATGATCAAGTATCTGAAACCACGTGAGACATTTGCCGAGTTCTAACCGCTGATTACAAACCAACGATGACGCTTCCAGTTCCCTTCAACACCGCCAAGCTGCTCTCAGATCAGGACGTGAAACAAACTTTGCAACGCTCAAGTCTAATGTAAAATTCGTAGCATATGTGTGGAGGCTGTGCTTGTTCTGACGGATGTTAGAACCTAGAGGAAGTCATCAAACCCCGGACGTCCAGCTGTCAAGAAAAGACGTTCTAGACATCAGATGTAGAGTACTGTACCTGACTGATACGTACAGACAAGGAAAGCCTCTCGGGAAATTCGCAATTCAGAGAGAGAAGTCGTTACGTAACGGAAGATCCGACCGCCTGACGAGGTCATATATGTCATGCACGTAATAACCCCGCATCGGCAAACCGAGCACGTAAGGACACATTAATTACATCGCGAGCTTTGATATTTTATCCGGTGTGAAACGGAGCATGTGATTGAATTACGGCACACAGGACCTCATCCGAACAACCCCCCACCCCACCCCACCCCCCACCCCAAAGAAAGACGGCGAGGGTTACTTATACGCAGGAATGGGTCATTAAATGAGCAAAAGATTAAAAATAACATCTGCTTGCTTGTGCGCTTATTTCCCCTCCCAAGGCTGATTCAATACCTTGGAATTTGATTTGCACCTTCGGAAGGTGATGTTTATTTTATGCAAAAATAAATAATCAGCTAATTTCTTGCACGCATTGTGTCTCGGCTTTATTATGAGCGTTATTATTTTTAAGCAAGCAGCGCAAGACGGTGAAGTTTCTGCAGGCGAGGCCTTGGCGTAACAAGAACGCCACTGAATTTAAAAAAAAATAAAAAATTTTTTTTAAAAGAGTTGTTGAAACAAGTTCCAACTTTCAGCTCCCTAAACATCCTTAGCTGTCAATTTTTTATACTACGGTGGAGCTTGGAGCTCAGGAGGCGTGGAGCCTCTCAGGCCAGGGGAGGAGCAATCGACAGCTAGGTTCTCCTACGAGGGGGATGAAATGAACCAGGGAATGTATTTCATTCTGGACTTTACTGTCCATCCAAGAACAGAGATAGAGATCGCAAATAGATAGAAAGAAAGAAAGAAGAAAAAAAGCCCAGGAATTAAATTAAAAGGAGACTCGACTGCTGTATCTGGGACACACGACAAAACTCTTCTGTCCTCCATCACCGTAGGAGAAAAGCTCAATTAACACACCCCAGATGTCTTCTGACTCATCGATCTGTCTCGAATAAAGAAAGGCAGCCGGGACGCTTTTCAATCGGTCCTCGTTTCCTGAAGGCCAAGCTCGGTTCTCGGCGGGTAAAAATCCATGAGCGATAGATAGAAATAACCTGCATGAATATGCAAACCAACCGCGAGGCATTTAGTCCTGCGAGCTCCCATGCAGTGGCCTCGGAAATGCCACGGAGGCCGTCGGTCTGAGGACAGGTCAATCGGATGGATCATCAAAAGGCATGGAGCATTCATTAGGATTCAATCGCTTGAACAATTAACCTTCAAGATGAAAGAAGTGAGAGGAGAGAAAAGAAAAAAAAAAAAACCCCAAACAGTCTATGTTCTAACAATACCCAAAGGGTGGTGTGGGATCGAATGCAGTCTACAAGTTTAATCGTAAATCTCTGTGGCACGTTTAAATTCCTTTAGAAAGTATCTGGCAAAGTGGTTAGCATGTTTGCCTCGCACATACCGGGTTGGGGGTTTGAATCCTGCCTCCGACCTGCGTGCGTGGAGTTTGCAGGTTCTCCCTGTGCTTTAGGGGTTTCCTACGGTTTCCTCCCCTAGTCCAAAGACACGCGTTTTCGGCATGTCCAAATTGTCCATAGTGTGCGATTGGGTTGGACCTCCGTCCAGGGTGTCCTCAGTCCCCTTGGATAGGCTCCATGCTCCCCTCTGTTAGGATAAGCGTTATGGAAAATAGATGGACGGATGGGCGCAATGTTGTATTTGACATCACATGCAGCAAAGCCAGTCTGTCCAGTCCTTTTTTCTTTTTTTTTTTTAAATAAATGCTTTTTTATTTTGTGTATATCTAGTATGTAAAGAATGCGACTACATTTCTCCTCAGATGTGCTGTGTTCAGCTCTTCTCTCTTCTGAAATTATACCGGATCTGAGGATCGGCGTGCGACTGGTGACAGCTGGGCTTGACGACCTCTGATTACTGTATAAACCGATACTCAAAGTCATTCTTCTGTGTAATTCTCCTGATGTAAGCACAAGCAGCAGGTTAGCCCTCGCCAGCTCTCTCCGTTACGGCTGGAGGACGGAAACGCATGCACACGCTGCGAAATTTCAACGTTTCTCTGCATATATATTTACCTCATTAAATAAGCTATTGATCAAACTGCACCATCCCGCCCCCATCCTGAATGTTTGCTCGTTATTAGAACGAGGTCTGAGCTTGTCCCTGTTAGCATCACCTTTCGCTATTCCGGGTCTTTCCGTAGCTGTGATTTTCAAGCGTGCTCCATAATGCACGTTGTGTTTATACTCGTCCGCATAATGAACGTTAACGTTAATGAGATTACGTGAGAACCTATCGAGCCGACGAATCATTTCCATTGATTATAATTTATAATAACGTCCCTCAAGCGGTTCCGTTCAATTCGGATGAGGCCAATCACAGTGTGGCTGCGATATTGTACTTCCTTAATTAGTCACAATATTATATTACATGTACACGGATGTAGACCTTGCGCTTAATTAGCGTAATCTCATAGTGAACATTAGAGAGAAATGTAACCTTTAATTAAGGAAAATTTATTTTAAGAAATAAACTACTATCTTCCTGTCTTTTTCAATCCAATTTTATGCTCTCTCTCTCTCTCTCTCTCTCGACAGCAACCAAAAAAACAAAAAGAGTATACTGTTTTTCATTGACACTGTACATTTTAACAGTATACTCATTAATACTAGTATTAGTGTGTTGCCTATTAACTCGTTACTGCTTTGTCGATATTACACGTAAAGCAGTCATGCCAATAAAGCTCATTAAACAGAGTCTGAAAACGAAAAGACAGAGGAGGAGTGAGCATGAGAGAGAGAGAGAGAGAACTAATGAACGAAAGCCGCGCTGCACAATTAATCTTATATACGGTCAAATAACTGACCGCAATCTTACCGTGATCATGATTCCTGGCTTTCACAATTAATTAAACATAATGGACAGTTAAATCGATGAGTTTAGCTAATGTGAGCTAATTGGCTAATGCATGCTATGTAAGCCCACAATAATTACTAATATCTGGTGCATTAACATCGCAAGCACCTTATGTACGTGATATTTCAAGATTAATTGCGTAGAGATTCGGAAATGAAAATATTAACCCTGAACGAAAGTGACCATTATACAAGCGTGAGCTGAATAACTACATCGACAACCGTTAAATTAAAGAGAGAGAATAAAGAGAAAGTGAGAGAGAGGAGAGAGGTTAAGTCGGGTAGATTTGTGTTCTGTTGCGATGTCCTACACAGCACAGGCTAATCGATCCGGGAAGAATTTCAAAGTAGTGGAATTATCGGCTCGGCATCATACCGCGTGTGTGTGTGTGTGTGTTTGGAGCTCATCTGATTCACGCTGATACGACCCACCCCTTTAACCTAAAAGAGAACAAGGCTGTATCTCTCATGAGATGACACCCGACAACTTACAAAATAAAGAAAACTTTATTTGAAAACACAGCGATCGATACGTGAACTACATCGTTTAGTGTCTGCAGGAGAGGACAGCATCCGGTAAAGAAGCTCGGAGCAGGAGGCAGGGCAGGTCATCAAATTTTCATTTGCTGTCCACACTTGATAAAACGTCCAGTGCTCGATTAAAGAGAAATAAAGAGAGAGGAAGCGAAGGGAGAGAGAAAGCGAGAAGAAAGTAGAAGGAGGAGGAAAGACAGGGACAGTGAGAGTGGCAAATGAGAGCGGCTCTGAGTTGGCGGGCCTTTCAGTCTACATATGCAAATGAGAGTGGTTCCAAGTGGGCATGGCTTTCAGTCTACATATGCAAATGAGAGTGGTTCCAAGTGGGCATGGCTTTCTGTTTGCATATGTAAATGAGAGTGGTTCCAAGTGGGCGTGCCTTTCAGTGTACATATGCAAAGGAGAGTAGTTCCAAGTGGGTGGGCCTTTCAGACTACATATGCAAATGAGAGTGGTTCCAAGTGGGCATGCTTTTCAGTTTACATATGCAAATGAGAGTGGTTCCAAGTGGGCATGGCTTTCTGTTTGCATATGTAAATGAGAGTGGTTCCAAGTGGGCGTGCCTTTCAGTGTACATATGCAAAGGAGAGTAGTTCCAAGTGGGTGGGCCTTTCAGACTACATATGCAAATGAGAGTGGTTCCAAGTGGGCATGCTTTTCAGTTTACATATGCAAATGAGAGTGGTTCCAAGTGGGGATGGCTTTCAGTGTACATATGCAAATGAGAGTGGTTCCAAGTGGGCATGGCTTTCAGTATACATATGTAAATGAGAGTGGTTCCAAGTGGGCATGGCTTTCAGTGTACACATGCAAATGAGAGTGATTCCAAGTAGGCGTGCCTTTCAGTGTACATATGTAAATGACAGTGGCACCGAGTGGGCGTGCCTTTCAGTGTACATATGCAAATGAGAGTGGTTCTAAATGGGTATGCCTTTCAGTCTACATATGTAAATGAGAGTGGTTCCAAGTGAGCAGGGCTTTCAGCATACATATGTAAATGAGAGTGGTTCCAAGTGGGCGTGGCTCTCAGTCTACATATGTAAATGAGAGTGGCTCCGAGTGGGCATGCCTTTCAGTGTACACATGCAAATGAGACTGGCTCTAAATGGGTGTGCCTTGATGGCTGTAGATGGAGGTATGGCGGTGTCTGAGTCTATATATAGGAATGAAAAGATCTCCAAGTAGCCATGCCTTGATGGCTGTACAAGGCAACGTGAGTGTTTCTTTCGGTCTATATATGGAAGTACGAGTGTCTGTGTCTGGATTGTGTTTAACAAGAATGTTGGCATCTTTAAATCCATGTTTTGAAATGAGAGACTTAAATTGGGCATGCCTGACTATAGAGGGTGTGTGTGAGAGGTTATGCCGGTGTGTGCGAGGTCACGTATTGAAATGATAGTGCCTCCAAGCGGATGTGCCTTGATGGGTGTGAACAGGAAAATAGTCTTTCAATCTCTATACGTAAACAAGAATGACTCTAAGTGGCTGTGACTTGAAAGCTATAAAACAGGATGTAGGCGTGTCCGTATTTGGAAATGAAGTGTGGGTATGAGTGGGAGTGTTTGATGGCTGAAAATTGAAATGTGGGCATGTCTTTCAGTCGATATATGTAATAGTGGCTGTCCCTTGATGGTCATAGCTGGTAATGTAGGCATGTCTTGAAGGCCAGAGAAGAGAAGTGCAGTTTTGAGTCCAAATCTGAGGCTTTAAATGGGAAGAGGCTCATGTGGACTTTACAGCCAGTGATAGTTTGACCTGTAGGATTGTTTCATATAGAGACAGCACTAACTTCACAGACACACACACACTAATATATATTATATATATGGTTGCTGACTGCTGACAAGCCCCCAAACACACACAGCCATTTCAATTTAATTAGCTATGTTGATGAGCCCCTTTTGTAGGGCGAACAAAAGCTCTGATCTTCAAAGTCGTGCTCTTTCGCATTCATGAAACAAGACTGATGCGCAATCCCCTCCACAGTAAACAAATCAGCAAATGCATTTTTTGCACTTTCAAGGGCGTCTCAATGCGCTTTTCTTTTCCCTCCACTTACTCAAGAGCATCAATCCATATACTCCGGTCCCCCCCCCCTCAGGATAATTGCTCCGTCTGAGAAGATCACAAGTTCTACCGGACTGAGCGAATATCAAAAGCCAGTTGTTTAGAGGAGTGTTAATGGAGGAAGCACTACAGGTTGCACTACAGGCAGACACGCAGGTGCCAGTGGCACTCAACACTCACATTCAGGTTGCACTATATCAGGACTATAAAACAATGACTGCCCTCTAGCAGGCGTTGTGTCTGGTATGGTGAAGTGATGTCACTATAGGTCATTGTCTTTCGTTATCCCGAATGTAGCTGCACTACTGTAAGAGCTGCTGTTATAATGAGTCTTTATTGGTCACATATACATTACAGCACAGTGAAAAATTATATTTCTTCGTATATCCCAGCGTGCTAGGAAGCTGGTGTCAGAGCGCAGGGTCAGCCATGATACGGTGCCCCTGGAGCTGAGAGGGTTAAGGGCCTTGCTCAAGGGCCCAACAGTGGCAGCTTGGCAGTGCCTGAACCCCCGACCATTTGATCAGTAACCCAGATTCAGGTAATGCTGGGGCTTGAACCCATGACCTTCCGATCAGTAACCCACCGCCTGGCAGTGCTGGGGCATCAACTCCCGACCTTTAGATCAGTAACCCAGAGCCTGAACCGCCAAGCCACCACCATAGAAAATGAATCCTTCTGACCAGTCACAATCGTGTATTCAACGGCTCTGTGGTATAAATTTTTATTAAGTCAGTTATTTTTATTAAAACACAAGAAAGAGAGAAGGAATATGCTCATTTGTATGCCTTAACTGGTGGTTTGGATGGTGGGAAAAAAACATTATCTACAGTTCTTTTTTCTGCACCTCAAAGTAAGCGGCTGTCTACAAAACCCTTTACACGATCTTTTAAATGTGCCTCCTGCTGATTAGCCACCGTTTCATGTTCACTGTTTTGAGGTGAATGTTAGTGAGGTTACAAACACACACACACACACACACACACACGGAGCAAACCGTGTCCAAACATCGTAAACGCCTCAATCATCACGGCAGTAAATGTGTTGCCCTGTCAATCACACTCAGCCGCACGTTGGCACTCCGTGGGCCATGAGACCAGACACAGGGGAAATGAGCTCCATTACTGAAGGCGGCCATGTTGGGAAACCAAGAACGGAGCTTGCGTTAAGGACGAATGAGAATCGAGGAATCCCTCAGGTCTGCATGTGTCAGTGTGTGTATGTGTGCTGGGAAGACATCATTTAACACCATCAAGTCCTCCATGACAAGGGCACTGGGTCCTGATAGAGAGAAATGATGAAGTGTGGGTGGGTTGAGATGGAAAAAGGTGTGTGTGTGTGTGGTTGGTAATGAAGAAAGTGGAGATAATGAAACAAATCCTTTCATACTCTAGCAATACAACTATTTCTGCTCTCTCCTTAACCTCTATCCATCTGTCTATTTCTCCACCAATCTCTCTGGAGACAAACACACACACACACACACACACACACACAAAATAAAAACACACCCATATACAAACAGGCGCACCCACAGGAACAGGACGGGATGTTAGGATGTGCATGCTCATGAGAGTGTGAAGGCGTGAAGCAGAGACAATGTTCCAACAGGATTTCAGACGAAAAAACAAAACATCAGTGAAGACACGTCTGAGTGCGTACGTGTGAGACAGAGAAGCCTCCACAACATTCAAACAACAAAAGAGTATTTAAAAAGTAAGTGTATCTGGCAGGATATTAAGAATATCCAGGTAATGTTCTTTCTGGGACAGATCGGGTGATGATACAGATTGGGTGATTGCGCTGGGGACATAGGTTTGGTGATGACATGAGGGACGCTGGTCGAGCAACAAAACAGGGATGCAGAGGTAGTGACGGGGTGAAGATCAGATAATGACACAATGATGCAGATTGGGTAGTGACCGCGGGTATAGCGACTGGATAATGACTCGGGGGATGCAGTTCGGGTGATGAAACTCGGGACGGTGATGACACAGGGTCACAGATCAAGTAATAGATTTGATGTGGATCTGATGGTTCCAGAGGGGGAGCAGATCGGGTAATAGCACAGGGTTGCAGATCAGATAACAGTACAGTTGACCGATCTAGTAGTGACAGACGGGAGGAAGATCCATGATGATACGTGGGTCAAAGATTGGGTGACTAAGCAGGGGACACAGAATGGGTGATCCCACAGGGGACACAGATCACACTCATCAGCATGCACATCCTAGCATCCTGTCCTGTTGGAATGGAAAGGAAAATATATGAAGAAAGTCTCCCCTGGACCAATCGGATGATGACCCGGAGGATTCAGATTGGGTGACTGTATTGAGGACACAGGTTTGGTGATGAAAAAAAGGGACGCTCCAAACATCCAATAGTCGCAATGACCCTGTCAAACTCCGCCCATACGCCCTGAGCACACCCCTAACACACTCCACCTACTAACTAAACAGCTATTCAAGGCCTCTTGCTTCGTCTCTCGGTACAAAGTTCTTTAGCCACCATTTGGCCCACAGGTGTGTGATGTATTTCAGAGGGAGAAGAACTGTAATAGCAAAATGTTTTATTCATGCAACTTCTAAAAAGTCTGCGGTGAAGGACTGCCATTCCATCGCTCCCTCCTTCTCCTCTTCTTCCCTCACTCCCTCAGAGTTGTAGAGCCAGACATGAATAATGGCTGTTTAGAAATACTGCAATGAGAGCGCGAGCGAGGTCCTCTGCACTCTCGGGACATGATGTGTGTGAGGAGCAAATAAAAGAAGCTTGAACATCTAAGCAGTGTACGAGCGTTAAGGTCACACTGCTCAATGTTGTCACGAGTCACGGCTACTCGGTTTCGACCTCTTCATACCCCGTGCGAACGAGGGCCATTCCGGAAACAGTGAGCTCAAATTTTCATCCCATCCTTCGCCTTTATGTCGCTTTTCTTCCTGTCCCTGTCCTTCTCGTACTTTCCCCTTCTCCACTTGTCTCGTCATCTCTTACGTTCTTGTATCTTTCCTTCTGTTCCCCTTTCTTTCCTTCACCCTTGATACATCTCTTCTCTTTGTCACCGCCCTTCCTTTCCTTTCCCTTCCTTCTCGTCGCTTTCCTTCTCGTGTAGTCCCTTCCTTTTCTCATTTGTGGTTTTCCCTTCATTTTCTCACCTTCTCACATCTCCTTCCTTCTTTTCCCTTACCCTGTATCCCTCCTTTCTTGTCTTGCCTCTTACCTTCTCGTGCCTTCCATTTTCTTCCCGTTTCTTACCTTCTCTCTTGATACATCACTTATCTTTGTCACTTTCCTTCTTGTGTAGTCCCTCCTTCCTTCTTTCCCATTACCCTCTCTTCCCCTCCTTTCTTTACTTGCTTCTTACGTTCTTGTGTCTCCCCGTCTCCATTTCTTGCTATGCCTCTTCTCTTCCTCATCCCTTCTTTTTCCTTGTCATTTTTTTACTTTTGCCTTCCCTTCTCACCTCTTCCCATCTCCTCTCCTCTTGTTCTTTCCCCTGTCTTGTCTCGTCTCTTACCTTCTTCTGTCTTCCCTTCTCCTTTTCTCATGTCAGTACATTTCTCTTTTCCCTTCGTCTCATCGCTGTCCTACTCATTCCTTTCTCTTGCCTTCTCATCTCTTCCCATCTCCTTCCTTCTTTCCCATTACCCTCTCTTCCCCTCCTTTCCTGTCTTGTTTCTTACCTTCTCATGTCTCCCACTTCTCCATTTCTTGCCATGCCTCTTATCTTGAGGTCAGTGCTCTTCTCTTGCTCTTACCTCATCTCTTCCCTTCCTTTTCTCATCCCTTCTCTTTCCTTATTATTTTTTTTCCTTTTGCCTTCCCTTCTCGTCTCTTCCCATCTCCTAACTTCTTTTCCCTTCCCCTCTCTTGTCTGGTCTCTTACCTTCTTGTGTGTCCCAGTTCTCCATTTCCCAGGTCAGTACTTCTCTCCTCCTTTCCTCTCTTTTCCCTTCTTGGCTCATCTCGGTCCTCCTCATTCCTTTCTCTTCCCGTCTCATCTCCCTTTTCTCATCTCTCATGCCATTTCTCAATATTTTTTCCTGTTGTCCTCCCTGCTCATCTCTTCCCCTCTCTTACCTTCTTGAATCTTCTCTTCCCTTCTCCTTTCCTTGTCTCAGTACTTTTCTCTTCCTTTCCTCCCTCTTCCCTTCCTGCCTCATATCTCAATCCTCTTCTTTCCCTTTCCATCTCATCTCTTCCCTTCCTTTTCACATCCCTTCTCTTTCCTTATTATTTTTTTCCTTTTGCCTTCCCTTCTCATTTCTACCCATCTCCTAACTTCTTTTCCCTTCTGGTCTCTTTCCTTCTTGTCTCGTATCTCCATCCTCCTCATTCCTTTGCGTCTTCCTTTTCCATCTCATCTCTTGCCTTCCTTTCATTCCACTTATCTTCTGTTCTCATCTCTTCGATTTCCCTTTGTCGTCTTTTTTACTTTACTTTCCCTTTCCCCATTTCTTTCCCCTCCCATTGCCTTTCTTTCTATACACCTCATTTCTAAATGTCCTTACCCTCAGTCGTGTCCCTTCTCTTTTCCTCCTCCTACGTTTTCCCTTTTCTTTGCAAGCCTACTCCCAATCTCTCCGGTTCAGTTTTGTTCTATATCGGTCATAAAGCACAAGCAGTAACACAGCATCACAGGTCTCAGGTCAATCCACTAACAGAGAAGATCTTTTATAGACACCGCGCCAGTCCAAAGAGAGTTGGAAGCCGGCCTTATCGGTGAATGTAGATCGTCGGGCCGAGCTTGCCAAGAGCGATGAGGGGCCAGGAATTTTAGAGTGCAAAAGCTCCACCGAGTTTGGAGAAATGCAAATGCAGATTTTTATCCTGTTAGAGACAGAATAATTAACATTCTGATTAAAATTCCCAGCACATGCGAGAGGTGGCACAGAATGCTCCTGTGAAATGCAAATCCCTCAACTGAGAGGGACCAAGATAAAGAGATAGAGAGCGAGCGAGAAATAAAAATGAGAGACTGGCGCCCCCCAAAAAAGAGGCCAACATCACTCTCGTCCTCATTCTCCATCAAAACAGCGCAGTACTATAAATCATTTAAAAACTGCTTAAAACATACACAACATTCATCCTTAGTCGGAGAAAATAACCGACAAGACTGATCCTCTGGACAGGATGTAAGAAACTCCACTTCCTGTCTCTTCCTTTTTATAGTTTTTTTTTTTTTTTTTTTTTTGTCTTCCAGTGCACTGTGATGGATTTATGCATGGCAAAAAAATAATAAATACACCTTAGATAGCTGAGCAGAATAATACATCAGCCAGTGAGAGCCTGTTTAAAATTCATTGCTCTCAGGACGGCAGTCACGTATTACACCTCGGCGCTCGTGCTTGGGTCGAGGAAACACAGGAACAGATACGTGCGTTTCTGTAAGCCGGGGATGAAGACGTCGACGCGCGCTCAGACCCGGAGCAAAATAAATGCGAGGTGTAACCGCATGTGAGATTAAGGTGAATGTAAACAAATGATTAGCGCTGCCGTATCGTATCACGTGGCTCCGGCGCGGGTTACCGGTGCTGCAAGGATGGAACGTTCCGGCTTACTGTGAACAGAAGCTCGCTTCTCAGACTCTCAGTTTTGAGTGATGAGGAATGAAGGAGGATAAATGAGTTTCAAGGAATGAGTGTGTGTGTGTAGAGAGTCTGTGGAAATAACAGTACAAACCTGATGGATGGCTGTGATGAAGAGATGGACACGCTGAAATCCCTCGGTCACTCTCAGATCGACGTTATGAAGATATTTATCCCTAACCGTCATTCTAACACTAACCCATGTTTAAAAATAATTTGTTTAGCAAATCAGGCTGGAGTCTCTTGTCACTCACAAATCAACGTTATGAAGCTACGTGTCCCTTAAACCTAACTCTAGACTATTAAAATGGTTTAATTATTAATCAAAGAATCATTTAACAAAGTTATATTATACATTTAACTAATCTTGTTTATTAGATCATCCAACAAGTCACCCTTTAACAACGTCCACGATGCACTGCATGGCCAAAAGTATTTGGACACTTGACTATCACACCCATAAGTCGTTTGAAGCACACTTATAGAATAGTATAAAGTGTCTTTGTATGCTGTAGATTTACACTTTTCCCTTCACTGGAGCTAAGAGGCCCAAGCATGACAACGCCCCTGTGCACAAAGTAAGGTCTAAGAAGACATCATTTGTCAAGGTTGGAATGGAAGAACTCACGTGTCCTGCACAGAGCCCTGACCTCAACCCCATTAAACACTTTTGAGATGAACCGGAACACTGACTGCACCCCAGGCCTCCTCACTGGACATCACTGACTGACCTCACTAACGGCTAAATGAACACAAATCCCCACAGCCCCGCTCGCAAATCAAGCGGAAAGCCTCCCCAAAAGAGGGGAGCTTTTATAACAGCAAAGGGGGGAATAAATCTGGAATGGGATGTTCATCAAGCACATACGGGTGCGATGCTCAAGGGTCTATAAACCTTTGGCTGTATAGCGTATGTCTATTTTGTCTTAATAATAGTCACGTGTCGTACCCCATGGTGCTAGAGAAACATTTCATCCCACAGCTTGGTCTTTACTTCCTGAAAGCCATCATTACAACAGAGGAGGTTTTCTTACCTTGGGATCAGCAGTGAGCAGTTTGAAAGCTGCGTACACCTGGTTCTCCTTCACTCCTCCGCCCAGGTCCAGGAAGTTTGCCGGTTTCCCGCCATGCAGGTCGATGATGTCGCATGTCGCCATGGCAAGGCCAGCACCATTGACTGTAACGACATAAAATAATGATCCGAATTATGAGAAATCAGTTGATGAGTTGGTTTGCATCGTTCTGTACGTCTACAGTTTGAAGATCAGAGGAAGAACGTGTTATCTATTATCCATAGGCTAATTTCATACTACTGAATTCAGAAAACGCAGGCAGGGCATATGAGGTCGTGGTACTGGGCTACACGATACGCAGCAAAAATGAGCTGTAAATGTCACAGCACAGGGTGAAAGAGCACAAAAACAACAACAACAACAACGCAGATGCACTACAGTGCAAAAACTTTTAGCCGATAAACTCTCGCAACTCCGACTGTCCACAATAAACGGTAACATAGCGAGTGTGCACGGTTTAGGAATTAGGACAAACCTCATTAAATCCTGTAATGAAATATACAAGTTGATTTGTAAGTCAGTCTCACCAGGATTTCGTGATTTTGCGACCGCGGAAATGAACGGAAAATCAAGCAAACCCCACCATATTTGGAAGTTTTTCAAAATGGCCGCCGATTTAATTCAGATTTGGGCCAGTGTGACCTCATCACAACGCGCATTCAGCCAAAGCCCTTGCCCATTCACGTGCGCCGAACACGTGTACAGCTAAAAGGTCTCATTTACCGACAACTTGTTCAATCGCCAAATTTCGCCGATCAGTTTTCCGCAAATTAAAAAAAAAATAATAAATTTATTGTTGATTGCCGCAACAATCACAAAAAAAAACCCCTCTGTTAAACCCTGTATGGACTGCCAAGTAGCAAAAGAAGCACCCGACCCTTTTTATTTTACATAACGTTGGTATTGTTACATAGTTTAACAAAGACCTTGGCCATACCTGTAAGTCTATCCTAATGAAGTCATCATATAGTAGCGTTTGATGTTGAACCCTTTAATGTACTTCAAATTTAGTACGTTAAAGTAGTCGATTTTGTTATGTCGGTGATCCTGCATGTAACAGCCGGACTAGCATGCCTACTGTTAATCTGAATACATTTCCAAACTACTGTACTTCCTGGAGTAACGCATAACCTATTGAAATAAGAAAGAAACTCAGATAGGAAACTCGAATAAAAACTCGTATACGGAACTCGAGTAAAAGCCCAAAGAGGAAATTCAAAAAAAGTCAACTGTAACAGCTACAATAAAAACTCCCGCAACAGCTGGAGCAGCACACCTACAGTATAAACACTAATTGGCATATCGTAGTTACAGGAATACAAAACTGTGTAATTCACAGCAACAGAGCATCCTATAGTCCATAAAACACAGTAAATAATTACTCTACCCAGCACTAACTGCACAGAACACAAGTCTAATTCTCCGTCATCCTGGCAAACAGATGGATAAGTGAATTATATTAAACGAGTACTGGACACCAGCGACATTAGCAGTTGCAGCGTTAGCTGGGCCATTGAGCCTGCCTAATTAGTCCATGCTGTAGCAGAGCCAAGTGCTCGAGTGTTTTCCTCCGGCTTATTCCTGAATCTCAGACGAAAGGCTGAAGCTTGGCAAGAACTCCAAAACCAGCCTTGGGAAAAAAAAAAAAGAAGAAGAAAAAAAAAAAAAACACACACAAAACACCAGCTCTACGTGTAGGTGTAGGTGTGTATGAGTGTGAGAGAGAGCAAGAGAGCGAGAGTGATACACTTTCGGTGGATTGTTTCTTCTGCTTTCTGGCGTCTCGTTTGTTCAACACTTTAAAAACCTTTTTATGTCTTTTATGTCTACTGAGAAGCTGCTTTAATGACAGCTAGAACAATCTCTCAGCCAATCTGCCTTGTTCGAGGCACTTTTCGAGGCCTTTCTCTCTAATTGGAAGTCATCGCTTCTGGCAGGTTCAATCACAAGCAGAACCCATTTGGTTATGCCTTAATAAAGTTACATGTTTAAGATCAGATCTAAATAAAACCCACCGTGACGAGGCTGTTTGAAATTGGTGATAACACCCTGAACGTGTTCTGCTTTCAGATGGAACTAGAAATGTAGTCTGGGGGGGAAGAAAAAAAAAAAACGGCTATGTTGGCTTGTCTTAAGGAGGCTTTCTTTCTTTCACCCAGTTGACAGCTATGTCACAATACTATTCAATACATTGTGTGATTCATGCTTGGCTTGTAATTCATTGTAAATGGATTATCCATCCATCCATTTTCCATACCGATTATCATACACAGGGTCGCGAGGAGTCTGGAGCCTATCCCGGGGAACTCGGGACACTCTGGATGGGGTGCCAACCCATTGCAGGGCACAATCGCACACTACGGACAATTTAGAGACGCCAATCGGCCTTCGACGCGTGTCTCGGGACTGCGGGAGGAAACCGGAGCACCCAAAGGAAACCCCGAAGCACGGGGGGAACACGCAAACTCTGCGCACTCAATTTACCAATACACTAATAATTCCAGCCCACTATAATTTGGTTCCAATCGCAAGACTTGGAAGCACTTGCACAGATCTACAGTCGAAAGGGTTTTAAGTTTGGGGTTGGAGCTTATTCATTACTTTTCTGCATTATAGTAAAGGATGGAAGGTTGTGCGTTCGTGTCCCAGGAGTAGCAAAGAAACACTGTCCTCTGACCCCCTGACCGAGAGCTTTAACCTAGAACTTCTCAGTAAACGTCCATCTCAATACATGCCTAACAAACATTTCATCATCAGAATCAAGGTAGGTCCGAGTCTCACGTCTAAGCCATGTCAAAGTCAAACGCATCACCGACGTTTCACAAGCCGACGGTGCGTTTTCCAAAATTCGAACATCTACCCGTTTCGTTCCATAATCAATAAAACAAACTCACCAAAGCAAGCAATGTTGCCGTCCAGGCCGATGTATTTGAGGTCGTATTTGGCCGCCTCGGTCTCCGTGGGGTCGCTCTCGGCCGTGTTGTCCATGGCGAAGACGTCTTTCTGTCGGAACTCTGCGTTGTCATCGAAGTTGATTTTGGCATCGAAGCACACGACTACGGAAAAAAAAAAAGACGTGACGTCTAGTTTCTGTTCTGACAGACGACACCAAACGTCCATTTCCTGGGCTGATGGCGTACCAATGGTGGACCTTCAAACGGTGGATCAATGGCGTACCAATGGTGGATCTTTACAACTTGACTAACAAATCACATTGCACACATAATGCACCCTTAATAACTTTACCGCGTGTCTTTTTTTTTTTTTGGTTTTAAGAAATGACACACAGCCGATAACACTCCTTTATATTACGTACGATTCGAGAATAACAATTAAAAAGAAGGAAAAAAAAAAATCCATGTTAATCCATGAATGTTAAACATCAACAACATGGGCAAACTTTACAAGCCACTATTCAAAGCAAAACTCCACATGTGCATAATTACCCTTCCTCAAGACCTCGTTAAAATGTCAACGAACCGGGGAACCGGGCCGTGATGCCTCTCGCCTCTCACCCCCCCCCCCATCTCATCCCGTGATCGATCTTCTCTCTGTAAATCCCAACCCCTGGAGATGCCATCAGTGACGGCCGTGCAGTTTAATGGCTGCCGTGCAGTTCAGCGTGATCATTCATGCATTTTGGGGGCAGTAATGCGGTTCTGAGGATGGAGATTGAAGTACACAAGTCCCCGAGCTCATCCGGAAAGCCGAACACTAACGCTCAGTCTCTCTCGTACAGCCGAACCAGACTCTTACTTTCTGAGACGTGCTCTCACTAACGCCGTGAGTGGATGAGGAACGGAATGATGGAGAAAGCAGCTCTAATCAGAGTCGTGCTTAGAGTTCTCACTTCATCCCCATTCACTCCATCTCTCCTGTTCTACTAAACTCCACTTGATTCTTTCGCCTTTATTATATCTCTGCAACTCCTCATTTCGCCAGCTCTTTCTTCCTTCCGATGTCTTTTACTCACCCTCATCTGCATCTCCCACAGTGAACTCATCATGCTCTACATAACTCCCTTTTTGGATCATTGGTAATTTCAGCATTTTCTACATGTCCAGCTTTTCCTCAATGTCACCGATCTCATTCTTCAAGGAAGTAACTGCAGCGTGCTCCAGTAATGTAGTGGAAGTTGAGTGAAAGACGCAGAGTTTCCAGAAAAACAGGACAAGCAAAGTGCTCCTGAGACAGTAGCAGGTGAATCCAGGTGATATTTGGCTGAAATGACTGAACTCTTTTTTTTTTTTTTTTTTTTATTTCTCCCAACCTTTCTATCCCTCTACACAACCCGTAACCGAGCTTGCAGTTTAATCTTAAAGATGCTGCTCCACTAAGCAGACGCTCTTCATTACTTCTGCTCAATCATGAAATTCCTTAATGGTCACTGAAGTGAAGTGGAATGGAGAAATGTCTTCAAGTTTAGACCTTCTGACTTTATAGGCCAAAAAAAAAAAAAAAAAAATTCTCCGGTTGAGTCCAACTCAATGCCATTATGGGAAGCTGTCACAAAAACAACAACCAAAAAAATTATATTATAAATAACTCTTTAGTTCCTCAAAACGTTTTGGAGCCCTGTAGATACACATCTAGCAACTGCGTCCTTCTCATGTCTCACACACTGTCTCTCTTTCACAACCTCAACCAGTGATGGTTTCTCCCATAAATTAACACACACGTTTCAGAATGTTAAAGTGTCCCACCTTGTCCTTCGGGAGTCTCGCCGAGTGGATTCACTTCCACTTGAGTGGCGTCAACTTTCAGGAAGAGATCATACAGCTTCTTAATTTGATCTGCAGCCTGGGACAGATGCGTAAAGAAAGATTATGGTTAAGGAAACAAACAAGGCCTTGTGCCACACAAATAACACACACACACACACACAAAATACACTAATTGACCATTGTGAACTTATGTATACACGCGGCCTGTGTACATTAGTATCAGTGAAGGAGGCGTGGCTTGTGCGCATCAATATCAGTGAAGGAGGCGTGGCCTGTGCGCATCAGCATCATTGAAGTAGGCGTGGCCTGTGCACACCAGTATCAGTGAAGGCGGCGCGGCCTGTGCACATCAGTAACAATGAAGGAGGTGTGTCCTGTGCACATCAGTAAGAATGAAGGAGGCGTGGCCTCTGTGTATCAGTATCAATGAAGGAGGCGTGGCCTCTGTGTATCAGTATCAATGAAGGAGGCGTGGCCTATGTGTATCAGTATCAATGAAGGAGGCGTGGCCTGTGTGTATCAGTATCAATGAAGGAGGCGTGGCCTGTGTGCATCAGTATCAATGAAGGAGGCGTGGCCTCTGTGTATCAGTATCAATGAAGGAGGCGTGGCCTGTGTGTATCAGTATCAATGAAGGAGGCGTGGCCTGTGTGTATCAGTATCAATAAAGGAGGCGTGGCCTGTGTGTATCAGTATCAATGAAGGAGGCGTGGCCTGTGTGCATCAGTATCAATGAAGGAGGCGTGGCCTGTGTGCATCAGTATCAATGAAGGAGGCGTGGCCTATGTGCATCAGTATCAATGAAGGAGGCGTGGCCTATGTGCATCAGTATCAATGAAGGAGGCGTGGCCTATGTGCATCAGTATCAATGAAGGAGGCGTGGCCTGTATGTATCAGTATCAATGAAGGAGGCGTGGCCTATGTGCACCAGTATCAGTGAAGGAGGCGTGGCCTGTGTGTAACAGTATTCTGGTGCACAGATTCATCCATGTGAAGAAATACAGGCTCATACGGTTGACTGTACGAAGGACAGATTTTTTTCCCCCACTTTATTTGACTAAATGTATTCAATATACCCAACTTGTTTAAACGGTACTCCTCCAACAGAAATTTCATTAGTTCTGAGCGGAATATCTGTTTGCAAATCATCCTTATTAAACGCATTAAAAGGATGACTGTAGCAGAAATCTGACAAGCTGCACACTTGACTAATAATTTAAATTTCCTCTGGTTGTTTGAATCAATGTATGAACACACAGACGCATCAGTGTGTGCTACGTGCTCATAACCCTTTAAAAATGGGCTTCATTAAGTTGATTTATACGAATGCCGCATTCCGAACGAATCACTGAAAAGAGCATGGAGTGAAGTTTTGATACGATGCTACTTGACTGATGCAACATTTTTTGATTACAACAAAAATTGTGTGGGAGGAGAAGCAGGGAAAAAAACCAGAAGAGGGGGGGAAAAAAACAGAAGGAGAATTAAAATAAGCAGGAGATAGCTCCTGGAGGTCGGGAGCTGGCCGTATATATCACTGCCTGGCAGAAGTGGGATGGAGATAACCTCTAAATGTCTTTAAAGCCCAGTGAAGATTTAAATCAGGGCTTATCGTTTATAGCCACGGCAGTTACGGCACATCAGTGAGTCATTTATAGCTGAAATAAACGCCGCACAGACTACTGATGCCTCTGTGGATCGGCGATGTTCGCACTAAAGCCCAGCATACACAGCGTTTAGCCGGCGTATTAGCGCAATAGCCGTGTCAGGGTGTGTGCTGTTTTGGTGCTCTGCTCCGACTCCTGTTCCATTACCTGCCTCTCCAGCGGCCCTTTGAAGCCCAAATTAGCTGCCATGCGCAGCGCCTGGTCGTCTCGAACGCCTTCGAAAATATCGATGATTTCCTGTGGAGGGAAAGATGGAGAGAGAGAGATTGAAGTGAGGATGGGAGGGAGGGAGAGAGAGAGAGAGAGAGAGAGAGAGAGAGAGAGAGAGAGAAAGGAAGGAAGAAATAAAGAGAGCGAACGAGAGAGACCATCAGCGGGACTGATTAGATACAGAGTGTGTATTCATATTAACACAGTAAAGGATGCAATAATACACACACACACAGAGAGAGAGAGAGAGAGAACGGATGGATAACAGTCTGACAGATAGACTGATACAGATAATAGATAGATAGATAGATAGAAAAACAGAAAATGATGTATGGATGGAGACAGACAAATAGATAAATCGATCGATTGATCTATAAGAGATTGAGCAAGAGGGAAGATGTTTGGATGGATGAAGAAATAGGATATAGGCTTCCTGAGCTCTAAAGAGTGTAGAAGTGAATATGAGAGAGAGGTGTGTGTGTGTGTGTGTGTGTGTGTGTGTGTGTGTGTGTGTGTGTGTGTGTGTATATATATGTGTGTATACCTTGTAGATAAGGTCTGGTGTTTTGGCTGCCACCTCCTCAATGTCCACTCCCCCCTGTGGGCTGCCCACCATCACGGGTCCATTACACGAGCGGTCCATCAGGATGGCAAAATACGTCTCCCTAGAGATATCTAGAGCCTCGGCGACCATCACCTGCAAGCACAGAGACCCGTTTTTAAAGCGTGGACATGAACAAGAACTGGGAGACAGTGTGTGTGTGTGTGTGTGTGTGTGTGTGTGTGTGTGTGTGTGTGTGTGTGCGTCCACCTGGAAGAGAAGTTACTGCGTCTGTAGTGTTATCTGAATACAGCCACATTAACGGATAAGCTGCTGGCACAGTGACAGCTCACTAGTGGTTTTGTGTTTGTGGAAACAGAGAACGACATCACAATACAGCCTCTTAAAGGGCCTCCAATCCACCTCTGTACACACACTCCAATCATCAATCAGTCTATGACTGCACACACTGCGCCCACGGAAACCAATCCTGGAACAATTTTCCAGTAAATACCCTTGGACATGAACTGGCAGGCAATTAGGCCCCACCTCCTTCACTAATGGAGACCTACAGAGACCACACCTCCTTTATTAGAACTGACAACCACCAAGACCACGCCTCCTTTACTACGACTGTCAACCAGAGACCACGCCTCCTACTAGGACTAAGCCATGGATGCCACACCTCCTACTAGGACTAAGCCACGGAGGCCATGCCTCCTTTACAAAGGACTAAGCCACGGAGGCCACGCCTCCTTTACAAGGACTGATCCACAGAGGCTACACCTACTTTACAAGGACTGATCCACAGAAGCCACACCTCCTTTACTAGGACCGAGCCACAGAGGCCACGCCTCCTTTACGAGGACCGAGCCACAGAGGCCACACATATGAAACATATCACATCATGACATGCACCAGCCAATCATGTTCCAATATGCAAATGCATGCATGAGTGGTTTGATTAATTTGTCTGTTTATAATGACTTTGTTTGTTTGTTTGTTTCGTCGAGGCACAAACAAACAAACAAACAAACAAACAAAACCAAGCAATTTACAATATTGGGGAAAAGACGACATTTTAATACAGATTTGGAGTGAATAACTTCCCAGAATAACCGAAATGAAGTTTAAATATGTAAATGTGGCAAAAAGCAGCTGTTGGACTTTTAGCTTTTCAGTTTACAAATAAATGAGAGTATAAATGTGAGGTTCATTTTGTTCTGTTTCTCCAGCAGGCTAACGGGAACAGAGGGCGGTGTGTGAAGGGACACAATGCTCCAATCTCATCTCGCGCACAGCTGCAAAATGAGGAACAACAAAAGCAAAACAACACTAACAGGACCGAGCATTTATTATCTGTATATGTAGGCATGTGTGTGTTTATATTTTCTGTGCCACAGACAGGAGTGTGTGTGAAAGAAAAAGTTGAAAGTGAGAGAGAGAGAGAGAGAGAGAGAGAATGAGAGAGTGGCTTGTTAGTGACAGAGGGATGACACACTGGCTCTTCAATGGCTGTGGTTTTCACCTTTTCATAACTAGGATTTTTTTTCCCCCTTCTTTTATTTAAGATAGAAGGAAAACGAACAGGCTTCAAAGCGAGCGTGTCTCGTCTAGCTACGAAAGAAAGGACGAGGTGAGGTAGAGAGAGAGAGAGAGAGAAAAAAAAAATGCTAATGGGATTTTTTTTTTTTTTTCACAACCTGAGCCTGGTCATTAATTTAATGGAATGGAATAGCAGATTATGAGCAGCGAGGTAAAAGATCGAGCGTGAATACGGCAGCTCCTGCTTCCTGGAGGCGAACTCACCGTGTTGACCTTGACGCCCTCCTTCGGCGTCTGCTTGGTGGTCAGGTTGAAGCCGAGCATCTTATTGGCCAGCTCTTGCACCACCACCGGGCTGGGAACACATGAAACTGGTTAGTCATTAAGACCATGTTATGAGGGGGGAAAAAAAAAATCGTATAAAAGGGTGAGAGTCAGGGGGAAAAAGGAAAAACAAAACAACAGAAACTGTGCAACGGATGGAGGCCTGAGGGCCAGACATGGCTGAGAAAACGGAGCGAGACTGTGAGCGTGCAAAAAGCAGTTGACTGAGGGTTGTCAATTTTAAAGAAAGCGCGACAGAAAATGCAACAGAGCAAAGGAGAATGTAGGAAAGAAAGAGAGAGAGAGAGAGAGAGAGAATGATAGAGCGGGAACGTTAGAGAGAGGACAACGTGTCCAATCTTCCAGAGAAGGAACTCACTCACTCTTTGGTTAAGTGCACTCCACCTTTTAGGCCGCTGTCAAACACCCCTTTGCCTCGGCCCCCTGCCAGGATCTGAGCCTTCAGAACGATTTCTTTAGCATCTGAGAAGAAATACGAGACAGATGGATGGAGCGGTCATAAATAGGGAAGAAAAAGGCAGAAATACAAGCTCTCGGCATCGAGAAAACGGTCAGCGGTTTAAAAAGGTCTGAACAGGTGAAGTGTCGGCTCAGAAATGCGTGACGCTCGGGGGAACGTGTACAAGGTTTGACTGACGGGCGATGACGGGCGATCATCTGGACAACACGCGCGACTCCGAGCCGGCAAAATCCCTGCCATTCAACCCAAACTCCAAAAAGATGCAAAACTGTGGGCCTAAAATGAGTAGCACCCAATGCAACAAGGTGTGTACCGGATGCGTTTCCCAAAATGTCATGACGGATCGTTAGATGGACTAACGACCTACTCGGGAACGTTGAGCGACTCACAGAACACGAACCCAATAAATCAAGAGTGGCCCAGAGCTTTCGAAGGGAAGTTGTGACTCTGTGGTTTACATGGACATTTATTAATTTAGAGGATGCTAAACTTTTACCCAAAGCGATTTACAAATGAGGAAATACAAGCGAAGCGATATATCAAGCGGAGAACAGTACAACTAGTGCTACTGTGCGAGATTTATAATCGGGTTCTAGAAAAGCAAAGAGTGCAAAGTCGAGGTGTAGGAGCCAGAGGAAGTTTGTTTGTTTGTTTGTTTGTTTATTTATTTATTTAAGAATAATGTGAGGGTTGGACTTTTAGGGGTTGGTTAAGTGTTCACGGAAGAGGTGGGTCTTTAGCTGTTTTTTTGAAGATGGTGAGGGATTCTGTGGTCCGGATTGAGGTCGGAAGTTCATTCCACCGCTGAGGAGCAGTTAGTTTGAAGGTTCTGGAAAGGGACCTTGAGCCACGCTGAGTAGGCACTACGAAGAGTTGGTAGTTAACCGATGGCAGATTGCGTGAGGGAACGTAAACTTCGAGGAGAGTGTTGAGGTAGGGGGCGCTGTTCCAGACAAGGTCTTGTACGTGAGCATCAAGGCCTTGAATTTGGTTAAGGCTTAGGACTACTGATCGTAAGGTCGTGAGTTTAAATCCCAGCACCGTCGAGCTCCCATGCCTGGGTTCCTCAATCGAGCAGAAATGAATGCATGTCGGAAATAAACATCCTGGTTGCCCTGGATAAGTTGGGTCATTCTCAACTCGGGGGGGGGGGGGGGGGGGGGGGGGGATTAAAAGTCTACTTTCCCAAAAAGGTGTGCTAAATCCTCAAAATGACGCTCGTGATTTTAATCACTGTCCCCTCACATAATTAGTATCAACACAAGCCGGTTTGTCTGCCCCAAGTCGGAGCCAAATCACAAATCGCTGTGGGAGCGTTTATTCAATTTACTGGTCTGGTTAAGATCGACTTCAAGAGAACAGAACAACTGCAAATCAATACCGCAGTTCTTCTTCACTTTATCCAACGACCAAACATTTCGATCCCGATGAGTGTGGTCTCTTCCAGAAGGACTCCGCCGCCTCCACCTGCAGGGCACGAGGGCTCGTGGAATGCTCTTATCATCCGATGGATTATGATGGAAATCACACGATACGACCGTCACACTCGCCAGATCTCGACTCGATTGAACACCTATGATGATGGAACAAGCTGCACTTTTGTTGTTGTTGTTGTTGTTGTTGATAATGTTGAGATAAAGTGAGGGAATTGCTTCTATGTTTATAGCTGCTATAATGTTGACGATGACAGGAACTTGCTTCACTGACATTCCCAGCATTAAACCTTTCCTAGAAGCTATGAAATGACCTGATAGAGCTGTGCCGTTACAGAAAAATAAACAAACACCAAATCAGTCTGACCAATCAGAATTGAGAATTTGTAACACTCTCACGGAAATTGTCAGATGTCGTTACATTTATTTATTTACAGAAATTTTACTATGCATGCCAAGACAATTTAATGTAATTAAACAGAACTTGCATTAAAAAAAATAAAATAAATAATAATAATAATAATAATAAAAACACCCCAGAAGAACGACAGAGACACGTCTATCTGTCGAGTATCGTAACGGATTTGAGAGAATCGCGAGTTTGGCCCTCTTAGTGTAACCACTTCATATTAGCGTTAATATCGTCCCAGCTACACGGTCTGACACAAGTACGGCAACACGGAGAGCCGAGATTAAAGGTTGTCTAGCGTTTGTCCTGTTTACAGCTCGTTTTCAGAATCCATCTGTTTGCGGCTGATTAAAACCGCCGGGAGAAACGGGACTCCGGGACCCCGGGTTCATTTTGTGCTCTTTTTTTCCGAGACGGAATCAATTTAAATACTGCGCCAGAGCAACAATAAGGTCTCCAGAAAGGTCAGGAAAAAAAAATCTCCTGCACATAACAAAAGAAAATCGCTGACATTCTCTTACCTTAACAGATCATGTCTCCCCCCCCGTCTTCCCCCTCCCCCCCGTCTTCCCCCTCCTACACTTTCTTAAGGACACAAAAGAAGAAAAGAGAAAAAAAAAATGAACGATGTTCCTACATCTCCGCTTGCATCGTGAGTAATTGGGATAACACAGAAACCCCCCCGGCAAACAATTTCCAATTAATGAGCTCAAATTAATTTGAAGCTTATTTACCAATGCCAGCAGTTTGCTTGGCTGCCTTTCATTCTGCCCGAGTGTTGTCCTGCCTCGCGTGTCCTTAAGCTGCCAGAGAGAGCGGGGGACTCGCGTCGAAACGATGCCACGTGGAGAGAACGCGAGACAGAGAGCAAAAAGATCAAAAGACAGTAGAGCTGGACAGACCTTATGGGAGAAATAGTAGAACTCTGAAAGGGTAGGACTACAGAGCTCACGAACGCATCGCTAGGATCCCTGGTTCGATCCTGAGCTCGGGTTACGTTCTGCGTGGAAGTTCACGTTCTCGGCGTCCGTCTCGGTTCCCTCCAGGTTCCGACGTGGTCTTCTACTGAACCTTTTTTTTTTTTGTGTGTGTGTGTGTGTGTGTGTGTGAAAATTTCCGAATACTCCAACCAGTACATCTGGGACCAACAACCACGGTACGGTCAAAGTCACTGAGATCACATTATTAGTTCCCCGTACAGATGTGAACGTTCACTGAAGCGCTTGACCTGATTTTACGCCTTGTCCTACTGCCACAGGACTCTCTAATTGGATAATTTCATAAAAGCGCAGGAGTACTTTTCCTAATAAAGTGGACACAGTGTGTATGTCTGACATGCCTGAAGCAAGGGTCGTCGACTCCAAAAATAGACCTCATCGTCAGTTTTAATAGCTAATTAAAACTGATGCCTGACCCTGCGCGATTTAAAATCTACTGGATTGGCGTTCCTTAAAAATGACAAGACACAGCGATCGAAGCTGCGACAAATGAAATGTTGTGGCATTTAAACAAGATGGCTATAATTTCTATCATCATCATCATCATGGCGAGTTCGGAGAGGAAACCTCTATTGCGTGCAGCATTCATTAGACGAGACAGACCCATGATTCACTGATGAACAGTCATCGTCGTTAACTATTTATTCGATTATAATTGTCACTCATCGTTCTCAAAAGCCGGATCTGCGTAAACAGTGATGCCGAAGTACTTCTTTTATTTAATAAAATAACACTTAATACGTGAATCGGAAGATCCGCCGGTTTAAAATACAGCGGTGAATCGGTGGGTAGGATTCAGGCCTTCCTATCAGGAGCTTGCGAGTTAGAATGCCGAGACATATTACACCTCTGATGCCATTAACCCACGTCGCAGCCGGGTTCTCGATTCTGATTGGTCGGAGGATATTCAGTAATTCCAGTTGCAATTCGAATGACGGGTTTATTACAGCTTCATGAGCACGCGCTAATATGTTATAGTTTCTATAGCAACCTAGGCGACTGTATGGCTCGATTTTCTGATTTATTCAGCGTTTAAAAAATAAATAAATAAAAGGAGTCTCCAGTGTCAGCACGTCATAACAGTTGCTGGTAAAGCTGACGATACCTTTTATTGACTTTTCCCTCAGCATTACACGTAATTTCAAATGGATATAAGAGGTATAAGAGGAATAAGACAACTTGTAGACATGCTCTGCTTTGCATCAGGCTGCCTCACACCACCATGTAATTGATAGGTTTGCTAGAAGAGAACGCCCTGAAGTGTTTTATTCCTTACTTATAAAATGACTCTTAGTTAATGAGCATGAACTTAAACGAAGTATTAAAAGAATCGCCTAAGGCTACAAAATCAAGCCTTAGAAATGGCCAGAACCACATCCACACGCATATTGTATGTGTAAGGGCATCTCCAACAAACTCAACATGGCATTTAAGTAAAAGAACAGGCCCGGATTCGTCCATATGCTCCGCTCCTGGCTGTTTCTCCAAATGTCACTGGCTAATTGGTTTGTGGTCTTCTCATCCTATTCATTATTAAAATGGCATCATCATAGCCGATCGGAGAAGCGTGGGATAGCTGGAGCGTGCACGCAGCTTAATTAAATCCCGTCCTCAGGTAAGTGTTATGTTTGCTCTTTACAATAATGCAGTGGTTTCGAAATTATTTCAAATGACTAGATGCGTCAGGTTATTGTATTAAGGTATATATATATATATATATATATATATATATATATATATATATATATATATATATATATATATATATATATATATATTTTTTTTACATTTTGGTCAAAGATTTCATGGGAGCGTGTGTTGTGTGTTCGGGAGGGAGGGGTTATGGGGGGAATGGCAACACAACCCAACCCATCAAGGCACAAATGGAGTCAAAACCTCATATACTCTAGTATATATAATGCATAATGCAACACCGCATGATATTAATATGTCAGCTTTTCAAGACGAAGAAAATAAGGGGGAAAAAAAGGGCCGAGCCGTCACTATAATTTGACTACTCATAGGCTGTCGTTTATAACACATTACATTCATATTTCCAGACAGTTATGATCAATATTCGCAGCAGCATAGGGAAGAACAGAAATTTCATTTAGCCAAGCGAAGTCTGTTTCTATTGTCATGCCAATCCATCTAGACGTATACAATGGGAAGCATTACCGAGACTTCAGGATTACGACGCAAACACAAAAGACACGAGTCAAAAAGCACGGCTGCGTACAGTGCACAGAGGATAAAACGTGTACAAGAGTATCAGTGCACCAAACCACTTTCAAGAATTAACCCAGAGAAGTACAGAAGGCAGGATGGAGGGATGAGTGAATGAGTGGGTGGTTAGATGGGTGATTGCATGGGGAGGGGGGATGGATAAATTGACAGACTGATGGTTTGGTAAGTGGATTTGGATGGATGGAGGGATGGATGGATGGATATCCAAAGATGGAGTGATGGATGGAGGGATGGACGGATGTCCAAAGATGGAGGGTTGGATGGATATCCAAAGATGGAGGGATGGATGGATGGATGGATGGATGGATGTATGGATATCCAAAGATGGAGGGATGGATGGATGGATATCCAAAGATGGAGGGATGGATGGATGGATGGATGGATGGATGGATATCCAAAGATGGAGAGATGGATGGATATCCAAAGATGGAGGGATGGATGGATGGATATCCAAAGATGGAGGGATGGATGGATGGATATCCAAAGATGGATGGTTGGATGGATGGATGGATGTCCAAAGATGGAGAGATGGATGGAGGGATGGATGGATATCCAAAGATGGAGAGATGGATTGATGGATATCCAAAGATGGAGGGTTGGATGGATGGATGGATACCCAAAGATGGAGGGATGGATGGATGGATGGACTGGATATCCAAAGATGGAGGGATGGGTACGACATGGCCAAATGGGTGGATGGATGATGAATGGAATGAACGGAAGATTGATGGACTGATAAATGAGAGACAGTCGAGTAGACGAGTGTATGGTTGGATGGAGGAATGTTCAGATGGATGACACATGACTGACTGAAAACAGCTCGAGAAAGTAGTGGTTAGATGTATAATTCGGTAAATGGATGGACGGATGGCGATTGGTGGCTAGATGCATGTGACAAACGGACCAGTGGCTGGAAGGATGGATGTATGGAATGAACAGAATATTGCTGGACTGATGCATGCCGGATTTAAGAGTGAGCGAACAGATGGCTAGATAGATGTGTGACGACAGTAGCTGGACACATGGGTGAAAGGACCGACATATGACCGATGGAAGGGTGAGTGGTTGGATGGATGATAGATGGATGGACAGACAGATGAATGGATGGATGGATGGGATGGAATAGGTGAGTGTGGAAAAGTCGATAGATGGATGGATGGATAGACAGATGGAATGAAATGACAAATGGATGAGTGAACAGTTATATGGATGATAGACAGATGGACAGATGTGTGAGTGGGTGGATGGAAGAATGACCGGAATGACCCCCGGAGTGTCGAACGATGGTTTGTTGTAGTTTAAAAGCCTTGTTTGTTCAGTTCGGCTGGGTGTTGAGGTGTGTGAAATCTTGGAGAGCGGCGCTCTTGAACCCTGCTGCTTTTCATCTTGATCATCAGTCAGCCCGTGTGTGTGTGTGTGTGTGTGTGTGTGTGTGTGTGTGTGTGTGTATATATATTATATATATATGTGTGTAATTTGCTGGTGGATGACAGGAAACAGACAGCGGTTGGAGCCTGAATGCCTGACCCGTCTGATCCTCTGAGCTCGCTGGCTGCACTAGGAGCCACAGAGTAGGAAACAAGACGGAGAGAGCCTAATGATGCTGTTCAGTTCAAGAAACACACACACACACACACACACACACACACACACACACACACACACGGCTTGATAAATAGGACTGAGTGGTATATCTGTGTCTGTGGGGTTTCTTAACTGAAACTGTTGCTGTGGAACTGACAGCTGAGGCCTTGTTAAACCTGTCCACCTGCTCGCTGTAACAATCTCCAGCAAAGTGTCACTGTCCGTGACAGACGTGCTTTTAAAGACCCACGCTCTTACGGAAAACACGTCTGTGTGCTGTGTGTCAAAGCTGGGAAATTCGAGCCTGTTCTACAGACACAGCAAAGCAGAAAAACAATAACGTGCAAGAGCTCCGGTAGTACGAGTGAAACGCATACGAACGTGCAAGCCAACGTGAGAACATTTTAACGGACTGTGATGCCATTTCCGTTTATTCACGTTTCAGAGAATTTCATCAGGAAAAAGACTTCGACTGCAGCTCACTGTAGTGAGGGCAGAAACCCGCTGCACTACACAGCGGGATTGAATTCAACTCGAAAACACCGCCATTATAAACAAGTCTAGAGTCAAAAAACGACTTTTTCTCCCATCGAGGAGGCTCATCTTGGAGGTTGAAATAAAATTCGGGGGTGGGGGTGGGGGACTAATTGAGGTGCGGGATCAAGTACCTAACTGAAGTATGTCCTCTATATTTGTAGCAGGATTATTCATTTATTTATTTATTTATTTATTTATTTATTTATTTATTTTAAAACAGAAAGAAGAGTTAGCTATAAAGAAATTATTCAGACAAAATCAAACGTGCTAAATGTTAGCAAGTCGAATATTTAATATACGTGTTAATACATCGTATTCTACTACGCCTAAAACGTTCGTAAAATATAATAATTCTACGTTTACTTACAGTAATTAATATTAAACCAACCATCAAGGTCGATTGCGAGGTGAAATTACCATTAAATATTTTATTTAACTACTCGCTCATTCAGTAAATAGTTTCGTTTGATTACTTTTGAATCCTCTAGCATTAGCTAACTTACTCAGTTCTCATAGATAATACATTTGCAAAGAAAAATCATCATCATCATCATCATCATCATCATCGTCGTATTGGAACAACGTATTTAAAAAAAAATAGAAAAGTATGCCGTATATACACAATGAATAATACGATAAAATGATATTTTCCCTGCTGAAAAAACCCAGTAGAAAACATTACAGAAATTCTAATGTTTTCCAGTACAAATACCATTACAAACGACTACCTAAACACTAAAACCATTACCGTTACCGGTCCTTAATGGTATCCGCTAGACAAAACATACCCCTAGAACCCCACTATTACAGTTTCCATTAAAACCAATACCATTCCCATTACAAACATTAAACCCTTTCAAATTCTATGAGGGTTTCTATTGTTTTTGTTTGTTTGTTTTTCCAGCAGGGTTCTAACTAATCTCTGACAATTATAACAACATGAACAACACCATCTTTATTTACTTACTTTTAAAATAAAATAACTTTTTTAATCGACTATCAACTCCTGCTTCTAATTATCGCTTTAAATCGCTCGGTTTTAACACCATCAAATCACTAGTAAGTGAGATTAAATCGGTCATCCTGGAGCAGGCTTCTTTTGTACCGTGTTGACCCCTGACCCCGGATCAGCTGTTCTCCTGCGAGACTGCTAATGAGCCTTGCAGGATTTTAAATACTCAGAAGTGTAATAAACTCTCCACACACTCCGGTATCTTCTCTCCAAGTTGACGGAGGACGAGGGCCAAGCGGAGCTATCACATGGATTACCGGCGCTCTCCTCCGCTTACACACGCTATCTCGGTCTCCGACAGCTCCGACAAAAAAATAAATAATAAAAAAAAAAGTCTATATTAAGCAATTCGGTACACCTCCATTTGTCTTGCGCGGCGTCTCTGCTGAAACTCGGCAGGAAATCACATCTCTTCGGACAAGGCCTGAAAAATGGCCTCAGGTATGTGTGTGTGGTGTTAACCTCAAACCTGAGAGCTCTCGCGGAGCCATATGTGTGTGTGTGTGTGTGTGATGACTGGCAGAGGTGAGGGAGTATGTGGAAATTGAAAAGGGGGGAGCAGAGGAAAACCCAAAGTACAACATCATCCTTAGGAATCTAAGCATTTACGTGAAAAATGCTGAATTTTTGGATTGTTAATAATAATAATAATAATAATAATAATAATAATAAGTCTTTTTCCCCCCTGGGCGAGTAGAGAAATATTCTGGAGTGAACCGAGAGAAACGTGTCAGCTCTGTAAAGTAACTATCACAAATAACGCACTTTGTAGGCTCTGTGTTCCACCACATTGGATTTGAAATGAAGTCCAGAATCAGCTTTTAACGTGAGGTTATTTCCAGTTTCCACCGCCCTTTTATATACGCGGTCGGTCCGTTTCGATGAGCAAGAGCACAGGAGCCAAACAAAAACTTTAAAGAGACCTGCAAACGGTGTTATTTAGAGCTCAGAGGCTCCTCCGCTACTCACAGACTCTCCAAGCTCCTGTTGCCAAGTGATCAGAAGCTCGACGCTCACAGGCTCAAAACAAAATTGGACGATTTGATTGACGAGCAAGTTTTACGGCCAGGTGTGGCCTCTTTCCTCATTATGTCACGACAAATGAAGGACATAAAAAAGGTCTGGAGTTGATTCCAGGAGCTGAATTTGCATTTGGTAGCTGTTCATGGGAACTCTCAATATGAAGGACGCCATCATTAGGCTGCAAACAAAAAACCCAACAGTCGATCAGAGAGACAGCAGGAAATTTAGGACTGGCCAAGTCAACAATCGGGTTCATTCTTAAAACGAAGGAATGTACTAGTGAGCTCAGCAACACTAAAAGGCATGGAAGACCATCGACCAAACTGGACGATCGCAGAATTCTTTCCTTGGTGAAGAAAAACCGCTTCAACATCTAGCCAGGTCCAGAATACTCTCGAGGAGGTAGACGTATCGTTGACAAAGTCTACAATCAAGACACACCTTCGTGAACGTAAATACAGATGGTTCACCTCAAGATGCAAACCACTGGTAACACTCAAGTTAGGCCAGGTCAGACTTTGCTAGAACAGTACTGATGCCAGATTAACTTGTACCAGAATGATGGGAAGAGAAGAGAAGAGATCATCGGTCATCTCTGTCGTATCATGTGGAGGCAGCGTTAGGGCATGGGCACGTATGGCTAACCAGCCGATTTGGGCCACTGGTGTTTAATGATGATGTGACTGCTGATAGAAGCAGCAGGATGATGTCCCAAGTGTACAGACCTACCTTCTGCTCAGATTCAGTCAAATACTACAAAACAACAAGACATCCGAGGAACTGGTATAAACTCTATTTCATGAGTTTAAAAATAGAATCCTTCTCATTTCACTTTTCCATCACTTTCTGAGGATCAACGAGAGCCTGATACAGATAGTGTCGGGAAACATGACACCAAAAAAAACAAGCCATGATATCTCAATATATAAGAAAACCACCAACCATCTAACAGCGTGAATGTGGGGAAGGAAAGAAAAAAAAAAAAAACACTTATTTTGATTAATACTTTTCAAGTAATGTCTACAAAAATAAACGCTTCAAACCTGAAAAGAATAATTTTCGAACGTCAACGTCAGAATATCGATATTATAGTCACGATATGGTCCAGCATTTATACGGATTGCCTGCGCTGTGGTTTATTTCCAGGGTAAACATACATACAGAGAAGGAGATTGAACTGACTACCGGCCAAAAGAGGGGGGCTAATTTAAGGGGGGGGAGAAAAAACTCACTTCCACAGCAGCAGCTCTCAACAGTCATTACAGCACCCATGTATTGGAGGTAAGAGTGTACCATTCTGCTAGTGTAGAGTACATTCTCAGCGTGTGTGTGTGTGTATACGTGTGTCTTGCTCCTTCAATCTTGCCCCTTAAACACTCCTCAAGCTGTCAGTCTGCATGTCCGTGTCAATCAACATCCTGACCCGGCTCCCAATCTGCTCGATTAATGCAGCTCGTGCGCAAACACCTAACAGAACAACACACACACACACCTTCGACTTAACACGACTCGTACTCGAACACAAGGAGAAAGCAACTTATGTACAGTATGCTCTTCCATATCGAACGCAATTAAAAGGTAAGAAAATAAATAAATATCGAGCCTCACTGCTCTTCGTCTAGGAGATGCTCCACGAAAGGGTTTGATGGCGTGTTATACGAGGACAACAAAATCACAAAGCGAGGAGAGCCGGATAGAAGAACAGAGTTACACACCAAGACTGTACTATTATTAGCGAGCCTACCGGGCGAGGGCGTTTAACGTGTACGCAAGCACGCGACAAAAGACGACGACTCACGTGTGGAGAAAGTGGCGGTTAATATCATTTCGCACACAAAACACACGCACTAAATAAATAAATAAATAAATAAATAAATGACAAGCACTCACGTTCTACCCTCCCTCACATCATACCGCCCATCCACCCATATTAAAAAGGCGTGTCAATAAATAAATGTAAATATAGAAGCGGTGTACTCCCATAATTCCAACGGCAGGAGGGGAAAAAAAAAATAAATAAATCGTCAGATCTTTCATCTCCTAAACGAGACGATGTAAAACAACAGAAGTTACATTAACAGAACTCTATTACAACCAGAAAAGAGCCATTTCAGTCACAGTGATTTAACTTGCCACTTGGGAAACTGACTAACCAATCACTGAAGAGCGTGTGTACGGGGTTCGCCGGACTTCACTGCCTGTTTCGACATTTCAGACCAATCATCTGCATGCTAAATCTCGCTCTGTCGATGGGCACAGTGCACTCAATTTGCACGCATGCATGCGCGCACACACATACGCGCGCGCACACGCACACACAAGAGAAACGAGATCTGAAACGAATTTGGTGGGAGGGGAAAAAAAGAAATAATAATAATGCTGCATTTTTCGTACAAATTTAGCGCTCAATGGAGCGTAGAATGGCTCTAATAAAACAAGCAATTTGGAGCGTGCATTAGCGAAGTAATGGCATCGTAGCTCGTGCCCAAGCAGCAAAGGGATACGGAGGCGCAGCGAGCCATAATGCATCGTGGGTAATGCCAATCCAGAGGAGCCGTCAGGAAGGCCAAATTACATTTTGATTTGTGAGCTGTGCGAAATGCAACTTGTGTTCCCGCCACGAATGGATTTGCAGAATCATTTGAAAGCCTTTGCTATTGTTCCACCATGGAGGCACAAATCACCAGGCCAGTTACAGTTCTTTATGATTCATAAAGAGAGAGGTTTTTTTTATTATTATTATTATTATTATTATTATTATTATTATTATTATTATTATTATGTGCTTGGTGCGTGCGTGTCATTTTACGAGGTTGCATTCCATTCGGATTTTAAAAGAAAAGAAGAAAAAAAAAAAAAAAAAAAAAAAAAAAAAGGGGTCTCCATACAGGTATTTAGAGGTATAGAAGAGGCTCGTGTGTGAGAGGGATATCGGGCAAAGAAACGAAAACATTTCTTAGCAAGGTGTCGGGCCACCACGAGTCATCGCAACAGCATCGATGCTCCTCGGCATCGATTTTACAAGTCTGCGGAACCGTACTGGAGATATCAACACCGTTCATCCGAGAGATATTTCGACAGTGGTAGCAGAAGCGCTGTCTATCGCACCGTTCCAAAATCTCCCCAAGTGTTCAAAAGGGGTGAGATCTGGTTCGAGTCCGTTCCATTTTCAGCCTCGAGAAAACCATTAAGTGAGCCATCGTCCCGTGTGGATAGAGGTGGGGTCATCCTGGAAGAGACCGCACCCGTCAGGATAAAGGTGATTAAATCAGAAGACGCCTGTGTTGAGCTGCAGTGATGCTTCCTTCTGAGAGGCACACCATACCAGCAAAATTATATGCCACCAATAACATAGCAGAATCACTGGTTTTTGGCATTAATTTATATAATCATTCATCTTTTGTCTGAAAACCAGTGTGTCCAAAAAACAGTAAAGGAACTTGGGTGGAAAATAATCATAGTGGCAACCATCAATCAGCAAACATTGCAAAAACACTGCAAAAACACTTGAAATCCCTTTTATCTTGCATTAGAGTAATTGGCATGACGATCAAAGCTCATCTCCGCAATGAACAACAGGACATGACAAACAAACAGAACACACAACATGACGTGTATTATATTATATTATATTATATTATACACACACACACACACACACACACACACACACACATATATATATATATATATAAAACCAGACTAACGGGCAAAAAAGTGTGAGGGTTGAAGCAGGTCATTTGTGCCAATCTGTTAAACACGATTGTTCAGAAACTGAGAGTCTCTTCACGCATGGTCGCAGACACTCAAAAAGAAAAAAAAAAAGAGAGAGAGAGAATGAGGCAGATGGTTCGGACATGGTAAGTTCAGAAAAAGACATATGGTCCACAACAGCTCATGTCGAGAAGAAGCCTGAAGCAAGAGGCAAGGGAGCAGAGCAGGGTTGTTTTGAGCATCTCTAAGGAACAGGGTTACTGACTCCACAGCCAATCTTGGACACTGGCAGCTGAAAGCACTATGAAAAGCACAGAACGGAGCTAACAAACCGCGCCACAAATGGGCCAAGCTAGCTGAATCGCAGAGCTCTCCGAATCACAACGTGATCAAGATAGGTACATTCAATGATGATGGGGCGAAGCCAGCTGATTGCGTAACCTTCATGACTACTCACTCTCACTTAAGTCAGGACTCATTTACAGTCGTTTAAATTTACAGCATTTGGCACACAGCGTTACCCAGAGAGTGCATTGGAGGCATCACTGAAACTATATCCTCATTCTATTTCAATCAGGCCAGAGTCTAAGAATACCATTAAGGTATAAGCCTGTTGGGTAGAAGTTAGTTAAGAGTAAAAAGAGGTCAGTCTTCAGTCTTTGTTTGAAGACAATCAGAGACAGATTGGACAGAAAGGAGAAGTTCATTTGACCACCTTGTTTCCCTTTGGCAAAGATGGTGGGTCAAATCAAGTTGGGCTTGGGGCTCATAAAGAGTGCGGTACAACATCTGGTACGTAGACAAGCATGAGTTTTTGTAAATCAGAGAGGAAGCCACTGGAAGGAATTGGGTGATGTGCAAGAACTTTGGGAGACTGAAAACAAGCAATGCAGCTGCATTCCTGATCAGTTTGAGGGGTCTGATGCAACACATGGAAAGAGTTCCAGGAGAGAGTTGCTGTAGACCAATCTTTAGATGAGAAAGGATTGAACAAGCACCTGAGTGGCCTCTACAATGAAACCTAGGCAGCTGCAGCAACACCAAATCAACATTTTTGTGCAGATGATATTTGAATCCCCAATCCAAATTAGACTCATTACCTAAACTAAAGAACTGTCTGCGCCCATCCCTGGCACGCCCAAGACCATCCCCAAATCCGCTCCCAAATCCATCCCCAAGACCGTCACCAAATCTGCTCCCAAGACCATTTCCAAATCCGCTCCCAAATCCATCCCCAAGACTGTCACCAAATCCACTCCCAAAAGTGTAGACAAGACCATCCCCAAATCCGCTCCCAAGACCAGCCCCAAGACTGGCCCAAAATCCGCTACCAAGACCAGCCCCAAGACTGGCCCAAAATCCGCTACCAAGACCAGCCCCAAGAGTGGCCCAAAATCCGCTACCAAGACCAGCCCCATATCTGCTCCCAAGACCAGCCCCAAGAATGGCCCCAAATCCGCTACCAAACCAGCCCCAAATCTGCTCCCAAGACCAGCCCCAAGAGTGGCCCAAAATCCACTACCAAGTCCAGCCAAATATCTGCTCCCAAGACCAGCCCCAAGAATGGCCCCAAATCCACTACCAAGACCAGCCCCATATCTGCTCCCAAGACCAGCCCCAAGAATGGCCCCAAATCCGCAACCAAGCCCGTCCTCAAGACTGTCCCTGCATGCTCCAGCTCCGACCGAACCCCTTCTCCGACATGCACCAAAATGATTACTTGTGATGGAAAAATAAGTGTATATCTGAAAGAATCAGTGCAGAAGATTGGAATTGCAATTAAAAAAAACAGTACGTCCGAAATTCCACAATTTGTCAATGAAATTGCCCTCAGCGTGGTCCAGATCACATCAGCGATTAGACTAAATTCTAGAGAGGAAAATGATTTTGAAGCCGATTTGAAATGTAGATACTGATCAGCGAAACAATCTCATCCTCTGTAAAAGGAAAGAAACACCGTGAACACTGGGACAACAAATCACTGCTAAATCAACTTAATCAAACGTTCTTCAGAGTTCTCTTGGGGAAAACATGAAACCATTCTCATCATTCGCAGACCGCAAATTCTTGAAGCAGCACGAATAAAGGAGTTAAAAGTAGACACACTGAAGGTACCGGAGAGTGTACTTCCAACCCATCTCCTTTCAGGAGAAAATCAAGACAGGTCTTAGTCATATCAAACTCAGCCACTTCGCTAATAAGCACACAGGAGATTTGAATGAAGCGGCACTGTTTACTCTGAATATTCATACCCGGCATAAATGAATTCATATGGTTTGGTCTTGTGGTGTGGGAATTGTAGGACTTCCGTCCTTCTCAGGCCCTTAATGAAAAGAAGGAGGACTGCCTGCCTCTCAATGTGGCGCCAACAAGCAAGGAGGGAAAGAAAAAAAAAGAGAAGGCAAAAAGCTTAAAGAGAACAAAGTCGAGATGATTCAGATGGAAAATAACGATAGCGATCATCTGAATTTATCAGATCGACATTAAAACTTCCACAAACAACTCCTATCTACACAGCTTTGTCAGCTCAACACGCCACCGGTTTTCTTTAAGCAAATTCCTTGAACACTATCAAAATCAGGAATCTCCCTTTGGAGTAAAAAACAGATAAGCGGAATTATTTGGATGAAGACAACCCCCCCCCCAAAAAAAAAGGATGAATAAGTCACGGTCAAATATTTTTCCCCAGTCGCTCAGCATCCGTCCCTGGTGGACACAGACTTCCTCGTGAAATCCACACGGACTGATCTGGAACATTCTAAGAGGAAAATCCATCACATCGCAGCCAGCAGACACACGTGTCAACCCAGACAGCGGTACGAGGTGGAGGCCAAAATAATAGAGTTTGCTCATTGGCTGGAGAAAACAAGAGTACGGCTTAGACGGGAGAGCCGAGGAAAACACGAATTCGTCTTCATTAGATGCTTTCTCAAAAAAAAGATGGCAGGGGCACACTGGGGTTACAATCCATCTCATATAGGGAGTGTTTTATTATAGAATCCAGCGCATGTGTATAAAAAATAAATAAATAAATAAACAACCATACAATTTCAATGCGAGTTTTGGTAGAAAAACATGAAACCTTTTCTCATTTGCACAAAGCATCATTGGGGGAAAGAAAGAAAGAAAAAAAATCAACAAAATTATGACGGACATCGAGTCACTACTGCCACATTCACAGGATGTCTTCTGTAGCCGATTTCATTTTCTACATCTCAGTCCACTTCATCTTCCAATCACATACACCGGCTATGTTTTTTTAGTCGGCGTACGTGTGCTTATGTGCCAACGCTGCAGAATATCAAACCTGTGACTGATGAAGGCGGCATGAGGTTTGCCTCTTTGACAGTTAGGTCACTTAACACCATAGAGAGGCTGTTTAAAAGTCAAACGCAAAACGGTCTTCCGACTTGCCTTCATTAGCATCGAAGCCTGCAGCCTGTCAGCAAATAAAGCAGGTAACTTCAAGTCACTGGTCCAAGTTTGGCATTTCGGATTCGAACTTTCAGATCCTGACAGTTCTTTGTTCCACTTTTCTCCCAGTTTTTTTTTTTCCCTCGGAATGGTAATACAAAAAAAAAAAAAGGTTGATAAAAAAAATAAATAAAAAGAAGAAGAAAAAGTTTCTATCCTTAAGAACAGGCCGTCCTCAGGAAAAGAGCGTCACCTCATACCATAAAATGTTCCACTATATTTTTTAACCTCTCCATACGGTGCGGATTTAGACTCCCTAAAGTTGCGACTGCAATAAATCATAGCCTACTGAAGCATCTTTGCTGTGTGTCTGAAAGTGACCGGGTGTACGAGCGAGCGTTTCCAATTGAGTCGTCAGCTGCATTGCAGCATGGGTAAAACTGGGTCCGTCGAAGAGAGCGGAGGGAGTGCGTGTCCGGCACGTCTCTGAGGGGAAAAAGCTCGCCGCCGCATCTCGCTGACAGAAATCCATTTGCGTCTCGCTTGGTCACCTCGGCCCACGGAGACCCGCTGTGTAGCAGAGTGTGCGCTTAGATGGAAAGTGAGATTATAGTGCCTATGACAAAATCCTAATGGAGCGCGTTCTGAAAATCTGCTCCGACATGGCTGCCACGCGCGACCCCGACACGGCGACGTGACCTCACTTATACAAGCAACGATACGCGCGGAGAACAAACGAGGCGACGTCGGGAGGACTGCTTTTCGCTTCAAAGCCGTTCTGCACCGTTCTGGCCGACTGAGTGTGCGCGTGGCAGACTGCACTAAGGCCTACCGCGAGCGTCGAGATAAAGGGCAGATTAGAAAGCCGAAAGCAACAGCTGACGGATCAGCTTGTGGAAAAAGGCCAGGCTACGCGAGCTACGCACCCGCATAGCTTAGACAGAGTGGCTGCAGCGAACCGCCGTTTATCTTCGGTTAATGATTTTTGGCCGCCGTGAAAAGATCGCAGACCTTTTGACAGCCGACATCAGGCTTGGTTGGCAAAACAGTGCTCACAGGAAAGCTGGATGCACTTCAGAGCACGAGTGTGTGAGCGCATATGTATAAAAGTGAGAGTTACAAACGATATAGCAGACAACGGGTACAAGGACGATTAAGCGAATACGTTGGCATACATTTAATACTAGGACTGCCGAGAACATTAATGACTTAGCGATGCTTCCATGCTAACGCAGCGAATCTCGTAATTACAAGAATTAACAGTGCCTAATGGAAATGCTAAGCTCTAGCCATTGCGTATAGTATGGGTTGGAGATGGGTCTCTAGGCTACTGAAATTCTCCCGCTCTATTGCTGGAGCCAGTTACCCACTCAGGTTCAGCTCAAAGTGGCGCCATATTCTGGGCTCATTAGGATTGCATTAGGAAACCCAAACAACGGTTTGGTGGAAACCTGGGCCTTTAAAAAGATCCACTTGAACCAGCACCAGCATGAGCATCATGTGGTTCTTAGCATACAGGTGCATAGGGCTGAATAAGGTGGCATCATTCACTGTTTTCGTGCTACTTACTTAGCCTTTTGGCAGCCTCCAGGGCCTCGGCAGCAGTGTCGGCAACAAAAAAGCGCTGGACGGCCACGCCACACTCCTGCATCAGCTTCTTGCTCTGGTACTCCTGAAGGTTCAGCCATCTTCTGGGGCTCACTCTCAGCAGCTGCACATGCAAACAGATTGATTAATTCAGAAGATCGATAAGAACCTTTTTCTCCACTCCTATCTAAAGTTTATGGACGAACCACGTTGCAGGAAAATATTGCACGAGGGGGGTCAAAGCTAGTAAAATCCGGGCTACATCTGCTACATCTCGGCCAAACAAGAAAACACCGCCGCTATTTATCACCGCCGCTTACGACGCTCGATTAAACGTGATGTCAAACACTCCGACGTGCCTCCGCGGAGCAATGCCGCGGACCAATCCCATTATCCTCCGGCAGAATACGAGCCAGAAATGGGCTGTTGGAATGAGACGAGAAGGAAAGGATCCAACGGAGAGCCCGTAACAATACGTGGCAGGATGAAGCGGCGTTTCAGAACGGCTCTCCGGAGCTCGGGCTGTCCTAGCTCCGCGCGCTCTTCTGGGAATAATGAGACAGCCAGATGGACTGTGGGTTACTGCACACTCTGAAGTGCGCGCTCAGGAATCGTAGGCTCAGCAGCCGTGATGGCCGTTGACTCCAGCTGTTGGCGCTATTAAAAAGACATCGGTAGGTTTTAGTGGGAAAGAGGCCTGCGCTGAGGTGACTTTCGCTTTTGGTGTTGTCAGGCGGGCTCATTATGCAGTGAAACAGTGTGTGTGTGTGTGTGTGTGTCTAGAGTTATCAAAGAACCGGAGAACAATGAAGAGTACGCTTCAGGAAGCAGAGAGAGAACGCTAATGGCTGAGGGGAACAGAACAGACGAGAAAAGAAAGAACGTCATAGTGTGTATTGAAAAAGTAATTCACTGGGTTTAGTCGATCCTAGCCCAATACGAGAATCCGACGACTTTCCACTTGTTTATTTCTTCGCTTTAGCAACCACTTAAATCAACGTGACGTAAATTAGCTACGCCAGGGTGCATTAGACTAGACCGAAGCTGCTTTCTGATTGGTCTGATTGGTTTGAGCAGAGGCTTTCCTGGTAACATGGATTGAATTTTTCTTTCACTGACTTCAGATCAAACCACTTCAGACTCAAGTCTGTGCCACATTACTAAACAGAACATCAGCTTAGGGGTCAGATAACAGCGTTAACAGCATTCTTTGTTCACCAGGACTGGAGCTAAAGCGATTTCGATGCAGATCTCTGACATGGATCAGTTCTAGTGTTGGGCTGAAAAAAAGAGGGGAGAAAAAAAAAAAAAAAAAAACACACCTGGCTTGCTTTGATATGCAAATCATTTCCGTAATTGGGAATTCATTCTGTTATTCAGTGACAGTCTAGAATCTTGACCCCAATAATGAATTATTGACCCATATATACGGCATTCCGTAAATGACCGTCCTACCATGAACTAAAACATGGGCCGTCAAACAAGAGGTTCTACGGCGCGACGGAAACGCGTTCAATCTCCCATCGGAAGATCGCCAGGAGGTTGCGAATCCCGACGACGCCACAGCCATCGGCAGCAGACTGCAAAATTGGCCATGTTCTTTAGCTGGGAAGGAGGACACTATTCCCTCTCCCTGTGTCAATCAGAGAGACATTAGCCAATCGCTGGCGTTCGTGATGCTGCTTTCCTCCAAGTGTGTACCGCTGCATAGGAAAAGATACGCTTGTGTGTGTTGGAGAAAGCGCACGTTGGCCTTCCCCTCTCTGGTTTGTAGGTGTGGTGTGATGGAGCTGGCTGGTGGACGGGAATTGGCTAATGACTACATTGGGGGGGGGGAGAAAGAAAGAAAAAACGAGAGGTTTCACCGTAAGACATTTTAAGAAGAATACAATCTGACAGCGGGCAGTGGCTGATGCTTTCAGCCTTAAGGGATGACAAGGCCGCAGCGTGTAGGGATAAAGATGGGATATCGCTCTATCATTTATGAGAGTGAGAGTGTGGATCTGACACTGACACACACACACACACACACACACTCCCTGCTTCAATGACTAACCACAGGGATGGCCTTCAGACCCATTTAACCTCAGCCAGACAAACAAGGCCTCAGGCTATCTTTACACCTCAGACGAGAACAGACTACAGACCAAAACAGAACAGAAAGGACCAGATGAGACAAGTCGAGACTAAAGGACGAGATCTGACCATGTACTGAATAAAAAAAAAAAAAAAAAAAATCACCGTCTCGAAGTTTCGAGCACAAAACAACTAAAGACTAAATGTATAAATCCAGTGCTCTCAAACAGCCATTACTGTTTCAGAACATTCCAGAGAAAGAGAAAAAAGAAAAAACAAAAAAACTCAAATGCCAAATGGACCGGAGAGAATACTTGCAGTGTAAGCTCTGCTATTGTTTATGGCTGCGATTTTACAGGTCTTTCATGCTAGCTGTAAAAAGCGTGTCCATTTAAGGCGAGTCAACTCGATTGAACTCGAGGGCTTGAATTGAAAACTTAAAAATAAATAACGAACCCATTAGGCACGGCATGAAAAGCAGATGGTCCGGGTAAAAAAAAAAAATAAATAAATTAAAATTACAGACCTTCTCAAACAACAAAAGAAGAAAATTAACCATGAATGAAAGAGAACGATTTTTCCCCTGCAGTGACGAGCTAGAAGGGTCATTTTGCCCAAATCTCTTGAGAGTATTTCAGAATTTTCATGGCGAGATATTTCACTCGACTAAATCGTTCTACACACAGGAAATAAACTTTCTTCAGAAATGTAGAGATGTGTAGGCTACAGTGAATAACAGCGCTAACTCGTGGAAAAACAAAACATCCTAGTTTGAATAAAGCGTGAGGATTCACCTTCTGGTCCTCCGTCTCCACTCGAGGCCGTGAAGCAGAGGACGGGGCAGAGGGGAGGTGGGGATGCAGCAGGTGGTCGGTCGTAACAGCCGGCATGATCATCTGCGCTTCTCGTGTACTTTACCTTAAGGACCGAGAAGCTACAGCTCTAAAACGGGAAACAGCTCCCACCTCGATGTTCATTAGCACAGAGGCTGTGTGCTAAAGCCTCCTCACGAACACATATAAACCCGACTGCTCGGCTCACGCTGGCATGGTACAAAAGATTCTGATGCCCCACTTATCGCCCGCCGCCAGCTCCACTTACCGGCACACGGACGGCGAAACGCAACAAAACGTCCTCCTTCTTCAATATCAGGAATGAGAATCATCAGGTGTCGACGTTCGTAGACCGTAACAAAAAGGTCACGTGACGCCAAAATGGGTAAATAAATAAATAAATAAATAAATAAATGTTTCATGTGTCTGGTAAGAGCATTTAACATGCAGTCATGGAAGCGCTAATGTACTGTCACAGAAGAGTAAAAAGCACTTAACAGCAGATCTCCAAAACCAGGGCGAGGAGCAAAAACAAAACAAACAAAACAAATATATATATTTTTTATAAATCAAACCACTGGTATTTTCCTACGAACAAAAACGCAATTAACCATCCTTAAACTGAATATATTTTGGCGGCTGTGGTTCAGGCGGTAGAGCGGGTCGTACACTGATCGTAGGGTCGGGGGTTCGATTCCCGGCCCACGTGACTCCACATACCGAAGTGTCCTCGGGCGAGACGCTGAACCCTGAAGTTGCTCCCGATGGCAAGTTAGTGCCTTGCATGGCAGCTCTGCTACCACTGGTGTGTGTGTGAGAATGGGTGAACGAGACACGGTGTAAAGCGCTTTGTCGAACCGCTAAGGTTAAAAAAGCTCTATATAAAGTTCCGACCATGTAGATTTTATTGTTTGGTGTAGCTCACTAACTTATTGTGTCTTCCCTCCAAACTCCAAAATGTTTTTGCTGGAGCATTACATCTCGAGTGAGCTGATCTACAGTACATCACTGTATCATTTTACAATTGTAGCTGTGCAGCCCAAGCGACAGCGTTACGAGCTACGGAGAAACGAGTCGAAGTAAACTATTAGGGGGGGGGAAATACGAGCAAAACCACAAAATTACCATAATGAGGTTGAGAAAACTTTTAAACGTAGGAGGGGCCATTATACATGGGGGAGGGGGGGCGGGGTTTACAAATAAATATTTAACTAATGAAAAGTATTAAGAGCTTGTGACTAAATCTCGCAAATAGTTTTTGTGGTAGTTATATTAAAGTCCGTCTCTCTGACTCTACCCGAGTCCCTCCCCAGCAAATACCCTCCAACAACCACACTAATTAATACATTCTGTTCACAAAAGTCATTAGAAATGAGCATTAAAGTGTTTTGTTTTTTTTTAAAAAATCTTTCGGGGGACCATGCTCCCAATCCCCCCCCCTAGTCTGAAACACCTGAAAAAATGATCTCGGGAGAATTCCTGAGATAGAAAAAAAAAAACCCTGGCAATTAGTCCAGACAGCAGAGACTGCTCTGAGCATCAGATCGCTCTGACAAATGGCATAAAACTCACGAGAGAGAGTGAATAAAAGACAGGAGGATCAGGATAGAATTGTATTTTCATTTTTTTTTATTTATAGAAAAAAGGAAGATTGTTTCATTTGCATATAACGTTAGAGAAATTGTAGTAAAATAAAATCCGGGACCATTTCCCTCCATCGCTCACTTCCTCCCCGGATCAGTAGACAGGACTGAGGCGTACAGCTGGATCCGTTCAGAAGAACATCAACACAGCTAAAGGGAAGGGAAAGTGCCGCCGCTGTGCCGGTACCGTGACAGCCACCCCGGGGTGCCTCACGAGGGGGTGGGGGGATGGAGTGCAGAGAAGAGAGTCTAAAATACACCAACCACACAGCCGGTGGTGCCGGGGGCGGGCAGCTGTCGATCAGCGGCGTGAAAGAGTGCAACGCGTGTTCAAAACGTCAGCGTTCAGAAGTGTCAAATGTGCTCCGATGCCATTTGTGAATAGTTCTGAGCGCGTGGAGCCGATGGCCTCGTCCCAAATTCAAATTCGCATCGCGTTAGTGTCGGGAATTTTCACGCAATTTTCCAGCAAATTTTTTTAGCGAAACGGTTTAGCCAACAAGTAATGGAAGCATCTCTCACTTAAAATCTATCCCAGTTCTTCAGACTTCCTGATACGGATTAGGACACTAAGAATGTTCATTTATTTATTTATTTTTAATGAACAAAAGGTTCAAAAGTAAGAACACAAACTCTGTTGTTTTTTTTTTCTCCCCATTTTAAGTGATTATACTGAGGGGCTACATATGCAATTTGGATGGAAAACGTAGACTTACACTACATTAATAAGCAACTTTTTTTCCACCTCAAAATGACACTGTTCTGCGTGTCTTTCCCAATAAAAAGAAGTCATATCTACACCGGTGGATTTTCTTTCAGTTAATGAAGGAAGTCAAAACGTTCTCCATTTCCCCTGACAGAAAGCGAGGGTGCCTGTTTCAAATGGGAAACTCGAGACTTGAGAGGGAGGTTGGCTGAGTGGGCGGGGCATTGGTTAATATCGGAGAGTTCAAAACATCTACGCAACGGTCAGTCTTTCTAGATTCATATGCTGATTGGGTCATCTGCCATTCTGTTTTAAAGTTGGGGGGGGGGGGGGGGGGGATTGCCTGGGTGTTTATATACATCTTCCTTCGAGCGCTCACGTCGTCACTTCGCTTTAATTAGACCTGCATGGAGGAACTGTCATGAGAACAAAAGCCATGTCAACCCGTCTGTAATTATGAGTCGTAAAAATGAATAAATAAATAAATAAATAAATAAATAAATAAAGAATCATGGGGGTTTTTCCTCCCGTGCACTAAATTTAACAAACGATGAAAGCTCGGTGCTGAAGTGACTGAGCCGGAGCTGTAGGGGGCGCCCCGGGGAGATTGAACTCCCCCACGACACACGGGTTAGACACTAATTACCCTCATCAGCACTCCAGGGATCGCCTGGAGAAAGAGATCGCTAATAGCGCACCATACAAACAAAACAAACCCACACACACACACACACACACACACACACACACACACACAAACAGTGTTAGCAGCACTGGGAGAAATGATATCACACACACAGTCACAATGTCGAGAAGGAAAGTGAGTGTGTGAGTGAGTGAATGTGAGAATATGTGAGTGTGAATATGTGAGGGAATGAGAGGGAGTGACTGAGTGAGTGTGTGAGTGAGTGTGTGTGAATATGCGAGTGTGTGTGTGAGTGTGTGTGAATATGCGAGTGTGTGAGTGAGTGTGAATATGCGAGTGTGTGAGTGAGTGTGAATATGTGAGTGTGTGTGAATATGTGTGTGTGTGAATATGTGAGTGTGTGTGTGAATATGTGAGTGTGTGAGTGAGTGTGTATGAATATGTGAGTGTGTGAATATGAGTGTGAGTGAGTGTGTGTATGTGTGAATGTGAGTTAATGAGTATGTGTGTGTGAATATGTGTGTGAATATGAGAGTGTGTGTGAATATGTGTGTGTGTGAATATGTGAGTGTGTGTGTGAATATGTGAGTGTGTGAGTGAGTGTGTATGAATATGTGAGTGTGTGAATATGAGAGTGAGTGAGTGAGCGTGTGTGAATATGTGAGTTAATGAGCATGTGTGTGTGAATATGTGAGTGTGTGTGAATATGTGAGTGTGTGTGAATATGAGAGTGAGTGAGTGAGTGAGTGAGTGTGTGTGAATGTGTGAGTGTGTGAATATGTGAGTGTGTGTGAATATGAGAGTGAGTGAGTGAGTGAGTGAGCGTGTGTGAATATGTGAGTTAATGAGCATGTGTGTGTGAATATGTGAGTGTGTGTGAATATGTGAGTGTGTGTGAATATGTGAGTGTGTGTGAATATGAGAGTGAGTGAGCGAGTGAGTGTGTGTGAATGTGTGAGTGTGTGAATATGTGAGTGTGTGTGAATATGAGAGTGAGTGAGTGAGTGAGTGAGCGTGTGTGAATATGTGAGTTAATGAGCATGTGTGTGTGAATATGTGAGTGTGTATGAATATGTGAGTGTGTGTGAATATGTGAGTGTGTGAATATGTGAGTGTGTGTGAATATGCGAGTGTGTGAGTGAGTGCAACCCCAATCTCAAATCTACATAGATTCTAATTCTCCATCATATTCTCACTCATGGCACGCCGACTCTCGGCCCTAACCGAGTCCATCCTGTCTCCCGAGACGAACGTATAGCTCTTCAGAATACAGTTTGCTGTCTCTGCTCCACTTAAGGGAACCGGTATTAGCCTTCGAGAGATCCGGGTTCTCTCACCATCTCGCCGTTTGGACTTATTCATGCAGTAGATGTCGATGCTGGTGTTTAAATAGTTCTCGAGCAGGTCTGGGGGACTTGAACAGAAATACCCTACTGAACATCTTAACATAGACCCTGACGTTACTGAGGACGTCGGAGACGTCTGGAAAAACAGACACGCTAAATGTATTGTTGGCGTATTTGGTGGTGTTCTACTTTTATCTGAAGGGTATGCAAACTTTTACACAAAAATCAAACTCTAAAAGCAAGTCCGTCCAACTCTCTCACACACTCACACACACTCTCACACTCTCACACACTCTCACACTCTCACACACACTCTCACACACACTCTCACACACACTCTCACACACACTCTCACACACACTCTCACACACACTCTCACACACACACACTCACACACACTCTCACACACACACTCTCACACACACACTCTCACACACACTCTCACACACACTCTCACACACACTCTCACACACACTCTCACACACACTCTCACACACACTCTCACACACACTCTCACACACACTCTCACACACACTCTCACACACTCTCACACACACTCTCACACACACTCTCACACACTCTCACACACACACACACTCTCACACACACACACACACACACACACACACACACACACACTCTCACACACACACTCTCACACACACACTCTCACACACACACTCTCACACACACACTCTCACACACACACTCTCACACACTCTCACACACTCTCACACACTCTCACACACTCTCACACACTCTCACACACTCTCACACACTCTCACACACTCTCACACTCATGCACATTTTAACACACAACAGAAGAAGTTAAAAGCAGTTTCACAATAATCAAAAAGTTCATCGAAATAATCTAAAATTTCCATTCAGGAAGAAATAAAAGCACCAGGGACGTTTCTTTTTTTTTTGACTCTGGAACCCTCGAACGGTGACGTTCAGCTACGTCAAATCTCTCATTTCAGTGCGCACTTCAGTTCATCTAAATGCAACAATAGGGTGCCTATGCACCTTTAGTGCTTGGCCCCCGGATTAAAAAAATAACACAAAAATCTTGTTTACAAGACCCTCGTCCTTGGCCACCTGCTTCATAAACAAGCAAATAAATAGATCATTTTCAAAATATCTCGGCGATGATGAGGTAAATCATCAAGATCAACGCCACAACATTTATTTTTTTTTACAAAACGTAACGCAAAGTCAAATAATTATCTCTGGAAACACTGAAGCCTGTTCCAGATCCCGTCCAAACCCTCCGGAATCTTTCCCCAACTGATTTTATCCTCACAGTTTAGTTGTTTACCGTCGCTGCCTCGTTCTCGTCCTCCCGCATTAGCATTAAGTGAAGCACGCTGCGGTCTCTGGAGCACGGGAGCAGATGTCCCTTTAGGTACGATGCGTGCCCCGAGCACATCTTGACCTATCGGCCGTCCTCGTACGAAGCCGAAAGGACGGAGGAAAGCTGCGGCAGCATTCGAGTCGCATTCTGTTTCCAGGGCAGACGCAGAACAGACCGACCTCAATAAAAGTTAGGCGTCGTGTTTTTTTTGTTTTTTTTACTGTTTATTTTAAATAAAAACATTTAAAAAAGTAAGGGTTGCTTGAGGAGCAAAAGAACCTGACCCGTGTTTGCCTCAGCAGAACGTGTAACTTCTGGCACTAGGCAAATCCCAGAGGACGTGAGGAAGCAGTTTGTATTTATAGCGCTTTATTGACTTGTCCTTAAGGAACATTTTGAGGATCTGAGATCGGAGAAAATAAACTTTATGGCAAGGAGGAGAGGTCCAAAAGGGAAAAAAAAAAATGTTTCTTTTGACTTCTGTTCTTTAAAAACAACAAACAAAAAAAAAACTTATTCACTCAACACTTTTTTGTTGTTGTCGTTTCCTTCATCGTGGCTCTTGTCCTGTATTATATTAGATTTAGATTCGCGCCGTGTAATAAGTTTGGATATTATCTCAGAGATGTATTTGAGTTTTAGAAAAGGTGCTATTATTTAGACTCGCTATGACCACGGGTTACGACGTCTACAACGAGGACAGGCTCGTGTGATGTGAACGATTTGATCGGCGTGATTTCCAGCGATTTACTCCGATTCGATGATATTTCCAGATGTGCGGACCTGCCGAAAAGCGCTGCAATTTAACATTGGCGTATGCTAGTATGTCACAAAGAGCGGTCTCGTTATTATTTTTTTCAATTCCGAATACAATAGGAGATGAGCCAGAGAGACAAATCTGGAATGACTTGCGCAGATATTAACTTTCTTTGCCATCGCCGACTACACAGCTGGTAATATTATTACACCCTCCTGTACTCTCCTTAATCCTGGAAGGTTCTGGAAGTTTAAAACGTTTGTTTGTTTTTTTTTCTGGATTTTTTTAAAATGGTAAGAATCACAGAGCCGTGAAAAACCAGCATGACTGAGAATTTATACTATAAAAGCCATGTGAACGCCCTACAGCAGCGTTTTAATCAAGAACTGAACACCAGAGTGATTATTGATCGATTAGATTGATTAACTCTAACATTAAAACAGGCCTTCGGTAGAACACGGGTGTCACGAATCCCCTCTGAGCATCCGCATAGCCCGTGCTCTTATTGTCCCGATCGTTATTCCCGTTTCTTGCCCCGTCTCCGCCCTTTGTCACGTCGACGCTTTGTACCCAGCTGTTCGTGATTAGTTCCTTATCAGTACGTGTATTTAAAGCCTCGTTTCATACCCGCATTTCCATTATACGTTTCCTGAGCTTCCTAGATCCCGAGTCGATTTCGGCGGTAAATTTAAGTAGACTGTACGCGATACGGTCGATAATCAGTTCTAAATACATGACATCGAGAACGGCACGTCTACGGTCACTTCAGAACCTGATGATAAATACGCTACAGAAGGACGGTCTGAGATTAAATTCTACATTTAGTTCATTTGGGTAATTAATACAGATTAGTGGGGCACGGTGGTTCAGCGGTTAGCACATTCGCCTCGCACCTCCAGGGTTGGGGGTTCGATTCCCGCCTCCGGATCTGTGTGCGTGGAGTTAGCATGTTCTCCCCGTGCTTCGACTAGCAGAAAAGTAAAACTTTTCTTTTTATTTATTTTTTTTTTTCCAGGTGAGCTACAATTATTTTTATTTTTTCAAGCTTTTTTTTTTTTATTTATTTATTTATTTTTTTAAAGCCAAAACCATCAGTCAGACCAAACGGCAATACAATTCTCCCAGTGAGAAGCCAATTAACGTTAAGGGGAAAGAGCATGGGACGTGAAAGTCACACTTCTATTACTCACTTTAGTTTGCTTTCTGTTAACTTTAACTAGGTGAACTGAGACCTGCGAATTCACAATCCTCGCTCTTTTAAGCCAATAGAAACCGAGTGGGCGGGTCTCTGATCTCAATGTTCTCTCATTGTTGCTTGGCGCACGTCTAAAAAAAAAAAAAAAAAAGTTTTTAAACACTGTTCTGGGTCACTGCATAATTCGAGAGTTCATAATGGCTTCATTATTATTCCGAAATATTTTCTTTTTTTAAAAAAAAAAAAAGCACAAATAAGCGGTTACTTTTAACACGGTGCACACGCGACATCTTCACCCGAGCAGTAGATTAGATCGGGCGTGTGTAAAGCCGTGCGGTTCACGGAGTTTAGTAACAACCAGCTGAAACTATGGTAAGAAGCGTCACGTGTTAATACAACGCGCTCAGCTGTATTGTTTGCACAAACTAGTAGTACACGTCAAGATATAACTACACCGACTGCTTTAATTCTCTCCAGAGGTGAGCATCTGGATGAAGATCACCGCCGGTGAACTTCGGTGGACTCGCACCAGACGTCCCCGAGGCTCGAAATCCTCATTACGGCTCCTAAACCTAAACTCTTTGAACCAACTCCTCTTAATTAGCACCTTCCGACGGTCTCGGCGTTAATTAAGCGCAGCACTTCCTCCCGGGGGCGCGTGGAAATATTAAAAGAATTAACACGACTTTCATATTGCTGATTGGCCCCTAATTGATTTGTTACACGAGAGGTGTGCGGCACGCTCTTCGCCATGGACTCGAAGCGTAGGCTGTGAAACTTAATCAGGAAACGGGTTTCCGACGCGCACGTACGCCGTACGGATTTCTGCCTAGCCCGGTGGAGTAGACACGTAACGGTGTAGCCTTTGTGAAACGGTCATCGAATCGACCCCGATGGGGTGACGGCTTCCTCTGCGTGGTGTTGCACGTTGACTCGGCGGAAAACGCACGCCGATGAGAGGGTAATTGAACGGAGAGCGACGGAGACGATACGAGCACCGTAATGAAATTAACGGCTGACGAGGCACGGCGAGAGATTCCAATGCGCAACATAAATAAGGCAAAATGAGTCATCGGCAATTATCGCACACTCATGCTTGGTCGCGCACACACACACTCTCACTCACTCTCACACTCACACTCACACTCACACTCACACTCACACTCACACTCACACACTCACACTCACACACTCACACACTCACACACTCACACACTCACACACTCACACACTCACACACTCACACACTCACACTCACACACACACACTCACACACACACACACTCACACACACACACACTCACACACACACACTCACACACACACACACTCACACACACACACACACACACACACACACACACACACACACTCACACACACACACACTCACACACACACACACACACACACACACACACACACACACACTCACACACACACACACTCACACACACACACTCACACACACACACTCACACACACACTCACACACACACTCACACACACACACACACACACACACACACTCACACACACACACACACACACACACACACACACACACACACACACACACACACACACACACACACACACACTCACACACACACACACACACACTCACACAGAGTGAATCATTGATGATGATCTGCCATTTTGCTGCATTAAAAAAACAGCGTTCCTTTAAATAAATGGAACAACATGGTGATAAAGTCGTTGATCATAACGTTGTCTAATTACATCATTTAAATGGATTTAACATAAATAACATTCTAATGAGAATTTCTCCCACTACACTCTCTCTCTCTCTCTCTCTCTCTCTCTCCCCGTCTCTCTGTCTCTCTCTCTCTCTCTCCCCCCGTCTCTCTCTCTCTCTCTCTCTCTCCCCGTCTCTCTGTCTCTCTCTCTCTCTCTCCCCCTCTCTCTCTCTCTCTCTCTCTCTCTCTCTGTCTCTCTGTCTCTCTCTCTCTCTCTCTCTCTCTCTCTCTCTCCCTCCCGGTCTCTCTCTCTCTCTCTCTCTCTCTCTCTCTCCCCCCACCTCTCAGTCTCTCTCTCCCGGTCTCTCTCTCTCTCTCTCTCTCTCTCTCTCTCCCCGCCTCTCAGTCTCTCTCTCCCCGCCTCTCAGTCTCTCTCTCCCGGTCTCTCTCTCTCTCTCTCTCTCTCCCCGCCTCTCAGTCTCTCTCTCCCGGTCTCTCTCTCTCTCCCCGCCTCTCAGTCTCTCTCTCCCGGTCTCTCTCTCTCTCTCTCTCTCTCTCTCCCCGCCTCTCAGTCTCTCTCTCCCGGTCTCTCTCTCTCTCTCTCTCTCTCTCTCCCCGCCTCTCAGTCTCTCTCTCCCGGTCTCTCTCTCTCTCTCTCCCCGCCTCTCAGTCTCTCTCTCCCGGTCTCTCTCTCTCTCTCTCTCTCTCTCTCTCTCTCTCTCTCTCTCTCTCTCTCTCTCTCTCTCTCCCCGCCTCTCAGTCTCTCTCTCCCGGTCTCTCTCTCTCTCTGTCTCTCTCTCTCTCTCTCTCTCTCTCTCTCTCTCTCTCTCTCTCTCTCTCCCCCTCTATTTCTCTGGGTCTCTCTCTCGGTCTCACTCTCTCTTTCAGTCTCTCTCTCTCTCTCTCTCCCCACCTCTCAGTCTCTCTCTCTCTCCCCACCTCTCAGTCTCTCTCTCTCTCTCTCTCTCCCTCCCTCCCGGTCTCTCTCTCCCCCCCTCTCTCTCTCTCTCTCTCTCTCTCTCTCTCTCTCTCTCTCTCTGTCTCTCTCCCTCTCTCTCTCTCTCTCTCTCTCTCTCTCTCTCTCTCTCCCTCCCGGTCTCTCTCTCTCTCTCTCTCTCTCTACCCACCTCTCAGTCTCTCTCTCCCGGTCTCTCTCTCTCTCTCTCGGTCTCTCCCTCTCCCGGTCCCTCTCTCTCTCTCTCTCTCTCTCGGTCTCTCTCTCCCCCTCTCTCTCTCTGGATCTCTCTCTCTCTCTCTCTCTCTCTCTCTCTCTCTCGGTCTCTCCCTCTCTCCCTCCCGGTCCCTCTCTCCCCCTCTCTTTCTCTGGGTCGCTCTCTCTCCCGGTCTCTCTCTCTCCCCACCTCTCAGTCTCTCTCTCCCGGTCTCTCTCTCTCTCTCTCTCTCTGGGTCTCTCTCTCTCTCTCTGGGTCTCTCTCTCTCTCTCTGGGTCTCTCTCTCTCTCTCTGGGTCTCTCTCTCTCTCTCTGGGTCTCTCTCTCTCTCTCTGGGTCTCTCTCTCTCTCTCTCTCTGGGTCTCTCTCTCTCTCTCTCTCTCTGGGTCTCTCTCTCTCTCTCTCTGGGTCTCTCTCTCTCTCTCTCTGGGTCTCTCTCTCTCTCTCTCTGGGTCTCTCTCTCTCTCTCTCTGGGTCTCTCTCTCTCTCTCTCCCTCCCGGTCTCTCTCTCTCTCTCCCGGTCTCTCTCTCTCTCCCCACCTCTCAGTCTCTCTCTCCCGGTCTCTCTCTCTCTCTCTCTCTCTCTCTCTCTCTCTCGGTCTCTCCCTCTCCCGGTCCCTCTCTCCCTCCCGGTCCCTCTCTCTCTCTCTCTCTCTCGGTCTCTCCCTCTCCCGGTCCCTCTCTCCCTCCCGGTCCCTCTCTCTCTCTCTCTCTCGGTCTCTCTCTCCCCCTCTCTTTCTCTGGGTCTCTCCCTCTCCCGGTCCCTCTCTCTCTCTCTCTCTCTCTCAGTCTCTCCCCCAATCATAAGTCTTCGACTCCACTTGAGGAAGGTCGTATATCAGAAGTGATGCGTTTGGACAGATGACAGGAGCACTCCTCTTTTGACGTGCGTGCGTGCGTGCGTGCGTGCGTGTTGAAGTTCAGCGCTGCGTTTAAAAAGAAAGTCAACAGAGCGTGCTCCAGGATTTAGATCAGGAAGATTTGCATTAGGAGTAACGCATGTGGAAGCAGCGTAATCTCTCTTCGACAGACTCCGACTCAGGGCAAAGTCAATTCTCTACAGATATGACTTAGCAATTAGCATAGCTAATAAGAGACATCATTAGAAAGAGCGATGTGGAGGTGTCAGGACTTTGCGAGCGAGACAGTGAGAAGGTCATAAAGTGGAAAAGCGAAAAAGTGGGAGCGAAACAAAACGGATGTTTTTAAAAATATATATATTAATATATATAAATCAGTAAAGCTGCTTTGTAAACATTTCCAAATCGAACAAAAAAAAAGTATCATTCCCTCCCGATTCACAGAAGCGGAACTGATTTTGACAACGTCCTCATGCGCGCACGTCGATAAACATCGATCAGCCGTAAATAACCAACCGCATTCCCTGAAGAGCTGATTTGCATTTAGTGACGCCCACAAAACTCCATAAAAGGCAAAGAGAGCTGAATACGACGCCTGAACGGTGAAAGAGCGACTCCTTTGTGCAACAATCGCTAAATCTTCCAGTAATGCAGCTCAGCCACTGCAGAGACTCGAGTCCCAATGTTTCTTCCTTTTATATGGTGCCATTAATTTTGTTTTTAACTGAATGGCCGATTTTAATTGACGGATTTGTTTTGGACCGAGTTTCCGCAAAATCTACGTTAAATTTGAATTTGAAATAACTTAGACATTTTAACTTGATAGCAGAATCTGTATATAAACTAGCAGTAACTCATATCCATCCATCCATCCATCCATTTTCCATATCGTACACAGGGTCGCGGGGAGCCTGGAGTCTACGAGTGAACTCTGGGCACAAGGCAGGGGACACCCTGGACAGGGGGCCAAACCATCAGAGGGCACAATCACACACACAATCACACACACAATCACACACACAATCACACACACAATCACACACTGTCAGCCATCAACGCACGTCTTTGGACTGGAGGAGGAACCTCGAGTACCTGGAGGAAACCCCCGAAGCACGGGGAGAACATGTAAACGCCACGCACACAGAGCGGAGGCAAGATTCAAACCCCCATCCCCGGTGTGGTGAGGCAAACGTGCTAACCGCTAATCCGCCACGTAATCCCGTTATCTCAGGAGAGATGAACCGATTATCAGAGAAAAGAAACGAGTAAACCGCAAATTCAAAAGAAAAATCAATCCGATCGTGCCGTTTTCAATCAGTGATCCATATCCTGCACCTGAATCTGAATCTGTGAATCTTTTCACTCCAACTAAAGAATGATTCATTCCTGTTCATTAGAAATGAATCATCTGGAAAGAAAGGTGAACTAAAAGCTTCCCAGAAGTGACTCTCCTCCAGACCACTGCCATATATCCTTAAATTATTCAAGGAGACTAAACGGCGCTCCCGCGCTGCAGGAACAGCGATTAACCTTGGAGGAACGATATTCAAATCCAGTTAGGGTGCGACTCTCAGCACTGCGTCCCTCGTGACGCTGGAATGGAAATCTGTCCGTGTGAGAGACGGAAGGGAGATTCGGCTGCTCTCAAGTTCTCAAGCTCGATAAATATTCCTCCTAACGCCGCTCCTTCTACACCCGGGTTCAAACATTCAGCTCTCCACTCATTTTTTTTTACGTTCTCCTGCTCTTCGTGTTTTTATTGCACCAATTTTCAATGCTCTGTTTTGCTCTCCAGTAAATCTCTTCTGCTGTTTCAGACTAATGTTCATCTCAATCTCTTCCTCCTCAAGTCCACCGACCTCCTGCCTCCGTTTCGGCTCTCCACCGACCTCCTGCCTCCGTTTCGGCTCTCCACCGACCTCCTGCCTCCGTTTCGGCTCTCCACCGACCTCCTGCCTCCGTTTCGGCTCTCCACCGACCTCCTGCCTGCGTTTCGGCTCTCCACCGACCTCCTGCCTGCGTTTCGGCTCTCCACCGACCTCCTGCCTGCGTTTCGGCTCTCCACCGACCTCCTGCCTCCGTTTCGGCTCTCCACCGACCTCCTGCCTCCGTTTCGGCTCTCCACCGACCTCCTGCCTCCCTTTCGGCTCTCCACCAACCTCCTACGTCCGTTTCGGCTCTCCAATAATCTCCTGCACTTCTCATTCTTCTTTTTACATCTCCACCAACCTCCTGCTCTGCTTTCTTCCTCTCCACCGACCTCCTGCCTCCCTTTCGGCTCTCCACCGACCTCCTGCCTCCCTTTCGGCTCTCCACCGACCTCCTGCCTCCCTTTCGGCTCTCCACCGACCTCCTGCCTCCCTTTCGGCTCTCCACCGACCTCCTGCCTCCCTTTCGGCTCTCCACCGACCTCCTGCCTCCCTTTCGGCTCTCCACCGACCTCCTGCCTCCCTTTCGGCTCTCCACCGACCTCCTGCCTCCCTTTCGGCTCTCCACCGACCTCCTGCCTCCCTTTCGGCTCTCCACCGACCTCCTGCCTCCGTTTCGGCTCTCCACCGACCTCCTGCCTCCGTTTCGGCTCTCCACCGACCTCCTGCCTGCGTTTCGGCTCTCCACCGACCTCCTGCCTCCCTTTCGGCTCTCCACCGACCTCCTGCCTCCGTTTCGGCTCTCCACCGACCTCCTGCCTGCGTTTCGGCTCTCCACCGACCTCCTGCCTGCGTTTCGGCTCTCCACCGACCTCCTGCCTCCGTTTCGGCTCTCCACCGACCTCCTGCCTCCCTTTCGGCTCTCCACCGACCTCCTGCCTCCCTTTCGGCTCTCCACCAACCTCCTACGTCCGTTTCGGCTCTCCAATAATCTCCTGCACTTCTCATTCTTCTTTTTACATCTCCACCAACCTCCTGCTCTGCTTTCTTCCTCTCCACCGACCTCCTGCCTCCGTTTCGGCTCTCCACCGACCTCCTGCCTCCCTTTCGGCTCTCCACCGACCTCCTGCCTCCCTTTCGGCTCTCCACCGACCTCCTGCCTCCGTTTCGGCTCTCCACCGACCTCCTGCCTCCGTTTCGGCTCTCCACCGACCTCCTGCCTCCCTTTCGGCTCTCCACCGACCTCCTGCCTCCCTTTCGGCTCTCCAATAATCTCCTGCACTTCTCATTCTTCTTTTTACATCTCCACCAACCTCCTGCTCTGCTTTCTTCCTCTCCACAAACCTTCTTCTCTGTTCCTCTCCACCAACTTCCTGATCTTCACATTTTTTCCTCTCCAGCAGTCTTCTTCTAATCTTTCTTCTTCAAGGTTTACAAGTTCAGGACTATCAAACCCAGGTAATGCTGGGGGACATAAAACTGAAAAATTCATAATAATAATAATAATAATAATAATAATAATAATAATAATAATAATAATAATATCATCAGCTTCTGGTTTATCTCTCGGTCCAGACAGGACCGCATTTATCAGACATCAACCAGCTCCAATCCTGCTGTGACTTAGAGTCGCTCTTCGTATTGTTATTGACAAACCATGGCAAATTGAATTGCCGCGCAGGGTGAACTGTCATAGCAGAGGGCTGAATTGCCACGATACCCGGCTGTCAATCACAGCTCCTTAGCTCCGTGACAGAGGACAGGAAGCTTCCAGATCGTCACACTTATCTCTCCAAACACAGCACACCTCATCAACAACACACAGGAGCAAAAGAAATTCTTCCAGAATAAGAAATTTAGGTTAAAAGTTCGAGGCGCTTACGTTCGGCGATACAGAATGAAAGTTATCGCCCTTTTTCCCCCCATGAACACACTTTTTCAGAATTCGGGCTAGCGTTTAAACGCAGTGAAAAAGATTACTACAAGCTTTGGCATCGATCAAGGTTCCCCTTCTTCATCTTGCCCTGAACTTACTCGGCATCCATGACCTCTATCTAGGTTTGTCTGAAATGGATACATATCTTTAGTAGGTACTTATTGTTCAGGAGCAGATCATTGAACACTGAAAATATGAAATCCTGTATCACCGTACATCTCATTCACATGGGGGGGAAAAAAAATAAATAAATCAACACTTCTAACACACAGTGTTCATTTTGATCACCTCTTAAAAAAATAGTTGTTGTTTTTTTAATATTATTCGAATGCAAACAAACTTCAAGCGACTTTTTACTTGTTAGTGTGTACCCAAGCTGGGCAGTATGATGATATAATATCGATATCATGATATATATTATGTCACGATACACTTTTCAAATATTTCACAAGAATTGAGACACTGATTAAATGAAATAAATAAATACAATTTCATAGCAATTACAAACTCTGATAGGGAGCAGCTAATTTTGTGTTAACAGTGTGCTCTGCAATACTACGAATTACATTTGTTAGGGGGCCAAGCACCAAAGGTGTGTTATTGTACCTTTTCTTACTGTTCTTCTTCTGCATCTTCTTAAAATCATCTGGTGAAATTCGGAAAGCTGCTTGGAGAGGGTTTAGGGATTATCCTGACCGAATTTTGAAGCGCGTTTATAGTCATAACTTTTGAAACGTGTTTACAAAAAGTCGGGCATCCCTGGATCGCCTAGGTCGAGACGAGTTCGACGCTCCCACCCTGTGACTCTCTATGAATTTCTGCCCGATTATATTTTCCGCCATCTTGGATTTTGTTCATCGGTTACTCCTCTTACGAACGCCGTCCGAGCATCACTAAATTTGTCAAACGTCATCATCAGAGTAAGCCTCAAAAAGTTATCGAAGCAGTTTTGATACTCCAGGTGGTGTGCCTGTAACGCACAAACAAACCTGACGGGGTCGCCGCCAAACAGGAAGTCAGGCTGAATGACCATGTCCTGATGCTTTACAACAAATTTTATCATCAAAAGTCAAAAGTTACAACAACATGCAGAAAATGCTTCCTGCAAATTGTTGCTGTAAACGTTTACCACTACATAACAGTGTTTATAACAACAAACGTTTAACACTACCGTTTTCCTAGCGGTTGCTTAGCAAACCTATACGCCGTGACGCATAGCGTGTACCGTAGAAATGTCTTCAAGTATTGCGATACGATATTTCCGTCATATCGCCCGCCCCTGGTCTAAACGCAGGATTACCCGGTAGTTCGGTGGCTTATTATTAACCACGTCACGATGCATTACATTTCTTCGTTCTTTCCGACCACTCGTAACCCGCGTCACTGAAACCGGCCCCTAAACGGTTCCGGTATGTACAAAATCCCTCCTGGTACTGTGTTCAGGGCTCCTTATCCCATTTTACAAGCTAGTCTTTTACTCAAGTCATAAAATAATCTCCAGTACCCTAAAGCCTTGAGTGCTGCTCTCATCTTACACACTCTTAAACAAGCCACTTGCCATAAAAAAAAAACGTGAGTAGTAAAGTAACCTGGCGTGAGGTAGCTCCTCATGAAGCTTTTCTCTCTCTGTTCTACTCTGTATGTATTTATATGTGCATATACTGTGCAAAGTGACCTTGGGTCTGAGAAAGGCACTATATAAATAAAACGTATTATTATTAGACACATGCCTCCCATAGAACAAGTGTGTGTGTGCATAAAGGTGTGTGTGAGTGGGCTGGATTTGGCATTAGAACACATTCTCGGTTCTCATACCAGCCTACTCATAGCAGAGTGTGAGAGGGAGATAAAAGTCTTTTCATGCATTACAGAACCTCCATTCATAGGAGTAAACAGAAGAAGAAGAAATAAATAAATAAATAAATAAATAAATAAATAAATAAATACTAAGTCTGCAGTTGGCTTGGTTCCTGGTCCTATTATTTGTCATGGAAATTTTGCTGATGCACGTTGTGCTTTCGCAATTCGGTAAAGCCTTGCCGAGGTCATATTTACATAGTAATTACAAACACTATCCCCGCTCCTCGAACCCTAACCTTCAATCTTGAGCATTTCTTCAGAATGCATCCTTGACTTCAGGTTAATGTTCAATCACTAACTTGCATCCGGAGGTTAAATTGAGATTTATTATATGAAGGGGCCCTACTTCCAGTAACAGGCTTGGTCATATCTACACAATATTACACCGCCGCCATATCTAGTGGCATTTACATTTAACCGAATAGATTTTATTACCAGACCCGCCGTCCTTTACACTTTTTGCTAGCTCGGCAATTTAACACCGGAGCAGGTTTGTACGACCTGCATCGCTCAAAATACACCAAAAGAGCACTCTCTTCTTTTTTTTTTCCCTTCCCTGCCCAATAAATCAGTCCCTCCAGGATTTAACTGGAGAAAATCCTTTAATGTAAATCCGAGCAATATTCCGAGGAGCTTGCGATTTTTCACAATTACAGCAGATTTTCAGCAGATCCGGGCTTAGACGCGTCACGTGACGTCATTCAGCCAAAGTCCTCTTCGTTTCACGTGTGTGAAAGAGGAGTAGGGCTAAAATGTGTCGTTTAGCAACAAAACATCTCACAGGATCGCACCGTGTCGTGTCTGGTTGAAGCCTGAGGTTTACATCACGGACGCTTGCATAGTGGACTGTCTTCCACGTCTGAAGCGAGTGAAGAGTCAGGATCACGTGCGGCTGTTCTGTTCCTTTAAGAGGAAAAAGGTTGGATGGGTCACACCGTCAAACATCCAGAGCGCTCTCTGTGAAACACAGACACTCTGATTGCATCAGCATAAACCTGCTGATTGTTTAGTGAACTTTTAGTCGATAGGAGGATCTGCATCTTACAGTCGTGATCCGAGACCACAGAGACTGAGAGATCTAACGTCTCTGTCCCGTCACCAGGAGAAGAAAACTCAGCTGCAATGTGAAACACTCAAATCAAACACACGCACGCTCACACACACACACACACACACACACACACACACACACACACACTCTCAAATCAAACACACACACACACACACACTCACACCAAACACACACACACTCTCAAATCAAAACACACACACACACACACACACACACACACACACACACACTCACTCACTCACACTCAAATCAAACACACACACACACACACTCACACACACACACTCACACACACTCTCAAATCAAACACACACACACACACACACACACACACACACACACACACTCACTCGCACACTCAAATCAAACACACACACACACACACACTCAAATCAAACACAAACACACTCAAATCAAACACACACACACTCAAATCAAACACACACACACACACTCAAATCAAACACACACACACACACACTCAAATCAAACACACACACACACACTCAAATCAAACACACACACACACACACACTCAAATCAAACACACACACACTCAAATCAAACACACACACACACACTCAAATCAAACACACACACACACACACACTCAAATCAAACACACACACACACACTCTCAAATCAAACACACACACACACACACACACTCACTCGCACACAAATCAAACACACACACACACACACTCAAATCAGACACACACACTCAAATCAGACACACACACTCAAATCAGACACACACACTCAAATCAGACACACACACTCTCAAATCAGACACACACACTCTCAAATCAGACACACACACTCTCAAATCAGACACACACACTCTCAAATCAGACACACACACTCTCAAATCAGACACACACACTCTCAAATCAGACACACACACACTCAAATCAGACACACACACTCTCAAATCAGACACACACACTCTCAAATCAGACACACACACTCAAATCAGACACACACACTCAAATCAGACACAAATAAGTGGTTAAACGATGTAAAATCATCTCTCATCGTCACACTGTCGTGATCTGCGTCACAGTTTTTAGCAGGTCACACGCTCATGACGCCGTTTCAGAGCACGAGCTCATCTATATAAAAGTTTTATTGCTCACACTTCAGATGTACGTTGAACAGAATGACTCCCCACCAACCAATCAGCTCTCGCCTGATGCACAGCCACAAAGATACGTCCAGCATGTAGTTAGCGCTTAGGAGGACTGCATGTTAGCACGTCTCTGCCTTCCATGATTACCCATGAGCCCTCTCTCTCAGCATGGCCATGCAAACACGCATTAACACAGAAGTATAAATCAACCTAAACAGCTCCTTCAGTCCGGTTCTTTTACTGTACGCTTCCTTCCTCTTACTCCACTAGATATTCAGGCGAGAATGCTTCCTTTTACTTGAATATTTTCCTCTTAGTAACACGACGTCTACTTAAGTCACTATTTTTGATCCTCAAACCACCTCTGATCATAAACAAGTAGAACCTATTATTATGAAAATGCAAATATTTTTCTAAAATTGCAACATTAAAGCCTACATCTCGTTTTCAATAATGGGTTCGTTTAATTTAAATTCACTATATGAAATCAGTCAAATTATTATTATTCAAAGCTTTAATAAAAGCATTTATAAACCGAGATTGGGAATTATTTTATTTCTCTTCCTTGTCTCTCTTACATTAAGAAACACTAATGCTACAGATACTGAAGTATTTTTGTTCAGGAAAGCCATGCATTATATATAATAATAATAATAATAATAATAATAATAATAATAATAATAATACATACATACATATTACAATTATTATTAATTTTTGAGAATTGATTTTTCATTAAAAAGTCAGAATTTTAGGATAAAACACTTACACGTAGTGTTTATCTAGGGAATTATCAGTACAAGCAGGTTTTAAGGCACGAAATGATATGGACTACTCGATTATTAGCCAAAGGAAACTTATTTTAAATGACCAAAACAAGCAATAGTGACAGAAATCTCAAATTAACACCAATGGCTTTCATTTGTCTCTTCAGATGTTCCCAGCTGGACTTTTACCCGGGCACGTGTAAAAGTGCAGATAGAGAGATCATTTTAAAAGGATGACTGGCTTAATTCTGGTTTGTAAAAACTAATTATATATGCATACTTTGTTTTGTTTTAATTAATCTTTTATTGGATACTTGTGAGGTGACAAAGTAAAACATTTGATGCATTTTTTTTTTTTTTTGCCTTCTGATGCTTAGACGTTATGGACGTTCATGTAAAACGTTCATGGTTGTTAGATTTGGCTGCGACTGCCGTAATAGACGAACTACTACTAGTGATAAAAGTACAAGAGAAATATATTTTAAAAATCATAATATCGGTTAAATGAGAAGAGATGCATGAAGATTTGAGGTACAGTCTAATCACATCCTGAGGTCAGTTAGAGATTACTAATCCCATCAAGTCCCAGAAAACAGACCCAGGGCAGCAATTTCTCAAAAACACATACACCGTATGTGAAGAACGAGAAGCTGTGTGCAGGTATGAAAGGGTGTCTTAACAACTATTAATAACTAACTTCTGTACTTTGTGCACGCTGAGTATGCAAATGCAGAGAAATTAGGGCATTTGAGAGGTCAAGTAACTGAAGTGGGGGCAAAGTCCGACTAAGATGACTTTTACAACCAGTGCCACTTGAAAATGTGAATTAGCATGAAATGCCAAGTGTATGAAAATAAAAAAAAAACAAGTAGAACTTATAAGTCATGCTAATGTTATTGTTTATGAGTTTATACTGTGCAAACGTCCATTTCAAAATCAACACGAACTACTTGATTTCTTATCATATGGGCTCACGCTATATTTTCCTATCCGTTTTGGACAAATCCCGCCTCCTATGCTAGAATTGGGTGGGAGTATCCAACCGCTTGCGTTAGGATTTGCCGATTCTGTGGTACCCGCCGAATTGGCCAATCGTAGAGCAGGAGGTGGGTTACTACCACCCAATCCTAGAATAGGAGGCGGGATTTCACCAATACGGGTAGGAAACGAATAACTGTCACTATCTGACCGACAAGCTGTTACAGGTTGACGGTTATTTTTTAACAGTTTAGACAAAACATTTGCTTTCAAATGATAATAAGGTCATTAAACGTTACCTTATTTCTGTTAAGAAAGAACGGTCCGCTTGCACTTCCACGAAGTGCTCTAGAAACAGCCCGGGATGCCATGGATGCCATGGATGCCGCCATGTTGAACCGGAAGTGAGAGATATACAGCAGCCGAGCGCGTGCACGTGGAGAAGGTGAGAGGGAGTGAGTGCGCGCGCGTTCATAAAGTTGCTGTTGAAAACCTTTGACCTTTGAGTCGTACCTGGGATTGATAAAACATCCTGTACTCCTAAAATATTCCGTTTAGACACGTGACTCGGTTTAATACATTTTATTTTGGATTGTTAACTGTATTCCAGAAAGGACAATAAGAACGAAAGAACGAAAGAAAGAAAGAAAGAAAGAAAGAAAGAAAGAAAGAAAGAAAGAAACTAACTGGGCAAATAGATAGCTAAATAAATCAACATAAATAAGTAAATAAATAAAAACAAATAAGTAAAGAATGAAACTAAGTAAATATTTAGATAAATAAACAAAAGTAAATAAGTGAATAGACAAATAAATAAATAAACAAACAAACATAAATAAGTGAAGATAGATAGATGGATAGATAGAGAGATAGACAGATAGATAGATAGACAAATAGAGAGATAGATAGATAAAGAGAGATAGACAGATAGATAGAGAGATATGTAGATAGATAGATAGACAGATAGAGAGAGAGAGAGAGAGAGAGATAGATACAGTGCTGTGAAAAAGTATTCGCCCTGATTATCCTGATTTCTTCTGTTTTTGTGTATCTCATATTAAATAGTTTCAGAAAGTAAAACAAAATCTAAGATAAAACAAAGGCAACCCGAGTAAACACTAAATACAGTTTTTAAATGATACTGTTATTTATTAAAGCAAAAAAAAAGTTATCCAATCCCAACTGGGCTTGTGTGAAAATGTATTTGCCCCTGTAGTTATTAATTCCCCAAATCTATGAGACTGCATTGATAATGGGGTTCAGCTGGACTAGACACAATCAGGCCTGATTACTGCAAACCCTGTTCAATCACATCAACACTTACATAGAACTTTTTCAACAGCAGGAAGTCGGTTAAAAAGTGTTACGCAGTTCTGTTGCGTCCGAGGACGTATGTTTATTTATAGCGGTGTGTTTAAACGGATTATGTTGTGGGTACACCGGATGGAAAATATAAGAGTCGGGGTTATCACGTCGATATGCTGAAGGTATATCGACTCCCTTGTCATTACTGCTTGCTGACCCCATTTTTGTAAATTCGGAGCATATTCAGGAGGACGACATGGTGGATGACTGTCAAGGTTTCGGGGTACGTCTGGAAAACTCGGTTGTTTTGAGTAAATTAGACTCTCATCAGCATGTCAGCGAGAGAGGACGTGACGAGAGCGATACAAAAATACCATTCTCTCTTTTCTGATGTTCCTGGTAAAACTACAGTCTTGAGCCACGATATCGATGTGGGCACTTAAAGCAACATCCGTATCGACCGAATCCAATGAAGCGAGCAGTGATGAAGAATGAGCTTGAGTATTTGTTAAATAATGGAGTGGCTGTCCGTGGTCATAGCCCGTGGAGTTCGCCATGTCTGTTAGTGCAGAAATCAGACTCTTCTCTCCCCTTTTGCACGGATTACTATAAGGTTAATAGCGTGACCAAGGCAGATCCTTTACCCTGCACTGAAGATTGTGTCGAATGAATTGGTTCTGTCACCAAACTAGATCTCCTTAAAGGATACTGGCTAGTCCCTTTAACCGCCCGAGCTAGTGATATCTCTGCGTCGGTCACTCCTGATAGCTTTCTGCAATAGACGTTAATGGCGTTTGCGCTGCGAAACACTCCAGCCCCCTTCCAGAGGCTGATGCGGAAGGTTTTGTCCGGAGTGACGAATCGCAAGGCATATCTGAATGATCTGGCAATTTATTCGGATAACTGGGAGGATCATGTACGTAGCTTGGACCGGGTGTTCAGACGTTTCGCTGATGCTTCCTTGACTTTGCATCTTTCAAAGTGTGAATTTGCAAACGCCGCGATCACATATCGAGGTAAACGTGTAGGTCAGATCCCCGCTGACTGACCTCCTTAGTACTTCGAAAGAGTTCGAATGGAGTGCCGGGTGTGATCATGCTTTCGCCGCTGTGAAGGATTCATTGTGTAACGCACCAGTTCTTTCTGCTCCTGATTTGTGACACGACCGTTCCAGTCGAGCGTAGATCCCAGCGCTGTTGGAGCTGGTGGAGTGCTGATGCGGGAGGATGACTCTGGTATTGTGTTATTTCTTGTAGACAGTTTCAGCATGTCAGAGTAATTACAGCGCTATTGAAAAAAGGAGGCTCTGGCCTTGGTGTTGGCGGCGCGGCACTTTGAAGTGTATTTGGGAGGCCGTTGTAGCCCGATTAAAGTGTACACCATCCACAATCCATCGGATTTCCTGTCGCAGATGTCTAACTCTAATCAACGTGTGACGCGTCGCTCACTTCTTTTGCAGGAATACAATCTTGACATTAAACATCGGAAAGGTCCGGGTAACGTAGACGCGAGTCTGCAAAAGCGATCGTTAGTGATCCCGAGTGACGCGGGTTGTTTTTTGCTCTCCCATGGCTGCGTAAATTCAGTGGTGGGGGCGTTGCGTCCGCGGACGTATGTATTTTTGCGTTTGTGTATATTCTGCGTTGTATTCCGATGTCTTTTGTTCTCTATCCAACATAATGCAGGTACTCCGACTGACCATCTGTATTCAATTAGTCTACGTCCGAGGCAATCAGACGGCGTACGGGAGGAGCAGAGATATCTACTACAAAGCTTTCTTATTTTGTGCTATGTTTTTGAGGAAGATCGCAGCTTCTCTGTGAAGGTCCAAACTGCTTCAGTCACAAAAAGGACTGATGTTCCAGAAGATTTGTAGTGTGCGTTATTACCCTCACAAAGCTCTTCGTTTCGGAAACCGGAGAGAGTCTAACAGACACACGGTCTGATGCGTTACACGCAAAAAACGTGAATCTTCCATCACAGGAAGAATGCAGCAGTACCAAACCAGATGCCTTTATTTCGTTTCCGTACAGATGTTGTTATTATCGTATGCAGAGTCAGAGGAAGATGATTTCAGCTCTTGAAGAATAGTCCCAATGTTCATGTAGAAATGATTCAAAACATGTATTCCACACCGAGCCAAAGACGAAATGGAGCTTTTTCGTGATATAACCTATAACCCTATATTGCCATATTTCCATATATTGCCTGGCGCTGTCTTTATTTCGTTATGCTGCTGAATGTGTATACATAAAGCAAGCACAATTTGCTTGCATCTCCTCATTTGTAAGTCGATGTGGATAAAAGCGTCCGCTAAATGAAGAAGTGTAAATGTAAAATGCAAAGCACTGCTTGAGTGTACATGTTAAAAAAGAGTTACTGTTTGCCATGAAATAGGAGGCTGAGACAGGTGTAAATGCTGTGAAGAGTCGTCTGAATGATTTTTAATGAGACCCGACAGTCAGTACGTTCACATGGACGACGATAATCCGATACGAACCCGATTAAGACGATACTCTGATTAAGAAACCAGCATGTAAACGGAGATTATTGATGACCTTAATCCGATTAAAGTCACACTCGAAGTAAACACGAATGGAATTAAGGCGTGTGGAGGATTCCTGTTTTAGTCGCGTTATCGACGTGCGTTACAGACGCGTACACACCTTAATCACACTGTTAACGTCGTGTAGGAGTTTTAGGAGAAATAGATGTATCTGGGCTACCATATAGTATCTAAGTACGCGGTTTGGGACGCAGCCCACGGCTTCAAGCAGTCGTCTATCTGCACGTACAGCATACACATACAACAAAAAATGAAACCCCCCAAAACTGTATACGGTCCCATAACGAAGACCGACCGTATGTCGATACGTGAAATTCCGGAGGGACGTCGGACGACGTGGCGTGGGGACGTAATGACGTGTACTGTTAATCGCTCTATGTTCTATAACGTGTAAAACAGGAGCATGAAAGGAGTATTCTAAAAGCGACTCATGTAAACACCTTAATCAGAATAATGTCTTATTCAGAATAAGGTCAGTAATTACACTACTGCTGTCCGTGTAAACGTAGTCACTGTTACTACCTGGAAGTTTATTAGTTTCCTTAAACAGTCCATCCTGAAGTGTTTTATTCCTCTTACACCGCAGCAGTTTGCCAATGCTTACAACGGATCGTTTATTAACGGATGATACGTCTGACTTTTTATCCATTTAGACAGTAGATACACGTATATATGTTGTGGAACATCCACCGGCTCTCACTTCGGATATAGCAGCTACAATATAAACGGTCATTCCTTTTATCACCAGCCTCTACTGATTATTTTCCTTCTTGAAGTTAATGACAGTTAAGAAGTTAAGGAAATACACAGCTTGTTATGTTCCTGAGCACAGAGCACTGAAACTGGAGACTCCTTCCATAAATGACACATCAATAACACGTCTATATTTCCTCACAGGAAACTTCACCATATCGATGATTAGACATTTTTCTTTGCAAACAAATAGAATGTTTTTTGTTTTTTTTTAAATCATTAATAAATCATTAGTCTGTCTTATTATTATGTAGATGGTCAGAAATGCCTATGAACGAGCTGTTACTGTACGGAGTATAATGTGACAATATTTAGTGAATATACTTTTACAACTGTGATTTAAGCATATTCTCTCTCTCTCTCTCTCTCTCTCTCTCTCTCTCTCACTCGCTCTCACTAGCATGATCCCATTAACTTCCAGTTTTGCCAGAGCACTTAAATATCTCAGCCTATTATTCAGTCAAGAGCGGTCATAAGGATCATTTAAGACAGTTCTAGCGAGAATAAGAGCCACGCTAATATGCTAATAGGCTCTTATAATAAAAAATTATGCAAATGGACGGATTTGATGGATTTGCTTCAGCCTTATTCAGTCTTTTATGTTTGTTCTGCTCCCCGTCGAATTTTACGCACCGCTTCCAGGAACTTTTTAATAGGCCAAGATCCATATTTAAGAGGAACAGATACATATAGAACGTGTTCTTGTGCCAGCTGTAGTGTTACTTGTGTAAGCACGATTTCACGGCGTGAGAACGAACCCCAGGCTCTCGGATTTATTCTGTTGACTAAGCTTTAGCGCTCAGCTGTTCGCCATCCGGCTATTTGATACAGTATATTAGATATAAAGAGTCTCAGGTGGTCTAGGGTTGGGGGGTGGGGGGGGGGGGGGGGGGTTCTCCGTTTGCATAAGCACACATTACTTATACATGAAGAATCTTTAGATGTGTTCACCTAAGTTTAATTTTTTTTTTTTTTTCCCTGAGTACTGCTCTGAAACACCGTTTTAGATTTGGATTGGATTTGGCATGTTCTCTGATCTTATCTGACCTACTGGTGGACGTTTTATCCATGGTGTGACTTTTCTACTGTTTATGCAAAGTCAAGTTGTTCCTTGAGAATGACTTGAGAACAGTTCAGTGATGTTAAACGGGACGGTCAGAGCCACGAAGGGGAAACACATTTCAATATTAAATATCGGCTTATTGTAATTAGACAGAACCTAGCTGAGAACTGAGCATGTAAAAATAATCCACCTTGCCAACCAGGGACCAGCGTTAGCCGTTCGGTCGGGTCAAATTTGAGCCAACATTATTTTGTCTGTTGGGAGAGCGTTGCCAGGTTTGTTATGAAAAGTGCATCCTTGCCAACATTGGACCAACATCAGGCCCTATGTTGACCGAATGTCGTTCCAAAATTGTTGGGCTAACTGTGGTAGGGTTGTTGCAAACGTATGCCCTTGTCAATGTTGGGCCAAGGTTGTCTAAGTTGTTAAGATGAGTACACTTTTGACACCACTGACCGAACATTGTTAACTTTTCTTTCATAAAAACCCTGACACAGTTGGCCCAATCCTGGTCCAACGTTGAGCTAACAGTTTTAGGGTTTTAATGAATATTGCCCCCTTGCCAGCATTAGTCAATGTCTGGCCTACAGTGTCAGGGTTGTTATGACAAATAAACCCTTGAGCTAACAGTTTTAAGGTTTTATTGAATATTGCCCCATTGATAGCATTACCCCATCATTAGCCAAGATCGGGCCAACTGTGTCAGGGTTGTTACGAAATGTACGCCCTTGCCGATGTTGGACCAACATTAGGGCAACAGTGTCAATCATGTTATGTAACATTGGGCCAAGATCGGGCCAACTGTGTCAGGGTTGTTCTGAAAAGTACACCCTTGACACCAATGACCCAACATTGGCAAGGGCTTTATTTTTCATAGGAACCCTGACACAGTTGGCCCAATGTTGGACCATTAGTGTTAGGGGTTTAATGAATATCGCCCCTTTGCTAGCATTAGCCCAAACTAGCCAACATTTGGCCTAGAGTGTCCAACATTAGGGCAACAGTGTCAGTATTGTTATGTCATGTTAGGCCAAGATTGGGCCAACTGTGTCGAAGTTGTTCGGAAAAGTACACCCATGAAACCACTGACCCAACATTGTTAAGGGTGCACTTTTCATAACAAGCCTGACACAGTTGGCCAAATCTTGGTCCAATGTTGGACCATTAGTTTTAGGGTTTTAATGAATATTGCCCCATTGCTAGCATTAGCCAAGGTTTTGTCAGGGTTGTTATGAAAAACAAGCACTTGTCAATGTTGACCAACATCGGGGCAAAAGTATCAGGATTGTTATGTAACGTTGGGCCAAGACTGCGCTAACTGTCTCATGGTTGTTATGAATTTTTCACAGTCTTTTTCACATCCTGATTCTCCAAACACTCCATGCCCTCAGGCACAGTCTCTCTCTCTCTCGCTCACTCTCTCTCTCTCTCTCTCTCTCTCTCTCTCTGATTGATTCAGAAGTCTCATCTGTTCCTCTTCACTGTAACCCACAAACCGCTCTCCTGCAGCTCATTGCCGACGGCTCTATTCAATTTCCCTGCACCTCCGTTACTCCGAGCTCAAAGAAGAAGAAAAATGAGGAAACAATCTCGCGCTTCATCTTCAAGTGCTATTCTGTAGCTTATAATGCTACATAGATTTTTCATTTTCGCCGCACATTCCATCGCACTCGCGTACCGAGCACCGAGCCACAGGGCCGCATGAATAATTTTCGAGGCGTGAGCCAGGCGCCATCATTTTTTGCTTCTTCTTATTCTTCTTCTCCTTTTTCTAAGGAATTCATTGAGCTCGAACTTTCGTCATTACGCGATTGTTAGACAAAGCGTGTTCGAGAACGCAAATCCGGACCACGGGAAAGCTAAGACGGGCCAGAACTGAATACGCTCGGCGTCTGAATCAACAAACCAGGAAGGTGGGATCCTACTCGGCTACAGCGCGAAGAAAGTCTCCTGAGAACGACAAATCGAAATAAAATTCCGAAAAGATACTGTCGTATCCCAGCTGATACACGGCAAGCACGTTTGGTGTTTTTTTCCTCAGACGGTAGGCCCGGAGGAGGGGTCGGCTCGTTTTTTTGAGAGCAGATTTCACGCTGTCAGTGTGAGCAGCTTCACAGATGAATAGTCTGAAAAATAAACAGACAAATAAATAAAATGAATCAGCGGCTAATACCGAGCGCTTCAGCACTGTCATGGGACGCTTAATCAAATTCCCATCAGTAGCAGTTTTCTCTCCACTCTGTCGTTCCTTGTGTTTGTGTGTGTGCGTGTTAAATCACTTCCATTCACTGCACACCATTGATTTTGAGCTCATAATCCACACATATTTGTCACTTCTAGACTGTATCGGTGATGCCTGTGGGGTGTATTTTAATTTACACACACTGTGAATCAGACTTAAATGTTGAATGCTGGGTGTTCGTGTAAGGATGTGTTTTCTACACACACGCAATGCTGTTAAACTACATTCAGCTACTTCATACAGCGCCGCATCAGTCATTTCGTCTGTCCAGCTCACTCGCCTGCACACCCTGCTCGAACAGACCATCTTCCTAAGCTTCAACTTCCATGATAATACCGCCAGAAACGTCATCGCGCTCGTCATCTCGTAGATCACCGACTGACGGCATAATGACGCCTGCATTGCATCCTGGGGACTTTTTGAATATTTGGAACGTCTCTGGAAAACGGCGAGTGAGAAAAGAATCTCTCGGTCTTCCAAACCCCGACTGTTAGCCCGTACGTTTGAGGTCACTGACATGTTTTTGTTTATTAAACACCAATAGCAATGCGTCGCGAATGAGAACTAGTTTCGATGATTCGAGAACCTTGACTCGAGTTCCACAGCGAAGCCCCGTCTCGGCCATAAACCTACAGAAACCACAGGGCGGACTCCGTGCAGAGACGGCGGCCTCCTTTCTCCAGGAACCGCCGTGTGGTTTCGAGTAAACTCACATCGCTCACTCCGTGATGGGATCGCTGGCAGCTCTCTGGCTGATATAAAACCCTTCACCTGCTGTTGCTCAGAGGTGTATATGAAGGATTCCCAAAGCCAATCTTCATTTCAAACCCCACCATGTTCGTCTGTCAGGAGGTGTAGAGCACACTTTCAGACTTTTCACACTTTGGCTAGCTTTTTCTCCCCAGAAGGCTCCTCTCGTCTTCTCTCTCTGTTTCTGTCTTACTATATCTTCTTCGTGGTTCTCTTTTATTCCGTGCCCACTGAGAAAGAAATCCGTGCCTGGATGCTCGCAAGGCAAATAAACAGAAGGAGTCGTGCTGGACAGTCAGATTGTACAAAACAGCCCATTACGGCTAACAAAACACTAGTTAGCGTGATTATATTTATCGAATGCTAATTCAGTGCCTAGACACGCGTTATTATCAGCGCTAGCGTAGCGAGTCTTTGTTTTCGCTTTGAATCTGTTTTGTTGATGTGGTGCGTCCACCATCCAGCTCTCGGTTACCATAGAAATGTTAACGAGTGGACCTGCGATTTGACTTGGACACTGGACTGTCGGAGCTGCTGTCATATATAATAATATATAATAGCGGTAATAACAATATATAATTGCTGTGAAAATAGGGAAAGCAATCAAATCCAATATGATAGGGGGGGGGGGGGGGGGATAAATATATATTTCAGAGTTTGAAATGTGTTTTGGAGAAGCACAAAGACAAGCACACACAAACACACACACACACACACACACACACACACACACACACACACAAAACAACTATCACATGACTCAGATGACTAAAATATTCAATACACTTGGGCAAGAGAGACAGGGTGACACTTAGCCCTGTGTGGTTGGAAGAAAGTGGTTAGTCACTCTGAATAAATGTTTTTTTTTTTCTCGTGACAGACAGGGCCACAGAGGAGAAGCAGTCTCGTTGAGATTTTAAAAATGATTCACGGTCAGAATCTGTAATAATTTTTAAAAATTGCACTTTTGCACTCATTTTTCCCCCCTTGTTAAGCAAAAGCTGAGTGCGTCGTTCACCTGGTTTAAGTGTAGGGAACAGAGACAGCACGGTGAACACGGATTGGATTGGATTGGATTGGATTGGATTGGATAGACACATGGCTTAATCCAATTTTAGATCCCATTATACCAACCTAAATATTTGGCAGAAATATGTTTCTGCAAATTGGGGGAACGTTGACTTACTAGTCAGCACGTTTGCCTCGCACCTCCAGGGTTGGGGGTACTAATCCCGCCTCCACCCTGCGTGCGAGGAGTCTGCGTGTTCTTCCCATGCTACGGGGGTTTCCTCCGGGTACTCCAGTTTCCTCCCCAAGTCCAAAGAGGCTGATTGGCATTACGAAATTGTGCATAGTGTGTGAATGCGTGTGTCATCGTGTCCTGCGATGGGTCGGGGAGTTCCCTGGGATACGCTCCAAGCTCGAAACCCTGTGTAGGATGGGCAGTACAGACAATGGATGGCTGGATGGATGGATGTTTCTGCAAATTATGAAAGTGAGAATACATTGTCTCAGTTACGTTGTCTTAGTTTTGTTAGAACGCTTTAATATTCTAATAAACCCGACACCTCTCACCCTGTAAATCTCTTTGAGCCTATTTTCTTCCTGATGGGTATTCAACCCTGCGACTCTCGCCTACCCAACAGCTCCTGCCCTGAAATAATTATTAGGTACGTGCACCTATTGTTTTCTAATTATGGATCGCCTTCCGGTGGGTTGCTTTTAGGTGCAAATCTTGAAAAATAAAATTCTTCACACTGTAATGGTAGGAAACGCATATTTCCGGGCATGTTGTGTGAATTCGGCGAAAGGCTTAATCTGAATCTCTGAGCTCCACTCCGGCAAAGTACTCATTTCAATTCCCGATAATGTAAGCCATGGTCCGTTCCGAAACGATCAGGCCTGTGCCCTACTCTCTGTGCATACGAGGTTAAAAGTAACAGACGTTGGGATTTTGCTCCACCGTGAACCGATCGCTGAACTCTGTATCATGTCTTAATTTCTAGCACATGCAACGGATGACAAATCTGCTGTACGATGCTAGGCATTTATATTTTGTGTTATTGTCTTGCTGCAGTATGCCGTAGCCAACATAAAAAGGTGGACTAAAGGCTACGAGTAAACCGTAATTTCCCAGTTGCCTTTTTGTCCAGATGTAATAACACAACAAAGACTATTGGGGCGAAAGTGTCCATCGAGTGTCTGGTTCAATAAGAACTGTTTAAGGACCCATTCAAGTAATTGGTTTTCAATACTTCAGTTTGAAATGACCCTACAAATGGCTGCCTTGAACGTTCTTGCCTATCAAATTGCTCCTGCATAGGCTTCACTTCAGAACAGACGTCACAGACAATCATACTCTACTCGAACATATACGAACACCTCACCGTTTCTTAGATCAAGGTGTTAGTTAAGGTCAAAACTATCAATTTTGCAGGCGGCTAAAATAACGAAATATTTATCTATTTATTCATACCTTCATCTTGGTCAGGGTTGTGGTGGATCCAGGGATTATCCCGGGACTAAGGCCACGGGGCATCCCACACACACACACATATATATACTTAAACAACATTCACACCTAGGGACAAACTAGAGAGTATGTAATCTGTCTACCGGCATGTTTATGGACAGTTGGAAGAAACTTGAGGACCCGGAGGAAACCCACACAGACCTGAGCTCAGGATCGACACGTAGGCCCTGCAGCCCTGCGATGGCAACACTACCTGCTGCACCTGTACTCCACTCAACATCCATGATGAACCCAACTATTTGGGTTTGTATCGTATGGTATGTTTGCACTGAATGCGATGCTGTTGTTTGTTTTTTTTTTTTTTTGTTCCCTTTATAACAACATGCTGAGCGAGCGAAAAGGTAAGCAACACATACGAGAAAAGAATTGAGCTCAGAGCATCCCATTAACCTTGTTTTCTTGTGTGGAAGCACCTCTTCCTCTATCTTAAGTCCCCGTCGCTTACGGGCTCTCAGGAGGCCTGCAACTAATTAACCTTGTGGAGGAAGCAGTGGAGGATTAGGGATGAGAATGTTAAGCAACCTATCACACGCCAGTTGGATTACCATAAGCAACTTTCAAGTGGCTTAACCAATATTTGTCTGAACCTGCAGTGTGAGAACTTCATCCTTCATGAATTCTAAGTAACACTCTGACTTTTGGACGGGGAAAAGAGACATGCCTGGAATAGCGAAGACCAGGTCCTTTAGAAAGATGCATGATGTTGTTTTGGCAAATAAGAATAAAGACGCAGGTGTTTTTGTAGCTGTGTTTCTACAAAGCTGAGAAAGGGATCACACCCAAATCTTCCATGGCTATTTGGAGAATACGTATGAGATATGGCTTGGGAATTCTGTGACAGTCAAGTTCCTATAAAGCTCATTCTTTCATTCATCTTCTGTAAACACTTTATCCCAGCCAGGGTCGCCGTGGATCCGGAGCCCGTTTTGGGAACGCACCTTAGATGGGATGTCAACCCATCTCAGGGTGCCGTAGGGGCAATTTAAAGTCGCCACATACCTCCACAAGGAGAATATAAGAAACTCCACAAGCATATTAACCCAAGCTCAGGATTGACCCTGGAGCTGTAACACCGGAGTTACCCACTGCACCGACTTGCTGTCCCCCTATAAAGTTCAATAACGTATTTCCATCCATCCATTTTCTGTCCCGCTTATCCTACAAAGAGTCACGGGGAGCTTGGAGTCTATCCCAGAGGACTCAGAGCGCAGGACACCCTGGACGGGGTGGCAACCCATCGCAGGGCACAATCGTGCAAACACACACACAAACCCGTACAATTTAAAGATGCGAATCAGCCCACAGCACATGTCTTTGGACGGAGGGAGGAAACCGGGATACTCCGAGGAATCTCGCGACGTACGGGGCGAACATGCAAGCACCGCACACACAGGGCAGAGGCGGGGTTCGAACCCGCAACGCCGGAGGTGCGACGCAAACATGCTAACCACTAAACTTGCCCTCAGATACAACCCTGGTCCTTAAGCTCTAATCAAGTACCTAAAACGAATTTTAATGATACTCACCATTGTCAGGTCAGAGATTCTCGACTTCACCATCTTCCTGTTCCAATGTCCTTGACTGAAGTCGTGAAGGGTGAGTTTTGTAGTTAAGACACCTTCAATCTGTAAGTCATTGTGGTTCTGACATTGGATCTGAGGAGATCCGAGTTCATATCCTTTTACAGTAGGAACATAATCCTAACAAACGTAAACAGACGTGACAGAGAGAATGAAACCGAATACCCATCACTGTAATCTATTTGCTGCTAGGTACACTTATAGCGATTAGCATTCAGCTAGTTTGTGTGGTCAGAGTTATTATCATGCTAGCTAACATTTGAGAGATTAGGAATAAAATGGTTGTTAGTTAGGCTTAGCTGATGTTTCCTTGGTGAAAGAGGCACTGAATCAGCGTGGGATCTGAGGCTTTTTCTTTCGTGAGTCGTTCTTGTACTTTTACTTTTTCATTCTTTATGTAAGAGTTTATCGTTTTCTACTAACCTAATACTAAATATTCATACAAAACGATTTGAAGCTATACTTCAACTCTGATTTATTCGGATGAGTAATTGCATGTTTACTTGAGTAAACAATTTGGGTTGTGTTACCCCCAGTGACTAGCATTCGTATCCTGAAAGGTACAGGATAATAACTTTTTTTTTAATTTAATGGATGTGTAAAAGTGTAAAATGAGTCTAGACTACTTTAGCATATTTAGCATTGGTAGATCTTATCTGGCTCTGTCAGAGCGTGAAGGCTTTATGCTTCAACATGACTGAAGTGACCTGATGTACGGTATACACCTTCTCTGACCTGATCAGTTTTTACTCCTAGCTCCAAACCAAATAGAAATAGAAGAATTCATTCGGACAAAAAAAGTTTCAAAGTATAAACATCGGGCCGCCACCGTGATGCTCATTACCTTGTAGAGACTGAGCAGTGGCCAAGCTTTGATGTGTATGAGGCTAAATTGAGGATCATCTTTAAAGGCTGAACTGGTGACATCTCGTGAAGTGTCGAAGAAGGGTGACAGCATGGAGACCTTCTGGGGCTCATACATAATGCTCTTTGTGTTCAGAGAGCCATTCCACCAGGCTGGAGATATGAGCCGGGACATCAGGAGGATCAGGGGATCAGAAATAAAGGAACCGATAGTTTTGGAGATCATAAAAAAGCAAAGAGTTTCCAAAGAGAGAAATTTTACGGATCATTTTATCGGTGACTAATTATCTAGAAAGTATGCTAGTGTGCAGGTCTTAAGTTTCTTGGAGACAAGTATGATGACTTTTTTTTCTGTGTGACCCTGTCTGCTTTGGTATTTCTAATAAAATACACCATAATATTTAGAGCACTTTTAATAAACCTGGAGGAAAGCGACAAGAGCGAATCTAGTAGTTTTTTTTTTTTTTTTTTAAAAAGAAAGAAACTTCTTGTACAAGTATACAAAAAGTGTGCTAGTATAGTATGGAAGCAGGATAGAATGTAAAGAATTTAGTATGCAAGTGTACAAATACGCAAGTATGCTAGAATGCAGTTGTGTAAGTCAGCACGTGTGCATAGTATGCAAGTGTGCAAATATGGTAGGATACTAAAGTATAAACCTTTGCTATTATGCAAGTGTGCATAGTATGTAAGTGTGCATAGTATGTAAGTGTTAGTTAGTGTACCAGTATGCATGTTTGTGTGCAAATATTGTAGAATACTAAAGTATGCACCTTTGCTATTATGTCAGTATGCAAGTGTGTATAGTATGCAAGTGTTAGTTAGTGTACCAGTATGTATGTTTGTGTGCAATTATAGTAGAATACTAAAGTATCCACCTTTGCTATTATGCCAGTATGCAAGTGTGTATAGTATGTAAGTGTACATAGTATGTAAGTGTTAGTTAGTGTACCAGTATGCATGTTTGTGTGCAAATATTGTAGAATACTAAAGTATGCACCTTTGCTATTATGTCAGTATGCAAGTGTGTATAGTATGTAAGTGTGCATAGTATGTAAGTGTTAGTTAATGTACCAGTATGCATGTTTGTGTGCAAATATAGTAGAATACTAAAGTATCCACCTTTGCTATTATGCCAGTATGCAAGTGTGTATAGTATGCAAGTGTTAGTTAGTGTACCAGTATATATGTTTGTGTGCAATTATAATAGAATACTAAAGTATGCACCTTTGCTATTATGCAAGTGTGCATAGTATGTAAGTGTTAGTTAGTGTACCAGTATGTATGTTTGTGTGCAATTATAGTAGAATACTAAAGTATGCACCTTTGCTATTATGCCAGTATGCAAGTGTGTGCTAGTATACAAGTATACAAATGTGCTAGTATGCAAGTGTGCAAGTATGCAGGACAGCAAGTGTGCATAGTATGTAAGTGTTAGCATGGACAGATGGATTGGTTGGTTTAAACGGATGGATGGATGGATGGATGGATGAATAAGCTGACAGGTGACACAGTTAATGCAATGACAAGAATGGCGTATAATATATAGTATATACGTATACGTACTATATACATGTAGCATGTAGTATACGCCTATAACATAGACTTTTATTATTGGCGTCAGTAGTTAAATGCACTTAAAGCTGCACTCAGATAAATGCGCTATTATATTAAAACGAAGAATATTTGGAATCACAAGAGACTGCCGAAGGAGGAAAACAAACACGGAGCTGCTAGGAAATAATGAGTACAGCATGTAATCACTGATTCATATAAACGGATATGACGAGGCTAATGTCAGTACAACCTCGGCATTCCTCTATGAGAACAGAGCATTTTCCACATCTCGGTTTCTTCTTGCATCATCATGCCAGATTGGCACTTCCACTTAACCCTCTGCTCCTCCCTCTGCTGAAGCCATTCCAGTTCACCTCTCCTCTCTGCTGCCTTGCTGCTTTCGACCCGGCCCTGATTATCTCTCTAAATCGTTGCTGTTGCTGTTGATTCTTTTGTCTGCGAGAGAGCAGATGAGCCCTGATGCAAAAGTCCTTGCTTTAATACTGCATGCAGATGTGAGCCTCTCTTGACTGCATGTCTTATTAAATGAATTTTTACAAATTCAAAAGCCTTTCTCTGTGAAATCTTTGTCTGTTTTTGTTGGGGTTTTTTTTTGTTTTGTTTTTTTCAAGTGAGTGTGCTTGAAGAACCCTGTAGGCTTTCAGTTTAATAGAGCGCTGCTGAAATCCGTGCGCTGGACGGAAAAAAAAAAAGAAAGAAAGAAAAGAAAAGAGACAAGGCAGTATGTTTTATCCTGCAGACAATGAATGCTTTTTAAAAATAAAACCACGGCTTTTCTGCATGCATCTCTCAGTGAATGTTCGCCGGCTAATAGCTCGGGGAAAATCCTTTGTACGAGACTGTGAATCTCAGATTTTGTGAGTGCAGTCCGTGATGCATTCGCTCCATGACGGCTCGAGTCTTTTTTTGGTGTTTTTTTTTTTTTTTTCCTCGATGTTTGCTGTTTTCTTCTCTTTGACTAGAGGATGACAAGTGATTGGCTCCATCTCTGGATGCAGCTGGCAGCTTGTTAGAGCTTTTCTGGAGCGTGGCTAGCCCTCGGTCGGTGCCAGGATCACATTCATTTTTCAGCACTCATGAATATATTCTGTCATAGGTGATACGATGGCCAGGACAACGCCATGGTGACACAACATGGGATTCGGATGCTCTGAAACACAAACCCAGCCACAGTATTTGCCAGGACAACCTAATCCCAAGTGCATACGAATGTCAGACAAAATAAAGTCATTAAGCAATTATACAAGCGTGCAAATTCTTGCAAATCGACCAACTCAGCTAGGAACGGTTTAAAAAAAAAAATCTGCAAAAACATGACAATTTCAGCAATACGGATGCGACGTGTCCCATAGGGGCGGCTGTGGGTCAGGCGGTAGAGCGGGTCGTACACTGATCGTAGGGCTGGCAGTTCGATTCCCGGCCCACGTGACTCCACATGCCGAAGTGTCCCCGGGCGAGACACTGAACCCCGAGTTGCTCCCGATGGCGAGTTAGCGCCTTGCATGGCAGCTCTTCTACCATTGGTGTGTGTGTGATGGGTGAATGAGACACAGTGTAAAGCGCTATATAAGTGCGCCATTTATTTACCATTTTGTAGATATTGCCTTCCTCCACCTTTGAAGCTTTGGATCAGTGAGGCAACGGCTGTATCTGGTCATCTGACCTTCTTCAGGAAAAACCCAGAATGCATTTTTTTTTAAACATGTCATACAATTCATTAAAAATCCTTCTTTCCGTGACTGTATTTGTCATGATAAGGTTGCATTTGCATGCATTTCTGTTCGTTTTAATGACTACATGACCGAGGGACATCACAGCAGGATAGAAAGATAATAAAAGGGTGATGCAGCTAGGACTGAGCCACAACCTGAGATTTTCAATGAGTCCATTGTTTACCAACTGGAGCTGCCTCCGGTCTTTTGTTGGAGGGAGAGAAAAAAAAAAAAAAAGGAAAAAAAGCACACACTGTGTGTGTCTGTGAGTGTGTGAGTCAACTCTGACTACAGCACTCAGAGGGACGAGCATATGTCTGCCATGGCCTTGCAACCTCACATCCAGAGATAGATGTCACCACCTGAGAGAGCTGAATGCAGAGAGATGGAGAGCTGCCCTGAGAAAACAAGAACAGAGTAAGAGAGCTGCAAACTCGGAGCGAGAGAGAGAGAGAGAGAGAGAGAAAGAAAGCCCCTGTAATGAAAACACCAGCTGTCATGGGGTGTTGTGTAGCTCACTGAAGTGGTGTGAATGGTTCCGTGCTGATAATTCGCTGTGATGAGTCTGCAGCGCAACGTACCACACACACACACACACACACACACACACACACACGCACAAACACAAACACACGACGACTTCAGTAAGAAGAACAGAGCGCGCTCGTCTCACCCTAAACCCTCACTGCGAATGTCAACATGACACCTCAAAGAAAACACTTCCTGTGCGTCGTCCCTATCACGCCGTCCCAGATCGCGACGATTCTGCTCAAGGTTATCTTGCATAATGTAGAAAAATCCCAATATATCGCTGCTGTAGTGCAGATAAACAGGGAAAATAAATGACTCCTCTTACAGCACAACATGAAAGGTGTGTAAGTTTGGGATTTTTTGGTATTTTTATGTTCGCTGATGAGACACGTCTTAAAGCTTCCGATGGCTTGTTTTTATCGTTGGATTAGTCTCGCGGTGGGCTGGTACAGATTGGACAGATTGGATTAGTCTCGCAGTGGGCTGGTACAGACTTGGGCTTCATTTTTTTGGCATCAGATTATTTGCTCTCAGCAAAATTATTTGGGATTTTTGTTTGAGCAAGCGAGGTGCGCCTTAAGAACGGCGTGTAGAAGCGAAAAGTGAGGTTGGGGCTGATTTCTTTCTAGCCCAGACTGTAAATGAGTAAATTAACTGCTGGGCCCTTGAGCAAGGCCCTTAACCCTCAATTGCTCAGTTGTATAAAAAAAAAGAGAGAGAGATAATTGTAAGTCGCTCTGGATAAAGGCGTCTGCTAAAATGCAAATGCGAATGCAAATTCAGGAAGCCTATGAGTAACAGTCGTGTCAGGTGATTACACGGAGTGACACGCCCCGTCGTTTTGGTCTCCGTTTGGGAGGCGTCTTAACCGACACGTCCGTGACATGCCGTGACGTCCAACTATTGTAACGATGTGGATTTTTTTTTACTCTATCATCATGTCCACGGTGGAGAAACTAAAAGTAAACACACTAAGCACATAGTCAAAGTAAAAAAAATTCTCAGTGAGAACATGGATCACGTTGCTCTCTTGGCCTCGTGACCACGAACGCCCGTGGCATCTTCAGGAGTCGAGTTAGGCGACAGGGTGAACGCCTTTTCTTGCGCCACTCGTGAGCAGTGAAGGTTTTTAGCTACTTTTAGTCGTCTACAACGCTATGTTACGTACGCTGCAATCCTTGGACCGTACACCGATTGCAACGGTGGACCAATCACAGCAGAGTATGCAAATAACATGCAAATCAAATCTTTATGTCACGTCGCAGTCTTTGAAACGGTTTGGGATCGAAAATGATGGATCGATTCTTGTTAGAAACCAGATTAAACCCAATTTCTCGCTGACAATGCCGTCCAAAAAGAAATACTACGAAGACAGTTTTCACATTACAGCCTCTTTAAGACGACTCATACCCAACCCAGCGTGCGATCTGCATATTAATGACATTTGCTAATTCACGTCTATCACTTTTCCACATGTTTAATTGCCATTCTCCTTGCTTTCTCCTTCTCCGCTGTACTCCTTATTGAATCATTGTGCTATTAATAATAATGACGGCGTGATGACAAGCTCCTGAATCAGAATAATGGCGCAACAACAGCCGAACGAGACGGACGAGACGAAACAGAGAGGCAGCGGCGTGTCGATCGAGCCGCTTCTATCCAGACTCGGGGGGGGGGGGGGGGGGGGGGACATAACTGTCACTACTAGATGATTAAGTAAGGAATAAGACGTTTAGGGGCATGCTGTTGTAGTAAAAGAATCGACGACGGCGTGTTGTGATGTCATTACCAGCCGGAAGTGGATCATTTTTCCAAATAACGGCACATCCTGAAATGATTCATGCCTGTCAGGAAGGAATAAGGAAGTCGGTCGTTGAAATCGTTTCTCCTATTAAATGCCGATCGAAAATAACGTGCGCTGACAATAACCGCGTCCACCTGTGACATCACACAAGCTTTCTAACGGGGATCGTTAAAAACCAACCAACCGATAAATTAACACCGTACCTTTAACACGATTTAACACAAACATTTGTAATATTTAATATAATATTAACGGAGCTCTCCGTTAAAAGCTTCTCTGAAGGAGAAATGTGTTGAGACTGTATCAGAAACACACCTCGTGTTTATATTTCCTCGTCGGTTCGTTAGTTCTGTCTTGGCGCTACATTGGCGTAGAACCTACAGAGCTCCATTTTCCATTTTCTTTCTCCGGCCAGCTTCAGTTTACTTAAGGCTTCTTTTCAGCCGAAACGGAAAGAGGTGACGTGGTTCAGTTCTCTTGAGTTTTAGAACGAGTATCCTAGATGGAATGGAGCTCATTTTGGTGCTGTTTGAAGGATGGACAAGGTTTGTGTCCCAATTTCATGCCACTCAGGGAGCCTCCATTGGGGCATGGCTAGTCGGCTAACCTCCAGCCGACCTTCGTTCTCTTTGTCTCTCCTTTTCCTGGAGTTTTGCTTCACTTACTCTTTCTCCCACAGTTAGCACAGATCACCGCTGGGAATCTTAAGTGCAGGTTAGAATGGGCTTCCAGGTTTTGACCAGCATGCTTAAATTAGCTGACAGAACTGCCTGTGGACACTGAGAAAGAATGAAAGAACAGGTTAAAATGTATGTAAGAAAAAATAAAATAAAATAAAAAGCAGACTCTGCATTTGATCAGTTGTAATAGAACAAGTGTTCAAATAAACGATTGTTATACAGGGAAATGTTCAGGAATGCTAAAGTGAAATGGTGTTTGCTAGTTAGCATGACAGGCCATAGGGCCAGGATGACTTTCAGACATTGTTAGCGTTAGCATATCATCGCATGCAAAACTGTGCTTTAGCGTACAGCATATAAATGGCCTAAATCTGTCTCTTTGATTCGGTGTCGTTATTTAGGCAGACCGTATCGAACCTAAACAACCAGTCCGAGAGAATCTGAGTAAGGTGGTCTTCTGCTTGGTTTCTTCTCGGTCGACTTCCACGTGAATTTTCATGATTCGATTCTAAGTATGCGTCTCAATCGGCTCCCTAGTTCAGTAGTCCGGATACTGATCGAGCAGTCGGCCATTTTAAGGACCGTCTCAATCGCAAAATCCTTCCTGTGCACCGGAACGTTCGCTCCCTATAAAAATCCCACAATGCACCGCAAAAAGCAGGACGCACCGACGCTCACTATGTTCCCTTATCGGAAACGACGTCCTATTTTCTGAAGCCGTTCAGCTGGAAAGAAATGCCAGGCGAACTCTCGGTGCACTTTGTCTACAAATTTACGTAGCTCGTTATCGTGGTCGTAGCTCTCAAACGAGTATTTACAGCCGCGAACTTTATTTGACGTTCTATATACGATTTATTTTAATCTAACTTTTTTTTTTCCTTCTATCCAGTGTACGATCCCGCTCGAAATACCTCGACGGAAATCCGTGTAATTATGCTAACAAATTTATATGACACATAACGTCAGAAGAATATCGGTCCTGCCTATTGGTGATCAATGCCGGTGGTGACGTTTTACAACGCGAGTATTACGTAGTCATGTCGCCGGAAATTGTTCCTCAGTGTTCCAATGTGTAGTGAGCTAGGGTCCTTAAAAGTGCCCCAACTCGTGTGCACAGTCTACCGATCCACCACCTGGAGAGCTAGAGAGCCTACTGAGACGCACCTTAAATCGACTCGACTGCAGAAAGTGAGACAAACACGCCATGTGTTTTGGGTTGCAGCAGTTTTTTTTTTTTTGTTTTTTTTTACTGTAGATTTTGCAAGCTCATAAAGAAGTCCCATGTGTCGTGGATATTTGGATTTAACAGTCGTTTGCATGTCTACATAAGAGAAAAGAAAAAAAAACAACGGGAATAGGGCGTGTGTTTTTCAAAATCTCAACATTTACATATTTCAAAAGGGGGTGTGGTGTCGGGTGTGGGGGATTTGCTTCAGGCTACGAAGCTACTAGCTACAAAAACACAAGCTACTAATGCTACATCATGGACAAGTTGTTTTAAGGAAACAGAATAACCCACCTGATTAATTTAGTCAAGTAATAAGCTTCCCAGGTTGGAAAGATGGTCTACCAGCTCAACCAGCTCCGCCTGTGTTTCGATTATAGTGTGTAACAAATATTACATTCGAAAGATTAATGATATAATACGCAGTTAAAGATTTTTGGACCTTCACTGTAATTCCTTAGCAACTTTATCAGCTGAACTGTTGCGCCAGCTGTAGCTTCTGCTGTTTATCTTACTCCTGGTTCAAGGTTTTAAGGTTATAAGACAATTTTTTGCTAAAAATCAATGCCTTGTTTATCTTGAACAGACAGAGCCTTTGATTGCCTTCAGCACTGATGTATATGTCTCCATGGGATTTTCTCTGACTTTTCTTATTAGAGACTTCTTTATACTGGGCAGAAAAGCCTCAGTACGGTCTAAAAAAACTATTCTGTCTGAGCATCGTCCGTTATGACCTTCTCTCGATCTTTGACCTGCTATATTTGGTAGCTCCATATGTGCTGAAATAAGAGTCGGTGGTAACTGTTTACATGTACTACAGGTACGGAATATTTTACTGTGGCTCGAGCCTGGTTTATACTGTCTGATTGTCAGCCTGATTTTGCTGTCGCATTGTAAAACTGAGACCAAAGACAGGCATTGGCAACGTTCTGGCAGTGTGAGAAACCTTTTTATTAAAAGGTGTGAGTGTGAGTGGTGCTACAACGCTTGTCTAAAAGCCACCAATAGCAGGACAGCCCAGGATGAACCCAAACTCATAGGACAGCTACAAATACGTGAATAGAAATGACAAAAGGTAAACAAATCACTCTAATGGACAGGGGGAGAAAACCTTAATACTTCAAGTTCACTTTGCAGGATGTTTCTGTTTACGTAAGCAGAACAGAGTCGTTTTCTTTAAACACACAGGTCTATCGTTAGAGGATCTTTATTGTATAATCCGACATGGAGAACATGCTCTATCTTACGGTCTGTTATAGATTTCATAACAATGTTTTATTCAGATCGTCTCATACGGTGTGAAACGACAGCCTTTTTCTCACGGTACACAAATGGACTTATCAGATTTTTTTAAATCAGTATGAACAAAGGAATGATTTGATCGCCGCAAGAATGTTATAAGATTAGTCTACGCCGACTGTTGGGTTCCTGTGCGTAGAGTACCGTGACTCTGTGTTTAGCTGCTGGTGAGTAAGCGTGCTGGGAAAAGGGAGGGGTGCGAGGCTAGGTAAAACAAGAAATACTTAAGAAAAAAACTGCAAAAATTAACACCCTGAGTGTCCACTTACATATGAGTCACCAACCACTGCTGTGGACTGTGACATCACAGTAAAATTCAATGCTGGACACGGGCATCCGTTTATGGACTGTGGTAAATATAAATAAATAAATACAATTTAAAAACCACAGTGTAAAACCAGTTTGACTGTGAAAGAAAGCAAGCGTTAGGCTGTATTCACGGTGGCGTTACGTTAAAGGTCAACATTAGCTCATAGAATTCATGGTGTCATGTCGTCATGCTAATAGGCAACGTTAACTTGTATTCGTTGTCGGTACCAGTAGGACTCAGCGCTATTAAAGACGTGAACGAATTGAGAAAATGCTAACATCAAGACTCGAGCCTGAGATAAAAAATCCGTACACATAAAATGAGTCATTCAGCAGCTGTACGACTTTGCTAGCAGCTAAAGTAAAAAATTTTTTTAAAAAACGAACAGAAAGGTTTTTGACGAACGGAAGCAGGTGTGGATTCGCCTAGGGTTCGGAAACACTTAAAGAAACCCAATTTAGGACTCGTTTGAATCGTCCCTTTACTCCATTTAAGCATGTAATTTCATATTATGGGAATTTATAATGAGACACTTGTAATTTATGAGCACATTGTGTAATTTTTGACTCGTAAATGCCTCGCGGTCATCATCAATAGCGCGCCTGTGTGGCTGGGAAGGAGAACGGTGCGCGAGAGAGATGGCTGTGTCAGCTTTAATTGGCCTCAGGTCTAGCTAAGTATGCGACGATACAATTAAGCCATGCTCATTTTTCACAATGATTGCCTTTTCACAGGCAGAGCTCTAATAGCTACTGTAGAGCAATATCTGCAGCAGCACAGCGTCTCCCGTTTCAGATGGACGGTCTCGAGACTTGGCAAACGACGACGCGAAGCGTACGACGTAGAGGTTCCGTGAGACGTAAACCCTAGGGTAAGTACAATAGGCTCGTAAGATAAGCGTAAACAGCTCTGCTCTGTGAGGAACTACTCTGTGAGAGCCACTGGTGTGGGCAGACAGTCACTATCGGTGGTGTTAATTTATGACAGAAAATCTCACACACTCTACGGTTATGACAGACACTGAAGGAGGGCTGAACAACTGTCGCACCGATGGCAGATGTTCCTCGCACCCGGCCAAATCTATTCATAGAACCTCCGGCACGGGTCTGGATCTCATAATGTGAATCTCATCAGGCCAGTGTGTGAACGATACGTTGAAAACAGCCAAGGAGTCGATCTGATACGATTCAGAGCTGTTTTCGATTCGTTACGATTCATTACGATGCAAAGTGATTCGATTAAATGAGTTTCCTTTGTGTCCTTCAGGTCAAGGAATTATTTTAAACATAAACACCGAGAGAGGGAGGTTCTCCATCGTCCTCCACATTCCCCTCCATGCTGAATCCCCAGTCAGATCAAACAGGGCCAGAGACAGCTTCCTGTCAGGGTAAGTCAGGTTAAGTGTAGCTGAAGATCCTCAGTGGCTGTAATTTCATAAGCAGCAAAGAGAACGCCGTCTCTATTCAGCTAATGTGATTACTGCTATTTCCCCATGCGGACCAGCGCACACGCTAATCTAAAAAGAACACCTGTGCCTCGCCAAAATGCAAATAAACGGAGAGGCAGAGGAGCTGTGCGCACTCCAACAGGACCGGAGGAGACCCCTGGTCCCAGGTGACCTCTAGAGAGAATAGGGTGTGTGTAAATGGTAATGAAGTTTTATTGGGAAAAATCATCATGGAATGTAGAACATGAATTGATCTGGTGGTTGAGTGAGAGGAGGAGTTACGGCGAGGAAGCAGTTTTCCCATACAGATAGGAAACCAACCACCCAAAAAACAAAGCAGAAAGTGACAAAACACCTCCGTCCTGCATCGAACGAGAGGCGCCTGCTTCCCTAAGCGGCCGTTAGATCAGATATATGCGAGACAGACCCGGACCATCCGATCCCATCTGGCGACAATCATCCACCCCAACTTCACTCCATGACTCTCAAATCTTGACTCAGGCAACCGGGTTAAAAACAGACCTCGCCGTCGAAGATGACTTTGAGGACATTGAGTCACACCTTTAAACACTCACTCTCCAGGCTGTCTGCGCTGAAGAGTTACACCCTGCCTGGTTGAAGTGCACTTTGTCATGGCGAGGAAAGGAGGCGAGGCAGCAAAGCGCTATAAACCTGCTTTATTGCACGGCAGAGAGGCACTTCGACAGAGAGCACGGTTTTTTAATGAACGGTCCAGGTGCCTTTAGCCATGCACACAGAGAAACTGCCTCTGCTCCTGCCTTTGCCAGACTCCCAGTGTTCCACTGAGCCACAGTTTATACAGCCAAATGTTTTACGGCAGCCATGTCACAGGGATGGGTTTACAGTACCATCGCATCCCGTTTCAGTTCCAGCAGCTTCACGTAACAGACGAAAACAAGGAATTTAATGAGCATTTTAACTTCATGGACATGTAGCGATTTCGCAAGCATTTTAAGAGGCATAAACTGCATCTAGTTAAAGGACGGGTTTGGATGTACAATTCTATTTATACATTTTCTCAACTCATCTAGTGCATCATGGGGGCACAGTGGCTAGTAGTTAACACTGTTGTCTGGTACCTCCGGGGTCGCGGGGTTCGAATTTGCGTGTTTTCCTTGTGCTTCGGGGGTGTCCTCCGGGTACTCCGATTTCCTCCCCAAGTTCAAAGACATGTGCTGTAGGCTGATTGGCATTTCCAAATTGTCCATAGTGTGCGAATGTGTGTGTGATTGTGCCCTGCGATGGGTTGGCACCCCGTCCAGGGTGTCCCCTGCCTTGTCGGATCCAGGCTCCCTGCGACCCTGTGTAGGATAAGCGGTAGAGAAAATGGATGAATGGATGGATCCGATATGTCACCCGAGAAACACTCTCCACACAAGTCATTCATCTCCAGTTCAGCTTTATCCTGGTCAGAGTTCAGTCCAGGTTCTGAGTCCAAGGTTATTATAAACCATACAACTTTCAACGTTCCAGTAAGATAATGTTTATAAACATTGGGAGGTGGGGCATAAAGAGTGGGTTATAAAATGTGACTAGTATAAATGCAACTGTGAAGGTTTTTGTTGTTTCGCGAAGTATGTGCCACATTTATCAGTCATCTAGTAAAGTGTAAAGTGTGTGCACACCGAACCGAAATAAATTTACCAAAGTTTTGCTGATTTTCTATGTACTCATGTCATGGACCCCCAGGGGTAGTACCATCCTTGTTCTGTTGTCTCCCTCATGTCCTGTTGTCCCTTGTTCTGTTGTCTCCCTCATTTCCTGTTGTCCCTTGTTCAGTTGTCTCCCTCATTTCCTGTTGTCCCTTGTTCTGTTGTCTCCCTCATTTCCTGTTGTCCCTTGTTCTGTTGTCTCCCTCATGTCCTGTTGTTCCTTGTTCAGTTATCTCCCTCATTTCCTGTTGTTCCTTGTTCTGTTGTCTCCCTCATTTCCTGTTGTCCCTTGTTCTGTTGTCTCCCTCATGTCCTGTTGTTCCTTGTTCTGTTGTCTCCCTCATTTCCTGTTGTCCCTTGTTCTGTTGTCTCCCTCATTTCCTGTTGTTCCTTGTTCTGTTGTCTCCCTCATTTCCTGTTCTTCCTTGTTCTGTTGTCTCCCTCATTTCCTGTTCTTCCTTGTTCTGTTGTCTCCCTCATTTCCTGTTGTTCCTTGTTCTGTTGTCTCCCTCATTTCCTGTTGTCCCTTGTTCTGTTGTCTCCCTCATTTCCTGTTGTTCCTTGTTCTGTTGTCTCATTCATTTCCTGTTGTCCCTTGTTCTGTTGTCTCCCTCATTTCTTGTTGTTCCTTGTTCTGTTGTCTCCCTTATTTCCTGTTGTTCCTTGTTCTGTTGTCTCCCTCATTTCCTGTTCTTCCTTGTTCTGTTGTCTCCCTCATTTCCTATTGCAACCATGCTCACCTGTTTGTTATTTTCTGCTGGATCGGTGCTCCATTTAAGTTCCCGGGTTTTAAATAAGTTCTCCTTAGTTGCTGGAGCATTGCCTCAAGTCAGATTATGTTTGTGTTCCCCATTTTATTTTATTTTTACCGTTGGTATTGTTTGGTCTACGCACTGTTTGTTTGATCATTCGGTATTTTCTAGTTTAGTCTTTCGTGTATCCGTCTCCAAGGACTCCCGTTGTGACGACTCACGTTTGTATGCTGATATGTTGATAAATGCTACTCACCCATAAATTCCCTCCGCCTAGCTGATTTACATCTAGCCACTCCCACAAAACTCCATGACAAAATTTTTAAAAAGTGAGAGCGCCTTCTCATCGTGGCATGAGCTAACATATCTTCCAGTAATGCAGCTCAGCCACTGCGGAGCGTCAGTTAGCGTAAGCACACACTGACTCATCTTCCTTTCATTTCCTTTGTCCTATTGTCATTTATGGTTTTGTTTTGGATTGGATTCTTTAATATAGTTCCACAGAATATTTTCATTTTTATTAAATTGGTGAATGCAACTGAACAACCCAGAAAAAAAATGTTCGCATGCAGCTTATCTGCAGCACCTTCTGTGCACGGAATATCAACAACGTGGCACAAGAATAGATTGCATAGCAACGTATCAAACGCTCACTTGAATGCTTGGCATCAAAGCCCAACTCTACCACTATGCTGTTCGAATGAAATAAATAATTTGACCTCTTTTTTTTTTCTTCTTCTTTTTTAAAACATATTCAGCGTAGCCCATTTCATGCATACAGTCTGGGCTTTTCACATATGATTAGACTTACTCGGCTCACGGAACTGATTTCTTCTCTACAAACAAATTGTTCAATTATTATTTTGCCTTCCGGGAAATAGGGAAATATCTTATGTAGCTTCTGAAGGGCAGTACTAAATGAAACAAATAAGATCTTTAAAAAAACAACAACAAACAAACAAACAAAAAAACAACAATTTACACCGATCATCCTGTTCAAAAGTTTACACCCCCTAGTTCTTAATGTGTCGCCTTCTTGAGCATCGGTGAACGTTCGCACCTTTTGTAATAGTCGTGTACGAGTCCCTCGGTCGTCCTCAACGTGAAAAGATGGATCTGGACAACATATAGCCGCTGTTGGAAAGGGCTCAAATATGCAGAAGATGCTGGAAAAGTAAAGAATTTGCAGGAGGATTTTTCTGAAGAACAGTGGGCAGTTTAACGGCTCAGGATAAACAAGGGACTCGTGAAGAACTCCCACAAAACATAAACACAGACAGCCGAGGATCATCCAGGTAACGACCTCCAGTTTAACTGGTTCATTTGTGTAAATTGAGTTGTTATTGTATCTCGTGGACTATATGCAATAGCGTATACAGGGCAGGACTAAATAAAAACAAAATGCAACTTCTATGATCCGTCTCGTTTTTTTCAATTATGGACCTCTTTTCGCGGATTCTGCGAGGGGTGTGTAAACTTATGACCTCGATCGTACGTATGAGGCCCGGTGACCGGTCATGAATTTTTCAAAAGGAAACCGTGAATCCGACGGCCCCTGTTCATCTACATGATGACGTTTCGCTTAAGTTTTTAGAAGATAGAGTAGATAGATACAGCGTCCTAAACCGGACGCGTATGCTCTTTGAGGCGCATGCAATATTTATAGGAGAGATTTTGGGTTGGAATAGACTTCTATTTATCGTTAGCCTCGTTAAACCCACAGCTCCAGTTTGGGACACCAGCTGATCTACTACATTTGCATTCAGGGAAAAACCCAGCAAATTCGATTTTCCGGCCAAGCCGCTCCTGGAACGTGAATGAATATTTGAATATATACAGAGTTACTGCTACGTGCGCTGCTCTGGAAGTTCGCAGCAGCAGGGCAATAAAAGTGTGAACGCCTCTGATAAAAGCTCAGCTTTAGGACACAATGAAAAAAACATTTGAGACAGGTGGAGGATGTGCTGGCAGACTTCAAAGCTACGGCACTAAGACAAGAGGACAGTGGCGCATGAAACTTTAATGGAGTACTTTAAAACTTAGATTAGAGATCGAAACCGCTTCAAAACAACGGGAGGAATCTCTCCGACGGAGAGCTGATCATACAGAATGCTCTTTCTGCTAAAATATATATCCTCACATTAGAAATCCGATTTGGCCCGAAGTGTGTGTGTGTTTTTTTCTTTCTCAGCCGTCGGTGCTTTGATAGTCTGTCATGAATTATAAACAAACGGAAAAAAGAACCAAGAGTTCTTTTTTCTCGTTTTTTTTTTTTTTTTTTTTAAAACAATTCTGCCGTTGTTTTATTAATGCTTCAGTGTGTGCCTGAAGCTGTGGATCTATTTGTAAGAGAAATTGAGAAAGGAATATTTCTCTTCGCGCCCCGAAGAGAAGAGGAATTCATCATTGAGAACTCCGAAACAGGACGGTGATGAATGCGATAGATTTGCCGGAAGAGCCAGTGGAACAATTAGAGCAGAGACATTGATTAGGAGAGCAGGAGTCTCATTGGCTCGGGCCAGTCGGGGTTGCGAAGAGGGTTTTCTTCAACATCATTCACCCGTCTTTACATTTACTTCATATTTCTTCATTTGGTGATGGCTTGTATCCAGTCTGAGAATAGTATTAAAGGATCAAAGGAGCTGATGGTGCAAAAACGTTGTCCTGTCAGGCCGCTCGTGACACGTGCGATAACAAAAAAATGGAAAACTAATCAAGCGGGGCGATCCGCGACACCGTCCCGAACCCTGAAACCAAACCAAACTGCTACCACCCCGGCGTTACGTCTAATTATTTTTTCAACAATATAGATCAAACATCACACCTAAAACGAAAATAAAAAGATCATCCCATGTGTGTTTAAACACAAACGGTGTCTAAAATGATGTGATGTTGTCGACCAGCTAAACGTATCAACAATACTGACACGTTTGAATTAGGACATAATGACCAAAAAGAAATCAACAGACATCATCCATCCATTTTCTGTACCGCTTATCCTACACAGGGAGTCTGGAGCTGGGGGACACCCTGGACGGGGTGCCAACACAAACAGTCAAGCGCAACCATGCCCCCATTCACGCACTACGGACGATTTGGACACGCCGATCGATGCACGACGCACGTCTCGATTTGGACTGGTGGAGGAAACCGGCGTACCCGGAGGAAAGCACGGGGAGAACATGCAAACTCTGGCGGGATTTGAAGTGATGTACATCTTATATTTTCTCTAAAACAGCCTCAGATTGATTATAGATAAGGTAAGTGTGTGACCTGTTCATGAAAGGAGAAAGCAGAAATCGCGATATCCTCTGTCCCGAAGACTTTCCTATGGTGGAAAACGTAAGAGCTTGACACCGATACTGGAGACTCCTTCCGTACATGTGAACGCATACATCCACCATCGAGTCACCGTGTAAGCTATCGCTATAGAAACGACAAGTAAATCGAATCTACAGGACGACTGGTTATCTCCATTACTGAAGCCTTATCTTTTGAGACAGAGTGTAGATTACTGCTAATGAGAGTGCTAAACCCGCGAATATTTTCATCACTGCGATGATATTTCGCCGACCTAACACGCGTCCGCACGTCTAGTCAGATCCCGGATGGTTAATTCAGCTTTCCATATTGAGGGTCACGCTTCTGTTTAAGGAGCACATTACATGACTGTAAAGTACAGAATTAGAATTTCACCGGCGTTATTGTTCATATTTATTCTGAATTATGCGTGCGGCTGATGTATTATTCATACCGCTACAAACTATGCATCTGATTCATAAGTAAAAATCTCTAAATCTTATAATAAATACCCAATTAAAACGAGTCGGTTTGAAAAGCCTGGCACGCAATGAGTCGACAAATCCTGTTTGACTGAGGCGAGCTCGCGCCGCAGACGGCCAATTTGAATTTCCGACTGAAAAAAGTACCAAAAAAATAATAATAAAAAAAAAAAAACAAGAGCTCCCGCGTTTAGGAGAGAGCCCGAAAGCTTGAGATCGGATCAGAGCCGTTTTAATGAGCGCACGCAGATTAGGAGCCGGGAAAAAAAAAAGCCTAAACGGATGTTTTTCTCCGCCTGAAAGTCTCAAATGTTATCGGCGCAACGGAAACGGGCGGAGCTTTTACATCCGTGTCTGTCCTCGATACGATGTATAATGTATAAATGTGGAGTAAAGTCTTTGTGTATATCGCAAATAATAATAATAATAATAATAACAAAGCGTTCTGATAAATTCTTGTCGTCATGCAGCGTGCTGTCTCAAACCGCCCCTTTAAAATCAAATCGGTATCCTCGGCTTTTAAAGGAAATGAAAATCCTACGTGTCTATTTCGTGTTATTTATCTTCCCTTTGGATCTGAGGATATCTGCTCTGTGGGATCTGGAATGCGTATTTGCTTGGCTCGCTAGTGCCACAAGTTTTCCCTTTGAAAGCGTCCCTCGATGTTTGAAGGACGTGAGAGGGAAATGAAAGCCTCACTTCTTCCCCAGTCTGTGCATTTACCTAATTATGCTCTATATGTGAATGGAGGACAGAGGAACACTCACAGAGCCGACTCACACGGCGGTTACAGCCATCGTCTCAGCTTCTCGACGAGATTTACGTTCAGCGGTACGCCTAATAGCCGTACTCTCTCCTGTCTCTTTCTGTCTCGCTCTTTCTGTCCTCTTATCTCTCTTTCCGCTTTTCCTTTCCCTCTCAGACTCTCTTTCATCCTGTAGTTAGCTATGTCAGTACCGTCCTTCTGTCCCTTGTTTGGAAAGATGATTAAATAGACTGTCATTGCGAGTGTGTGCGTGTGTGTGGGTATGGGTGTATATGCAAGCAGAGAAATAATGACTGGCTTTTATCCCACGCTTGTGTGTACGTACCTGTTATTCATCTCAGACAGTCCGAACTCAGAAAAACACACTGCAAGTCCTCTCTCCGTCCCTGAAGAACCGACTGCTTATTTGCGCCGCATACCAGAGCGCGATTCTGATTGGTTGCTGGCGTCGATTCATTTTCCCGAACAGCAGCTCTGTCATTAGTTCAAAGATCGCAGTGTATTAACGCGCTCATTATGATACGCGATCGTTTCTTTTGTAACAACTTAAAGAGGGAATTTTTATGACGGGACGCACCTTTACAAGACGTGGGTAACGTGCGCGATTGTCGGCATGGCGACGTTTTCTTTAAGAGGACATTATTGAACACCGATGGAAGGAGTCTCCAGTGACAGTGCTTCGGATCAGTCGCAAAGCCGTCCAAAAGCAGGATCCTTTGTGTCGGTTTGCGTCGTCAAATTCAACCTGCGAACACGGAGGACGGGTGTGGCGTCGGTGATGCGTCTTCATTATTTATGTGTAAGAATTTAAACACTAACCAAAGTTGTTTTTTTTTTTTTTTTTAAAGAAATAACGAATGAAGGAAAAGCTGAAATGCGACGAGGGGTTCGTTCACGGCAACAACGTTCTCTTCCAAGTCTTCAGAAGTTCAGAAGTCTTTATTTTTAGCGCAGCGTATAAGTAGGTGAATTCGAATGCAGCAAGAGTGGTTAATCAGGCTGGGCTCAAAATACCAAAAACCAAATCAGCGTAAACTTTTTCCAAAGTTTGAGCGTTTATCCAAAAATACACGACTCGGAACTCGCTAGGTTTGGCGGACGAACTGTAAAACTTCCCGATGAAGTTCGAGTCGATGTGCTTTTTATAGCAGGAAGTTGGAAGTATAACCGAGGAAGGGATTCAGAATTCGAGGGAGGGCGCCCTCTGGAGGTCTGGAGGAGACGAGTCCGCGATAGATGTTACAAAGAGGAGTTAAACGCGGTTATTGCAAAATAACAACTTTGTGGTGGTAATAGTAACTTCACTCCATCACACTGTTGATTATCTTTCTATAACAGCATGCCTCTTGTCGTGGAAATTAGACAACACTCGCAGACTCATGCTCTGAAGGTAAAAAAGGTTTATTACAGAAAGATGGGACAGAGCGGGATAGAATAACGAGAGCGCTCTGGAGTCCTTGTACTAAACCACTACTATAGATATGAAACAGTGCATGACATAATTCTGTGTACCCATAAGAAGCAGTCTGAGGCAGCTCGAACAGGGTTTGTTTTAGGATCTTGGAAGACGTTTAGACGAACCTTGAACAGAAGAACATGTTTGTGTCTGTAAGCAGATAAACATTCGGTACTGATCTCAGTGACATCACATGGCCTTCTTAGGCGTTATCCTCAGAGGAGAATGAAACCGAACAAGAACAAACTTATCACAAAGTAAAAACGAGTCATTTCCCCTCACACGCTAAGCGTTTGAATTCTTTACACACCGTATATTATCTCGTTATCAGTATTTAATTATCGTATTATTATTCCTCTTGTTATTACTAATCCGCCGTGTAAATCTTATACAGTTGTTAGCATTAGCAAATTGCCGTGGCATAAGGGGAATAAAAAATATCACACCACCCCAGAACATGGCTATAAAAATGTCATATCAACTAGGCCACTTTGTGCGATAAACATGGTTTATAAAATGTTCAGAGAGAAATCGGTTATGAAACGATTCAGATTCAAGATGGAATAACTTGTGACAGACAAACTGTTCATGCCTGAAGCATCCACTCTGGGCTTAATGCCGTAGAAGTAAATCATTTTCTTTTTTTTTTTAACTCCAACTTTGAAAGCGGCACGTAAAGAGTCAGTTTGAGGAATGAAAGCTCTCCGCCGATGCTGTGCTCTTTTGACAGGCAGATGCAACGATGCTCATCTCACGCCCGAGATGCACATTTACACTTCAAAGCCTCCCGTGTGTTTGTTTAAGATCTCCAGCCTGCATGTATTCATGGAGGGAGGTACAAAGAATATATAAATAAATCAATAAAAGATAACAAATGCAAACAAAATAAAAAAAAAATAAAAAAATAAAAAGACACCTTTTTTTTTTTCTTTTTTTTTTTAACTGTTAACGTTCCTAAGACGTAAATGCGTGTTTAATTCAATCGGGTATTTCTATATACACTATATGAAATAAAAGACAGATGCCAGATCCTATTAGTTTATGACTAATATATTATTATGTAGAAACACTATTGTACAATACAGACTCATACTGTATCATAGTATACAGTAAATCATATAATGTTGCGATCGTTGATCTTTCATATATTAATGACATATCAGGGTGCACGTAATATCTCATAATGTCTCAAAAGCGATATACCGTACGCGCCTGATCTCGTAGTGGCACTGTGATAATTCTCACAAAAATCCTGCTTAGTATTAAGTATCTTATTACACCAAACTACTACAAGAGAAATGACTCAAAACCATCGTCCAAAAAAGACTTCAAATGAAAGCGTAATGTTGCCAGAATGATGAAGAAGGTCCACCAGTGCGTGCACTCGCTCCAACACCTTCCCCTGCAATTCAGTCTGCTGGTCCATTTATACACAGCCATAATAGAATCAGCCATCACAGCCTTCGCTTCCGTCTGGCTCGGTTCTGCATCATCAAACTTTATGCGGAAATTACACCGCATTGTGCATCTTCGGCTGCGATCGTCCTCCTTTCACTGCTCCTCGAGGATGAGGGGAAGAAGGCAGGGAATGTTATATCCAAGTAGACCCAACCTGACACAGAGCTTTAAGGACTAGGAGTAACTAAGACTCCGATGCTGAAATAAATGCCTTGCAGACATTTCAAGCTCTAAATACTGCCAATCATGAAGAATCGGGGCCTTGAAACGAGGACTTGCCAAAATGCACTGACATAAATATTGAGACTAAAGCGGAATCAGAGTCTAATTATTTTGACTCGCGAAAACCTTGAGCCTAAAATCTGGGATTTATCAAGAGTTAAATCCCAACAGGCTAGGATTAACCACAGTTCAGTGCAATATGGTCTGATTTAACCAGGAACTGGAGCCCTAAAAAGTAAGATTAACCAAGAATCACAGCCAAAGAGTAGGATTAATCATGAGTCAGAGTCTGACACAGTCAGACTAAAGAGAGAGACCAAGAAAAAGATTGCATCTTAATGGTAACGGACAGGTAGTATAAAGCTTCATAAGTCTCAGGTCTCATAAACAAGGACGTTTCCCTGAACCAACGAGAGTCAGAGTCCGTAAGGGATTAATCAAGAGTCTGAGCGTTAACTACTCCGGCTAACCAAAAACATATGGAGAAAATGAAAAGTAATACCATGAAAGACTGGGGCTAACCGAGAGCCAGATCCCTAAAGACTGCAACTAACCAAGAATCACAGTTTAAAAAACTAGAAACGAGCAAAAGTCAGAATTTAACAACTGGAAAGAAACCAGTGCTACAGCCCTAATGATTGGGACTAAACAAGAATCACAGCTTTAAAGATTAGGAACGACCAAAGACTGGCAGTACTCACAAGTTAAAACCCTAAAGATTGGGAATAACCCAGAGTTGGAGCGCTCACATTTGGTTCCGGTGATGAGTCAGGGCCATAAAGACTCTAACTTATGATCAGTAGAATCTAACAGTCCATAACATACGGCATACGGTATACTAGACGACTCAACCCAACCTGACTCAGAGCTTTAAGGACTAGAACTAACCATCCCAGCAAACAGGAGACGTACATTCAGGTCCACATTCGGTCCGGTTCATAACGTTCGCTGGCGGACGTTCCGAGGACGTCAGAGTCATAACATGAAGCATAACATTACTGAATGGGTTCATTTCAGCAAAAGTCCCCTAAGCTTCCCGAATGGCCGCTGGATGTCCTGTGAACGTCCCCTTCGACGTCCGTATGACGTCAAGGAGACCCTACACACAGACGTTCAAGGGACGTTCGTAAAGGCCATTTAGGGGACGACCTGGGGACCGTTTTTTGTCAGCTGGGATGACTCAGATAATGAAAAATGCGAGTAAGACTTGGAATAGCAAAGACTCAGAGCCTTTAGAGTCAAACCTATGAAGATTAATGAAGAGTTAGAGCTCTAAAAACGTGGACTAACCAATGTTTACTGACCGAAAACCTGGGACTTATCACGAGTCAAAGCCATAAAACGGTTATTTAAAGGGTCAAAATATTAAAAACTGAAACTAAGGAGAATCAGAACCTTAAAGACTGGTAGTACTCAAGAACCAGAGCTCTAAATATTAGAATTAGGAAGACTAGGACCAACCAAAAGTCAGAACCTCGGCACTAATCCTGACGGAGAGCTCTAAACCAAGAGTTGGAGCACTAAGGTCTTGTACCAATGAAGAATCAGGCCCATAAAGTCTCAGTCTAACTAATAACTCCAGTCACAAAATGTCATCAAACCCTATATACGACGTGTGCTACTGTATGACGTATACGAATGCAACGTCTAGAACCGTACATCACATATCTGTTTGTAAATACCAAAAATTGCTTATGTGTCTCAACTGCTTCAAGAAAAAGAAAAAAAAAAAAAACATTTTACAACATTAAGGAATAAAAGATTCTGAAAATGCCATGCTGCAACAGCGCATTCATTTTAGCCTTTGAGTCGGATGTTGAGGCTTGACATTTTAAAAATATTTCTGCTTGGATTTTCCCGATATGCTCACACTGTCCTGTTCCTATAGCAGTGAAATAGGACAGGGCTCACATTGATCGGATCTTTGCGGGATGACAATGAGTGTGTGTATATATTGTGCATAGAGAGAGAGAGAGAGAGAATAGAAAGAATAATGGACAATAATAACAGAGAAAAGAGAAAGAGGAAGAACTTTAAAGAGACAAGGTGAGGAGTTTTACAGTGGACAAAATCGACCACGCTGACATTAGCACATTAGCACGTCCCACAGCCAGCACAGTCCATCGACAGAGCCTATAGCTGGAATAAAATCATTATCATTAACTGCTCATCTCGTCACCGGTTTATGCGCCACCTTTATCGGAGGAACAAGTCCCGAGAGACGCATTGATCCTGTCCTTCCAGAGAGAAAATGTCTTCCAGAGAAGGAAGTCCTCCATCTTCCGCACCATATCGACAACACGGAGAGGCGTCGATGACTTTTAAAGCATACAAAGAGAGCATGTTTACTCGTGCTACGTCTACAAGCAGTCATTCAGTCATGATGATCATGTGATCACGATTCAGGTGTAAAAAAAAAAAATTAAAAAAACATGGATGAAGAGAGATAGAGATACACCCGTGTGAAAAAATAAGTACACCCCATGGAAATGTTTGGCTTTTTTGAATTATTTGCAAGCAAACATTTGATCCTCTTTGAAGCAGTGCGTATTAATAAACCACCCGGGAAAAAAAAAAAAAGCTTTTTCAATCATTTATGGAACAGAAATATCAATAGACGTGATATCCTTCTGTGGAAAAAAGTAAGTGCACCCTTGGACTCTGCAGCTAGTATTGCCACCTTTAGCAAAAATAACTTCTTGTAGGCGTTTTTGCATATTTGTCCTCCAGGCTTGTTGGAATTTGTGACCACTCATCCACGCTTTTAGGTGCAAGATGTTTGAGGGTTTTCTTGCAGGTGCTGCCCATTTCAAATCCCCCCTACAACATTTCAATGGGATTCAAATCCGGGCTTCGACTATCCGGCCCTTCCATAACCCTCCATTTCTTCTTTATGAGCCGTTCCTTGGTGGATTTGCTAGTGTTCTTAGGATCATCATCCTGTCGAAAGGTCCACTTTTGGGTTCAGTGTGTCATTTGATAGTGTAGCAACTTTATTAATAGGCACGGCTTGTCCAGGTATGCAAAAAAAAAAAAAAAAAAAAAAATCCATAGGGTGTACTTACTTTTTCACATGACTGTATAGACATAAGAGAACGTGGAACAAACGAAAGATTTAGACACAGATAAATGATGAGTAAAAGAATATTAGGGAGATGAAAAACTATTCACTAAAGCAAAGCGAAGCAAAAGATAAGTGTAAGAAAGTGCGAATGCGTTAAATAGCAACGCATTTAAAATCAAACTCAAATTATATCAAAGTAAATTCTGCTTAGTTATTCAAAGAGTGTTAATTAAGACCGAACCTACATGTGGGCAGCTACATTTTAGCAAACGCTTACATTTTCATACATAATTTACATAGGAATTTGACACGTGGCCTTTAGACACGTCCCATGTGACTTTTTTTGTCCCATTTATCACATGATTAATTTATTTTCACGGCTGTTTTTCACATGTAGGGCAAACGATTTAAATCTTCACACGTGAGCACTCGTACGTAATGGTCGCATGCATGTGAAACTGAACCCCCTCGGATGATCAGTCAGGTCGGAAGTAGGGAATTGTTTCAGTGCAGCACATCCAGATACACCTCGGTGTGCCATATTTGCGGGACCCATTTATGTCAGGGTGTATAATGTTAGTCGAAGAGACAGGAGCAGAGCCCTCGTCGTCCTCCTCTGTCCCCATCACTGTGCACTGAGACACTGAGACACACGTCGCACAGTCCCACACCTGTCAGTGCGCACGCACGTCCTCGTGCTGGATGCATGGGGCTGTTTGATCTCTCCGTGTGCGAGAATAAACGCGTCATCACACGAGCATGCTGGGTTACGGCATGATGAAAGAGCAAATAAGACACCGCTGACACGACGCACTGATAAAAACGCAGTTTAATATCTCCGCTCATCGATCTTCCTCTCACACTGGGGTCTGGGCAGCAGGAGGGGAAATGGTGCTACTGTACTGTGCTGACGCTGGAAGAAAGAATGACTTTTTACAGGTATGAGAAAGAGTTCAGTTTTTTAAATTGTTTATAAGATGAAAATTGTTGATACTACGTAGCTCTTAGTGCACCGTGTAAATCTTTTTAAAAAATACTAAGGTGTCACCCTAAAAATTATAGAAATTAAATCAAGTTACTTAAAAAAATTAACAGAGGAATCAGACTCAGATTCAGACAAAATATTACTACTACTACTGCTACTGCTTCTACTACTACTATTACTCCTACTACTACTACTGCTACTACTACTACTACTACTCCTACTACTACTACTACTGGTACTACTACTACTCCTGCTACTACTACTACTACTACTACTACTACTACTACTCCTACTACTACTACTACTGGTACTACTACTACTACTACTGCTACTACTACTCCTACTACTACTATGGTACTACTACTACTACTATTACTACTACTACTATTACTCCTCCTACTACTACTAGTACTACTACTACTGCTACTACTACTACTATTACTCCTCCTACTACTACTAGTACTACTACTACTGCTACTACTACTACTATTACTCCTCCTACTACTACTAGTACTACTACTACTGCTACTACTACTACTATTACTCCTACTACTACTACTAGTACTACTCCTACTACTACTACTACTACTACTGCTACTACTACTCCTACTACTACTATGGTACTACTACTACTACTATTACTACTACTACTATTACTCCTCCTACTACTACTAGTACTACTACTACTACTACTGCTGCTACTATTACTCCTCCTACTACTACTAGTACTACTACTACTGCTACTACTACTACTACTACTGCTACTACTACTACTACTACTACTACTACTAGTACTACTACTACTGCTACTACTACTACTACTATTACTCCTACTACTACTACTGCTACTACTACTATTAATACTACTACTACTATTACTACTACTATTACTACTACTACTACTACTATTACTCCTCCTACTACTACTAGTACTACTACTACTGCTACTACTACTACTATTACTCCTCCTACTACTACTAGTACTACTACTACTGCTACTACTACTACTATTACTCCTACTACTACTACTAGTACTACTCCTACTACTACTACTACTACTACTGGTACTACTACTACTACTACTGCTACTACTACTCCTACTACTACTATGGTACTACTACTACTACTATTACTACTACTACTATTACTCCTCCTACTACTACTAGTACTACTACTACTGCTACTACTACTACTACTACTGCTACTACTACTACTACTACTACTACTACTAGTACTACTACTACTACTACTACTACTACTACTATTACTCCTACTACTACTACTGCTACTACTACTATTAATACTACTACTACTATTACTACTACTAATACTACTACTACTACTACTACTACTACTACTACTGCTACTACTACTACTATTACTCCTCCTACTACTACTAGTACTACTACTACTGCTACTACTACTACTACTACTGCTACTACTACTACTATTACTCCTCCTACTACTACTAGTACTACTACTACTACTAGTACTACTGCTACTGCTACTACTACTACTACTACTAGTACTACTACTACTGCTACTACTACTATTACTACTACTACTATTAATACTACTACTACTACTACTATTACTACTACTACTACTATTACTACTACTACTATTACTACTACTACTACTATTATTACTACTACTGCTACTGCTACTACTATTATTACTACTACTACTACTACTATTACTGCCACTACTATTATTAATACTACTACTACTGCTACTACTATTACTATTATTAATTCATATACATGTTCTACCATTACCAGGCTGTGGCTCAGGTGGTACAGCTGGTTGTCCACTAATCACAGGGTTGGCGGTTCAATCCCTGGCCCACTTACCTCCACATGCCAAAGTGTCCTTTGGCAAGGCACTGAACCCCATGTTGCTCCTGATGGCAGGCTAGCACCGTGTGTGTGTGTGTGTGTGTGTGTGTGTGTGTGTGTGTGTGTGTGAATGAGAAACAATATAATGTGCTTTGTAGAACTGCTAAGGTTAAAAGGCGTTATATGAGTGCAGACTATTTACCATTACTAATTCATCTAGAACAACTACTATTGCTCTTCCTTCTACTCATTCTTATACTACTACTACTACTACTACTACTAATAATAATAATAATAATAATAATAATAATAATAATAATGCAATTATTAACCATTTGAGGTTAGATCATGTATTGTGCTCAGGGAAATCCTCAGTTTGCACAAACAAACCACTCGCATTATTAAAATATTACACATAAACCCAAACACAGCTGCAAAAGCAACTTTGATGCCAGATCAGTAGATTTGGCCCACACGTTCTATTTTTGATAATGATCATGAATTAGCTGAGTTCAAAAGAATTGCTGTTTTTTTACAGTTACTGAAGCAATCCACAACTCCACTACCATTTGCAATAATTGCAAACTAACTCAGTATATATATATATATATATATATATATATATATATATATATATATATATATATATATATATATATATAGACGCACACACACACACATTTACACCTCCACAATATACAAATAGAAATGTTTCATTAAAGGCACCAACAATTCAGATCATAATAGATAGCTACTGTGTGCTCTTATTGTATATTTTTAAGTTTAATCCCACAGATAGTGAGCATGCAGCAGAAATCACTGTATCAGCCTCATTGTCTCAGTACTCATGGATCACTAAACCAGTTAATGAAATGCAGTTTACTCGTAGACATTTTTCAGCGCGGTGAGCCGCAGACCCGGGACTCGTGACGTGTAAACTGATATTGATATTTCATCATTTTCATCATCACGCTTTTTTCAGCTATCCTGGTTCAACATGGATGAGAAGACATGGATCGGTTTTAGACGTGAGAGGAGAAATGTAAGAGATTCTGGGCGTGTGTGCGTGCGCTTGATCGTAAAATGACGTACGTCCGTATATAAACAGACTCTTCGAGGCTAGGTCATGTATAGTGAGAAGTCTCAGGTATGAGGTCATGATGATGATAATGAGTCTTTAGTAGTCACATATACATTACAGCAGAGTGAAATTCTTTTCGTCGCGTACCCCAGCTTGCCGGGAAGTTGGACTCAGAGTGGAGGGTCATTAAGCATTTGTAGCTGTTCCCATGGACGTACCACACAATAATTTCACATTTAGTGCAAATGATCATGATTCACAGCCAGTGACTTTTGGAGAAGCTCCAATAAAGCATTACTTACATTAGCATCGTTACTTCCCTGTGATGAAGAAGGCTTTGCCAAGATAAAACAACGTGGCACCAGGATGAACCCTGAATATCAGCTTGCTCACTATCTCCTGGAGCTAAAACACTTGTTTTATCAGCAAATGAATCTAAAATCTTCTGTCTTGTTGATGTATATATGTACTGTAGGTTCTCAGGTGCTTATGTGTCACAGCAAGAGACTGCCACGTTCAAGGATAGGAGGAGCGAGCGAGCGAGCGAGCGACTGCCCCAGGTGAGTACAAGTTGCTTCCCAAAGTTGAAGAGGATGAACCGAAGAGACGACGAAGATGAGACAACCTTCCCCAGTGCCGCACAGCGACGCTGACTCAAATCCATCCTGGCAGTTAGAGGAAGCTCTGCTCCACCCTCTCGCTGCTCCTCTGAGCTGAAACGATTGAAATGGAAATAAAAGGAGGCTTCAAATGAGCACTTTGGCAGCAGTGTTTCTTGGCACACTTTGAGATGTTAGCATGGTATGCTAACTAGAGCTCCCAGTCATCTCAAATATTTATCATCCATAAGGACAGATTGCTAATTGCAGGGGACAGATGAGACGGCATGGCGTGTAGGAGTCTCTCGGGAGTACCCGGCTGTTTTCTGCTTATATGTATTAAATAAAAAGCGTGCGCCAGGGATGAATTAGTCGCAACCTGAAAATTCCGGGTCGTATAATCTACTCAGGGTTCTTCATGGTTGTCTTAACCCTCTCCACTGTGCATTATAAAGCCCTCGACAGCACTGTGTGAAAAGATACGGCTGAAGGCTAGTGGTTGTAACGTGCAGTTAACTTCACATTCGCCGTGAAACGTGGGTCAATAAACATCCCATAAATAAAAAACAGGGTCGGAGAACGTGAAATAGGTCTCAGGAATGTACTCGGAATGTACAACCAACGCGATTTCGTTACGAGGCAAGGAGGCAACAGGGCAGAAATAAACAAAACGTTCAAGAACAGTGGTCTATCGGGCGAAGCATGATAAACTACACCATCTGCCAGGAATCGATATCTTTCGTACAGATGATCATCTGGCAAAGCCATGGGATTGCGTCAGTCCCTAAAACTCCTTTCCCTTAGAAAGGCCCGTCTTATTAGTTGAGGCTCAGCGCTCCACAGGATTCAGAGTTTGCTCAAACTAAACGCAGACTCACTGGTGTATCCACTGCCACAGACGTCTGAACTCGGGACAGGTGAACACATTAGGTAAACAAACCAATGATAAGATGGGTGGATTCCAAAACAACGGCACATAGACGTAACATAAACAAAAGCATAGCACGGGAACTCGAAACATATAACAAAAACAAGAAAGGGAATTCTTGACACTAGTGTCTTGTTCATAGCTTTCCAGTACTCGTGGTTCTAGGTTGTTGGTGTATCTTTATACTGCAGATGTTTTTCAGTGCAGAATTGAGTAGCTGAAACTGCTGAAATATCTAGAGATGCTTAGTATGTAGTAGTTTATGAAGTATTTTATAATGCATAATATATCCATTATATATGAACACACACACAGCATCAACCATGCCTCAATAGTAATGTCTGGCCTTTCTAAACATTTCTACCAGATGTTCTATTAATTTCTCCCCGGCACTGTTTCCTACTCGGTATCTTTCGGTCTATTCCTCTCCACTGTCTGGTTTCCATTTTTCCCCCTTCCCATTTATTATTAATTACTGTTCTGCCGGCAAATCGTGTCTCGTTGTTGATTTGTAATTGTTATTAGTTTCTTTTCTCTTGGTTTGTTTGTTTGTTTTCTCTTTTCTTTTCTCCTCTATTTTGCTTTCCCTGTCTTTGGCGTGACTTTAACAGTCCATCATAATGCAACTTTATATGTTACCTTATTATAAAGTCCCTCATTGTCCTCCGAAGACAGGGTGGAGGTGACCGAAGACCTAGTTATATTCCCGCTAACGTTCTAGTACCGAAAATGGTACGTCGATAACTCCCGAGTGTTTAAGAGACGCTGTGCGGTCGCGTTTCGATCGAGGTATGTTTCGCTAGATTCTGAATTTCACCAGAAGTGTGTATTTTGAATTGAATGTGGAGTAACATCGTTCAGTTTGACCCAGTGTGTATATGCGTAAAGAGATTAAACTCCAGATGCCTCTGCTTCCCGTCTGTTACGCTCTGCCATTCGCGTTAGTTTAAAGCAGTTCCGTGCAGACCATTGTTCAACTTTTCATGAAAATATCTGTTTTAGTTCTGCTAAATAACATGCAAAAAAACAACAAAAAAAAAAAACAACCCACTTGCTGTGCCCTCACACAAACGTACATTTATTCATTTCCAGCTGCAGTCAAAGAAACGCTTTACAAATCACACTTCCTTTCATGCACTTGGCATTCGTGTTTTTTGGGCTAACATGCGCAGCGGAGGTTAGATAAGCCGTGAGTTCTCGCCTGCTGAAAAAGTCGGAGGATCAAGCAGAGCCGGCTTTGAATGCGATTCATCGACTCCCTGCTTCCAAAGGTCACTCGTAAATGCAGGTGCTCTGCGTGGCACCAATATGGCTGCCCATGGTGGGGATGGAGAGGGGATGAGTCCCGCTGGGCTTCTTCGGCTGGAGCGTCTGTGTGTTACACGGACACCCTTATAAAACTTGTTTTTGAAAATTCGCTCTCATATACACCCAAACCCCCCCACACACACATACATACATACGGCCTGACAAAAGGAAGTAAAACTGAACGTGAGAAATGATCGCACGCTCATGTACACTTATACATGTTCAGAAACGGCACACACAGAGAGTATTATCGTGAGTCATGAACCAGCGCGCTCGATCTATCAATTAGTCCGACAAGCTGTTGATGAGGAGAATGATGTCGATGAGACGTATGATGAGAATAGTGACAGTACATTTATTACAGCTTATTACTGTTGTCTGATCACCATCTGTGATATTGGATGAAGCTAGAGGTCCGCACCATTTAATTCCATACTGATTATAATTCAGGAGGTAATACATTCACACACACACACGCACACACACAGACGAGCACCTCTAGTTCCTGTTTTATTCTCTGACCTCATGATGTTATTGGATAGTTTCCTGATGATCGCCACCCGTTTCTTGGTGACTCACGAAGTCATGCCACTGTTTCAGCGTGCACATTCAGTTATATATTCTTTTCCATGCTGCTTAAATTCTCTTGTTTTGCTGTGTTTTAACTATAAGTGTGAGTATTCTTTTGTTTTTTTGTTGTTGTTGTTGTTTTTTTTTGCTTTCTTTAATAAAACGCTCACACGGGCATCCATATTTGTGACAACCGGAAAAAAATATATATATATTTTAACGGGTAAGCCTTACACACACATTTCCTAACACCTTTAGGCAGTTATTATTAACGGGAGGTCGCCTCTCTCGTTAACTGAGGTATAATTCATCTACGCTTAATGTGAAATTGACCAATGGGGCAAGACAAAGGAGAGAGGAAAGAGAGATAAAGCAAGATGGGAGAAAGAGAGGAGAGAAATCACCATTTCAATTATGCTAGGGCGATTGTTTTTATCCTCGGTACAGGTTAATGAAACTAATTAGTCTTCACAGTACAGGGGCTTCTGCCACTGCAGATAATTGCTCAATGGCTCCTATAGCACAGCTCTATTCTTCCACAGGGCAGAAGTGAGAGATAAACACACAACCGAATCGTTCATAAGACATTACGTACATCAATCTCGGATCTTTCGTCCATCCATTTTGCATATCCTACACAGGGTCACGGGGACGCCTGGAGCCTATCCTAGGGAACTCAGGGCACGAGGCAGGGAAACATCATGGATGGGGTGCCAACCCACTGCAGGACACAATCGCACACCTATTTGGTAATGCCAGTCAGCCTACAATGCATTTCTTTGGACTGGGGAGGAAACCGGAGTACTTGGAGGAAACCCCCAAAGCACAGGGAGAACAAGCAACCTCCATGTACACAGGGTGGAGGCGGGATCCGGACCACCGACCCCGAGGCAAACATGGGAACCACTAGATATACATGGGAAACAACCTCTGTTTGGTTTAATAGTCACCAGTGTTCTGCTTCTGGATAGAGTTCTTGTTGTCCAATGGCCTTGCATTATGAAACATCTGGTGGATTCTTACATGAAGTATCTGGTGGTTCCGAAGTCTGTCGAAGGACCACTGCTTGTAAGGTGGGAACACAACCTGGATGGGACACCAGTCCATCACAGGGCACTATGCACACACGTCTAGGGGCAATACATTGTGGCCAATCGACCTACCATCACATTTTTAGGAGGTCGGAAGAAACCAGAGAACATGAAGGAAACCCATGAGGACAGTAACCAGAGTTCAGTATGAAGGCTAAGGGTTGTGAATGAAAAATATCCAAACATCTGAAACATAACAATTGGAAGCACTATTTTAACCTGTGGTGCTGGGGCTTAATTGTTACTGGTTCTTCTTTAATTATCAATAGAAAATATTATAAAACGACCAAGTGGAAATGAAGATTACATGAACACTGGAGGACAGAGACACATGTAAGTATACACCTGAGCATGAGTGTTGATGCTGCCTAGAGTGTCCTGGGGCAGGAGCCAGACAGTGGGGCTCACAATGAGACTTATTTCAGTAGAAGAGCGAAGAACCACATCTTTATAGCTTTCCAGGAAGATCCAGAGTAAATTGAAATGAAATTTAAAAAAGCACATGTTTCTTATCTATGAACATTTTTTAATTATTCATTCAATTAGACAGAGGAAACCAGTAGGAAATACATTCAACACTTTCCCTGAAAAGGAACAAGCTGCCTTTTGAATATTTAATTGAAGCGCAAAGCATTAAAACCAGAAATGGAAACAAAACGCTATTTGATATTCTCGTGCCCTCCACTGTCTTTTTACCCCGAAACACTCATGGAAAGAGCTATCACCGCTGAAAGGACTAATCTTCAATATGAAGGCAAGTGTTCAAGATTCAGATTGCTAACATATTGATTTAAATGGGCCTCACCTTGCGTGCTGCCTTGTTTTAATGCCAGCCATCGATTGTGACCTTCATGTATACAAATGGCTCAAGTCTGGAGAAAGAGTAAGAATGGATTCTTCCCGCTTATATTCAACGTCGCCAAGGCATGTGGAGGCCAATCAATATGCTATAACTCAGGCTAAGTTTCTTCAATCAGCATCAGAAAAAAAAAATGGCCGTGCGAAAAATAATGCCAGGAAACTAAGTCCAAGTAATTCGGTTTTATTTGTTTGGCACTTTTAATAGACACTACATTTAGAGGAAACAGACTCAAAAGGGAACCCTTCCTCTTGTGGGTGGCACTGGATAATGGGATTATAATATGTTTTCCACCTAAACTTACAGGCTGAGACTGTGTCTGAGTCTCAAACACTAATTAGACAGGCATACCATAGACATTCCATAGCTTTATGCTTAATTATTCTAGGTACTAATAAAGAGCCTGCACCTTTTAATTGAAGCATACCTGGCAGAACCAAAATTTTGGTCAGGTGCTATAAGGTGAGACCATTCATTATGGCTTTATTGGTCATTAGTAGTATTTTATAATCAGTGCAACATTTTACAGGGATCCTACGTAGTGTAGATAAATTAAGGGTAATATGGTCGAAACCTCTTGTATTAGTAGGGACTTTGGCTGCTGCATTATCAGATCCATTTTAAATGCAACCAGAGTCATTGTTGGTTGTTATGTAATGTGTTGGGTTTTTTTTTTTTTTTTTTTTTTTTTAAAAAGAGGCAAGGATCATTCAGGTTCTCTTCTTTTCCTTTGCCCGCTAGGAAATATGCGATGTTTACAGAGCCTGGACCCAAACAGATTTGACTTACAGTGCAACTAGCCTGAGCTTAACTGTTCTGCTGTGAAAAATGAGAGCGGGCCAGAGATGTCAGCTAGATTTACTGTGTAAGGTTTGGAAGACTGCCTGCATTCCACCATTTCACACCCGTATCCACACCAAGTGGAGGCCAGTGAGCTCCAAGTAGGTCAGAACTATTCCTGGTTTCTCACCATATGCTAAAAAAGAGACAGAGGGAGAGGACAGGGGGAAAAAAAGGACAAGATAGTTAGTTAGAGAGAGGCAGAAAAGACTATGAGAGAGGGAGTGAGCATGAGTGATGCTCACAGTAAGTAGATGGCAATGCATCAGTCTGTGTAAATGGACCAGCTGCCACAGCAGATGAACAAAACTCCTGGCACCAGTTTCAAGGCCACAGCCGGTTCTCTAAATCCACCTCCCAAAATGCAAAACTTTACAAAACAGGCTGACCTTTTTACTACTAAAAGCTCGAAAGGGGCTTTTACAGGGACGTAACACATTTTCCATTACATTTACGTTTATTTTATTCGTGCTTTCATCCGAACAGAATTCACCGACCGACAGTCATACAGGTGATGTTAGATTCCAGCATGCGTCCCAAAACAAGTGATAAATGTAAAGTATCAGGAGGACGGATAGCCAGAAACACAGCTAAACCCAAGCATCAAGTTACAAAACGATAAAAGGATCTCAGTGTTTACATTTACCTACAAGGAATGCGGTTCTACACAGACAGTGACATGACAGATGTATGCACTTATGTGTAATTCGGACAGAGAAGACCATTTTTCTAGGTACCCCTCACTGCATCCTGGTGTTTGGGACAGTGGCTGCATACCAGGAGGACTAACATCTGTAATCCTGATTACAAGCATCTCAGTTGGCCGTTTGATTCATTGCTCGGTTACCCCACCTCAGATGGATTTTATATGGTTATATAGCTATAACGATAGTTACAACAGGAGATCTACGTCCAGGAAAGTAATAACGGATTCAGCAACCGGTTGATTTCAAGTTGTTTGTTTATACATAAAAACAAATATATTCATATAAAATTTTATCGGTACACATTTCCATCACTTGGGTTTTTTTTTTTTTTTTTTAATAATGTTTTTGACGTATCTGTTTCATCAGAGTTATTTGTCCTAATGACCGTACTGTGTTTTTCATATTTTATGTTGGATTGTTCATTGATCTCTGGAAAGGCGCTATATTAATTAAGTTGACATATTATTATTATTATTATTATTATTATTATTATTATTATTATTAATTAAGAACCTACTTAATCTACATAAATGTAGGCAGTTGGTGGGAAATTATACAGCATACCTGCCCATGCAAAGAAAAATAACTGGCAACAGAGTGCGAAGTAATACGTAAAATAAGGGTTATTGTAGGCAACTACACCAATAATTAAAAAAAAAAAGTACCCATGTTAGCCAAGTGTTTTAGTAGTCATAGTGTTTTATGTGAGATCAAGCTCTTTTCTGCCTTAGAGACACCAATGACAGAATCTACTAGTGAAGCCAAAGAAGTAGTCAGAAGAGATTCTGTCTCAGTATGAAGCAGCAGCATTTGCACAGGACTCGTTCTCTTACCTCATTCTCAAGAGAACCACCCACTGTTCTGGTCAGCTCCGCTACAATTTAGATACCAAAAAAAGAGACAAAGAGAATGTTGCAAGGGGGAAAAGAGGATCTAATAAAGGTGTGAACAGGAACGGGTGTGATCAGAGAGAAGAGAAATTTGCACGCTATGAAGTTCGTGAGGCAGCGTTGGGGGTTGCGAGAATGAAGGTGCAGAGGCGGCTGCTAATACCGAAGGTAAAAAAAAAAAAAAACCTGATTAGATTTCACACAACACTCACACACACACACAAATGTGGAGGGAAAAGGGACCCTGAGAGATGAAAATAAGTGAGTGAAATATAGGAAGTTAAAATGACTTTGTCACTATGTGTGGAGCACAGAGAGAACCACGTTACATCGCGTTCGCAATCGAATCAAAGTTCATTTTCGATGCTGTTTGTGCTCGGTGGTAATCTTTGCTGTTGCTGATCTTGTTAATCTGTCTATATTACTTGTCAATAATGTTAGCAATGCTGCTCAAATCTATCAAAATTCCGGTGCTGAAAAGTGTGAAATCTTTTTTGCTCTCGTTGCAACAGATTTCAGATAGAGAGATCGACTAAAAGATACAGACAAGGCAAGAGAGAAGAAATGTGATAGCCAGAGCTCCTTTATGAGTAGGAATACGAACATGTACGCTCATAAACTCCATCTAGCACGCTCAAGATTCTTCAGCTTGTTTCTACTGTAAAGGGTCCTGTGCAGATTAATCTTAACCATCCGAAGAACGCTTGACGAACATTTTTACCATACTTTCTACCATAGGAAAAAAAAAAAGTGTTTTTCACGCGCTATTAGAATAGTAAAGGGGGTTTCTTAGCTTCCTAGAGTACTTGGAAGCCTCTCTAAAAGGGAAACACTAATTGATTCATCTTCACTAACTGATCTTCATTCATCAGAATCAGAGGTTATCCATAGAGCACTGGGCATCAAGCGGGGACACACCCTAGTTGGGACACCGGTGCACCCCTTGAGGGATGAACCATCCATCCATCCATCTTCTATACCGCTTTATCCTTTTCAGGGTCACGGGGAACCTGGAGCCTATCCCAGGGAGCATCGGGCACAAGGCGGGGTACACCCTGGACAGGATGCCAATCCATCGCAGGGCACAATCACATACACACTCACACACCACGGACACTTTAGACACGCCAATCTGCCTACCATGCATGTCTTTGGACTGGGGGAGGAAACCGGAGTACCCGGAGGAAACCCCCGCAGCACGGGGAGAACATGCAAACTCCGCACACACAGGGCCGCGATGCGAATCGAACCCCCGACCCTGGAGGTGTGAGGCGAACGTCCTAACCACTAAGCCACCATGCACCCCCTTGAGGAACCCTTTTTTTTTTTTTTTTAAATTTTTCATTGCCTCAAAATGCTAGTTTACCTGTATGTTTATTTGGTAAACTTTTTTTTCCTCAAGAGCCCTGTGATCGATTGGCATCCCATCCGTGGAGTATTCCTGCCTCCTGCCCAATGTTCCTGGGATAGGAACATTGTGCATCCACCTACAACCCTGAACAGGATAAAGTGCTTACTGAAGCTAGGTGAAGGGAAGGTTCCTCAAGGGCTCATTAAATGATTAACATTACTATCTTTATAACAGGGTTCTACTCTGAAAAATTTATGAATAGGAACTCGTCTGTACATCTAAAGCAACTTAAAAAAAAATAACAATTGTGTTACCTCTCGCCATAATTTAATGCCAGTGAATGTCAGTGAAGACATGGGTCATATTAGTGCCGTGACATTTCAGTTCCAACGATAGAGTAATGATACAGCCATACACACTCAAACCTACATACAGTACGATTAGCAGCTGTAAAGGGGTCTCTCTTCAGGTTTGTCATACCCTCAGTGCTGAAAATGAAATGGTTCCCACAACCAGCACTGACAAGGGGAACGTTTATTTTTTCATTTTTTTTTTCCAGAAATATCTCGTAATATCAACACTATGTCAGGAGTAGGATGGAGGACTTTGCTGGCACATAACTAAGGATAGATTTTTTTCTCCTGTCTGAGCTTACTAATTAGGAGGCAATTTGTCATAAAGATGGGAAAGGTTTAGATGGTGGCAAAAAAAAAAAAAAAAAAAGGCATATAAACAGCCTTCAAAGCCACTGAGTGCAGATGATCCCATTACATAGATTCTCCACTAGAGTGATTTCAAAGCGCCGCTCTGATCCTTCTAGTTGTTTAACAGGCCTCCTGAAATCCACCTGAGCGAGAGTATAATCCTCAATTCCCCAATGCTGCTGCTTCACAGAGGGAACCTCTGGGTGTTCTAGGTTTTATAAACTCTACAAGTGAAAAAAAAAAATGTTAATACTTCTAAGCCGGATGATTTTTATGTATGAATTTATGATTTCAGTATGAATATTTAACGATGCCTTTTGGCATTGTCAGTGCACTGTCAGTCTTACAGGCGTTTGTCAATGTGCTACGAAAAGAAATGTATAGTGGGTGTAGATGGATAATCATACAGGGGTAGGGTTCTATGTTTTTTGTTTTGTTTTTTAGGAGTTTGCTGACAGAGAACGTATAGTAAAACTTTAAAGAATTAAAGTTATTTTTTCTCAAGACCAGCCAAGATCTGCAGCTCTGAAAGCTTGATCTGACTAGAACCATGTCTCTCAGGTGCCTCAGGTAGGCAAGCACCTACTGGACAATACAGATCCACAGATCCACAACTGTCTCTTTTGTAAATACTAATTATGCAAGGCATCCAAACGAGAGAAAAGGTACAGCGGTAAACCCGATATACTTACATTGGGCAAAGCCACTTATGGTCTTCAGTACCTTGAAAGAACAGTTCACAGCTGCACCCATCCTGAAATATCCAGCGCACTTCCTGTCATACGTTCGTAAGTCATGTGGTTACAGAGCCACAGTCACCTAACAAAACCCCACCTTGTAAGCTAATCCCGTCAAATGAAAATATGATATTGGTAAAAGTAAGCAAGATTCTTCTGACTCTGGAAGAGTGGCAACAGCTACCCGCTCCACTCAAGGTACATGGATAAGGCTACATGCCTTATATAAATATATATATATACGTTATAGTTCCTGCACGTTCGCCTCACACCTCCAGGGTCGGGGGTTCGATTCCCATGGCCCTGTATGTGCGGAGTTTGCTTGTTCTCCCCGTTCAGCAGGGGTTTTCTCCGGGTACTCCGGTTTCCTCCCCCAGTCCAAAGACACGCATGGTAGGTTGATCGGCAAGTCCAAAGTGTCCGTAGCGTATGAATGGGTGTGTGAGTGTGTATGTGATTGTGCCCTGCGATGGATTGGCACCCTGTCCAGGGTGTACCCCGCCTTGTGCCCGATGCTCCCTGGGATAGGCTCCAGGTTTCCCCGTGACACTGAAAAGGATAAGCGGTATAGAAGATGGATGGATGGATGGATGGATGGATATTATAGTTCCATAACCTAATAATCAACACTTTCCATGGTGATAATCAGGACTGCCTTGGACCCTGAGGTTTTTTAGCTTCAGGAGCCACTTGACTGAAATGGGAATTTGATTTGTCACAGCCACAAACCATTGTTTGTTTTTTCAGCTATTTGACTTTTGACAGTTTACCTTCCTTGTCTTTGTATTACCCCATTGATTTTGATTGTGCTTTGGCCTCAGATCTAAGTTAACTATTGCTTAATGGTTCACCCAACACTTTAAATTTTCTGCTAAACCGCACAATTAAATTTAATCACATACGGCTGATGCTTTTATCCCAAGCAACCTACAGATACAACTGGCCATTTGAGAGTTAAGAGCCTTGGTCAAGGGCTCAACAGTGGCAGCTTGGCAGTGCTGGGATTTGAACTCATGACCTCTTGTTCAATAACCCAGTAGCCCAATGCCTTAAGCACTTAAGTTACCATTGCCTTTAGCCTGAACCGCTGAAACAAGTAGTCCTCCTGATTACAGCCACAATCCTCCCTGTACTTTTGAGACAGATAGAGAAAAATTGAGAAGGGCAAAAACAGGGCTTTAGAGGAACAAAAATAAAGCTAGAGATGGTGAAAGAAAGCGCGAGAAGAGCACAGAGAGAGAGAGAGAGAGAGAAACGTGGAGAGTTCACAAAGAAAAAGAGAGCATAGCGACTGAGAGGAAGTCCATATAGCATTTTGAGTGTTGCCACCTTGGTTCAGTGCTTCAAATGAGATTATGTGGTGTCTATTGCCTCAGCTGAATCCAAAGAGAGTTGAAAGCAGGGATCAAGTCAGAGATAAGAAGATAGAACACTCGGATCTACAAATAAAGAGCAAAAGGAAATGCCTACTGTAGCAAGCCCATGTTTTTCATGACACATTAAATGTGTTTTAGGCTGTGCATACCTAACCATTAGACATTTGGTGCCAGAGAGGTTTATGCAAGGGCATGGTCTCTGTGTTTGGGCTTCTCCTCGAACTAGGGGTAATCCGGAATAAGGAAAGAACAGCACAAAGGATAAAATCGCAGATTAACATGCACGTCTTTGGACGGAACACGTATGCTAACAAAGAATCGGGGACCTCTGATTCCCAGGATACACTGGGAACTTTTGACAAGAGACAAATGGAAACAGTGATCAGGGGCAGCACTTGGCCAGAGCTGAAGCAGTGGAAACAGGAAATTGGACGAAGAAAATCGAAAGCTGGAGCAAGCTAATAGAAAGTACAGTCAGAAGTAAACAGGAAGTAAAACCATGCTAAATGGAACATTTCCTAACAGCTCTTAACATTCACAAAATCTGATTATCCGAGCTTCAGGTTTTTCCATCACAACACAACTCAGCCTGTTTTATTCTCATTTCCAAATCACACCACTGCACTTTGGGTAGCTCATGTATTACTCCATGTGGTGAATATTACTCCACAGCAAGCAAAACTCACAGAGCCTAGAAGAACTGAATCCCTAATGACTGGCATGATAATAAAATGAACCACCAGTGATCACTGATTAATCAGAAAGTGATCAAAAAGTCCCTATCGTCCAGACACGGGCATGTCTACCTACTCTACAGCGCGCATCCACGCATACGAACACACGCACAAATCTATACCCCGGCCACATGATTTGAATTGAACGACACTTGGCTTATGAGACATTGCATCTCCGATTGCCCTGAGGTTTGACAGCGCTGCAGTGTAATTTACGACGCACCACACAGACCACACAGCACAGATCTTGTTTATGTGCTTCTCAGGATCTACAACATGGCAATAAAGAACATCGAGAGGCAGGGCAGGGGGGGAAAAGAAAAACCCCGCCAGAGCTGCCAAACTCTACATCGCAGCCGACAGGTTGATGTTGTAGTTGTCCCGTGAAATACAACAAAGCGTTACGGCTATAACAATGGCAGTACATCTTTGCCTTTATAGATATATAGTTGCTTTTTCTTTTTCTTTTTCTTTTTTTTTCTTTGAGCTGCAGGTGAAAAGATCGTTAATCATTACATTAATGGAGATGTAATGAAATAATGTTATGTATAATGGAAAGATATCGCATGTTTGTTTCATATGTCATATAAGAAATAGATAAACATATATACACAGCAGAAGAGTGTACGCCAATACACACCAAATACACACAGTAAGCACTTTATTCTGGTCAGGGTCGCGGTGGATCCGGAGCGTATGCTGGGAATCATGGGCATGCAGTAGGAATACACATTCACACCTTGGGGTGATTTAGCGTATAGGCCACGGATGTCCGATATTATCTGGAAAGGGATGGTGTGGGTGCAGGTTTTCGTTCAAATCAAGTAGAGGAGCCACACCTGATACCACCGGTTTAATCCACTGATCGTTGTTTTTCAGTAGACTATCAGGTGTGGAGTGAAAACCCACCCATGCCAGCCCTTTCTGGATAAGATTGGACACCCCCGGTATAGACCTACTGCCATGTTTTGGGAGGTAAGCTGGAGAAATCTGAGAAGACCCCAACAGAAAACAGCAACTCAAGTTCAGGGTCAAACCAGAGCCCTTAGAGCCGTGAGGTGCCGGAAGTACCCGATCCACCACTGTACCAGATAGTCTCTCATTTCAGTTCGCAATTTTTAAACATTTATTCCGGCAGTTACTTCCTGTAAGCTCTTGATGCCCCTTGTTCTCGGTGCTAACCGATGAAGTGGAGAATACGTCAAAATTAAGAACCAGCCCCAGAATCAGTACTCGCACCATGTGGGTGAAAAATGGCTACCATAAAGGGTCCATGAATACGCCACAAAAAAAAAAACTCTACTGTATAATTGGGTTGAAGACACAAAGTAATGACCTGTCTCTACTACACTACATACGACAGTACACAATGGTGGAGCCATAAAGCACTGGGATAATAGAGAAAGTACAAAGCTTTATCTCTAATCACAGAAGTGAAAGCATGCTGTCTCCCTTTCAATCTCTCCCTCCCTCCCTCTCTCTCTCTCTCTCTCTCTCTCTCTTTCTCTCTCTCTCTCTTTTTCTGTCAGTCTATCTAAAATGTCCTCCTACAGATCATAATGAGGGCTCCTTGTCTTTCTGTCTCAGGCTCTGAGAATGGCTTTCACGTAGCAAAAGACAGAAAGAAAGACAAGAAATCAGACAGCCAGTCCTACCATGTATCATTATTTTGTACGGCGCTGGAATGACACGGATTTGAAATGCGGGTCAAATAAGGAAGCATCGCGGCGAGTTTTCGTCTGATCCGAATCCGAGCGTGTTTTGTAGTCATGTGAAAAGGGAGGTTAGTGCAGTGCTGTCAGGCTGCACAAGTTGACAGCTACAAGCCAGTGAAGCCAGTGGAGAGAGATGTTGTATGTTTGTGATGTATGTGTGTATGAGTGTATGTAGATGTGCGTGTGTGTCTCAGCCCCAGTACGTACGTCCTCCAGAAGTATCGCCTTTACCTGGCTGTCAAATAATGATGAACACATTTTTGAATTGTCGTCTTGTAGCTAAAACATAAGGAAGGGGGGTAGGGGCGGTTGTTATAGGATGATAATCAACAACAGGGTGGTGCGATGTGGTTTGACGCAAAGCACAGTTACCGTTATGACCCCGAAGTTGATTATTTCCCAATTTCCGCACATCCCGGAGTGTTTTTTTTTCTTATACCTCAGCAACTTGCATTTGACAATGACGTTTTTATTTATTAAAGCGCGACATGCTGTACTTTTCGCCAGTTTATGGTCACGTTTTCAGGTTGTGGAATGTCTGCGAAACAAGTCATTACTTATTACAGTCTCTGTTTTTTCCCCTCTTGAAGTTAATAAGGCGTCTTGACGGGTACTTACACAGTAAAGATAAGATGACATTATGCGGTATATTTATCAATGTCACTGATACTGAAGAAGGCACTACATGACCAGCGTGGGCTAGCATGTTGTGCATAATCCTCAGTGGTTTAACTTCTCCTGCTAACAACCAGAAGGTTGTGGGTTCAAATCCCAGCACTGCTGAAACCCTCTGATGGGTTCCCGAGCACAACCTGTACCCCTGAACTGCTCAGCTGCTCAACCTGCATTCTGCTTCAATGGTAGGGGTTTTATATATATATATAAATATTCTGTCTCGCAGGGTTCACTGGAGACTGATAGAGAAGTGTTTCCAGTTTGCATTTGCATGTGTGTGTGTGTGTGTGTGAGGACCCAGCTCACTACACAGCAATCTAACAGGGTGGTTCAGGATCATGTCCGTTACACGACTCCCTCCTGCCCTTCTCTCAGCATGGTACAGCTCTCTCTCTCTCTCTCTCTCTCTCTCTTTCGCTCTCGCTCTGGCAGATATGGAAGCCTGCGGCCATTTTCTCATTTTTATTAACATCCAAACCCTATTGGTTTGTACTAGAAGTAACAGTTTATTAATAATGATAAAAACTTTAGGAATAAAGGATAAGGAAGCCATAGTGCTGCCAGGAAGCCTCTGTTAAGCCCCTGGAGTAATCCTCAGCACTCTTAGATACATAATGTACAACGGAAGAATATTGAATCTGAAAAGAACTGGAATGTTAAAGTCACCCTGGAATTTGTTCTGAAGTCCAGAATGAGCTCAGGCTTTCTCGCTCTTTCAGAAAGTTGCTCTCGACGAGCTGTACGCGATGGAAACTTCCAGCTTCCTTACTCCTAAACTTTCACTGTTTAGTCATTTAGTCCCACACGATCGTCATCATACTCAGTTCAAACAGATCGCTCTTCTTCCGTAGTGTCACAGAAAACATGTTCTAAAAAAAAAAACTTTTTTTTTTTTATATCGAATATTAAATTACTTAAAGTTTCGCCGAACTGAATAAATATTCCACGGAACAGCACCTACGTTTTTTTCTCCCTCATTTGCATATTAAAACGTGATTGGCTCTTATATGTTATGATGCAACAATATCGATATAATAATTTTTTCCCCCCAGTGATCTTGTTAACTCATCCGGTTTCTTGAAAGAATGTGACAAATCCATTGCGGTTTTTCCCTATTTTTTTTGGTACACTTTATCTAATCTGTGCACTTAAAATCATTTCCAATGATATATAAGAAATGACATAAGCATAAAAGCGCATTTCAGTAAATTTTGTGCGGTTTGAATTATGTATCAGAAACCTAAGTTGGCAATGTTTACGGTATAAACTGAAGTGTCATGCTCCATACTGGTGTAGAACTGGTGTGCGCTACACTGGTAGCTCTGCCTTGCCCTGATTGTTGCAGAAGATATTCATTAGAAACGTCTAGAAGTCTAGAAGCAGGCCTCTTTTTGTGCTTCTACTGCAGACACATTTAGAGTGCATTAGAGCAAGGGAATACACTTAGCTGTGAGTTTATTAGCTGCTATAAATATATAACTAATAAACTGGCAGCTCAGTGTATATTATATTTAATATCGCTCTTGGTGTGAATTGAATAGGAAAAAATAACATTCAGACAAAAGACAAATAAACACTGACCTCCCCTTGCCTCGTGTACTTTTGTTTCAGGTTTGGTCCATTGGTTTGTTGACTTTGTGTGTGCTCTGATTCTGTGTAATTTGTTGGGATCATTGTGTATATTTGCACCCTGGTGTATCGATGAAAACATTTTTCGACACCCCGGTAAAAAGTCTGCGAGCCGTTGGCGGATATTTTAATTTGTCTGGTTGGCACGTATTAACAGAAATCTAATAGAAGACATTATGTGCACACGTCAGAGGACCTCTCCTGACTCTCAACACCACTTGCCTAGCCGAGACATCCCGGTAGCGCCTCGACTTCCCGCGGAGGCTGAAGAGAGCCAAACTCCGCCCTCCCATCCTCACGACCTTCTATAGAGGGACACTAGAGAGCGCCCTTACCAGCTGGTCTCACCATGTGGTACGAGAACTGCGCAGTGTCAGACCGCAAGACCCTAGGGCGGATTGTGTGAAGAGCTGAAAACATTATCGGGGTTTCTCTAAACACTGTCGTCACCTCGTACGACAACCGCAAAGCCACCGGTATTGCGGACTACCCCGCCCATCCGTCCCTGGGACTCTTCACTCTCCTGCCATCTGGAGATGTATCTGTGCCACCACCAGCAGACTCTGCAACAATTTCTTTCCCGAAGAGGTAAGATTACTCAACACCCTGCGTCCTCCCAGTGCTCACCCGGGCCTGTCAAACATCTCCGCTTCACACACTTTGTGGAACACTAAAAGTATTGCTGCTTCCCTACCATTAGCTTACAGTTTACAGTTTACTGTCCATGCTCGGTGTATTTATTGTCCTGCACTCATCTCACATCTTGCGTACTGTCACGTCTCGCACCACGGTCCTGTAGAAGCAACATTTCGTCCCAGCGTATACAAGCTAGATAGAGGAATGACAATAAAAACCCACTTGACTTCACGTGAAAATCTGCTTGTCCTGTCACCTCCATGTCTGCTGTGTATATTATTATTGATCATGGAATTTTTTTCTGAGTTAACCCTGTCTTCCTGCGCTCTCACCCCGGCTTTAAACTATAACTATGATTTCTGGATTGCATGGAATTAAAGCCATGCTTACCCCACCACACATTGCAGATACCTTAAAAAAAAAAGAAAAAAAAGAAAGAAAGAAACACTGTGTAAAATCTGCAGCCAGAATCATCTCTTACTTTCCATCGCTTGCTCTCTAGCACTGCTGAATCCGATTATTTATCTGTTTCCTTCTCATTCCCTCCTGCACCTCGATATATATTTTCCCATATTAAACCTGATTATTGTGAACGTCCTGTGTTTGGGGCACCATTTCACCTTCCCTCAACTGCACGTTAAGTCCCTTCAGAGCCATTCACGCTGTGATAATTAACTTAATGTGGAACCAAGCACACAAAGGAAATATGACTCGGATGCCTAGATGATAGCACATGTAACAATTCCCTAGTCTCCAAAATCTCTGTTTTTGGAAATATGGCCTTCCTGCTGTTCTGAGATCAGATTTGCAGTATTCCGTAAGAAGGCTAAAACTTCCAGGATCAAGGGTCAGGTACTGGTTTTCGATTATAAGAAGAAGAAGACTTTATTAGTCTCATATACATTACAGCACCGTGAAAGTCTTTGCTTTGCATATCCCAGCATGTTAGGAGGTCGGGGGTCAGAATGCAGGGTGAACCCCCGACCTTCTGATCAGTAACCCAGAGCCTTATCCATTGAGATTAGTTCATTGTATCGATCCGCATCCTCTTTTTCATATCTGGTAGAATGCATGAACAAGCTCAAGTCATTCAAAATAATCGGTTTTATATGATCAGAGAGCAGAAAACTAAAAGAAGGGGGAGCTGGGAAAGTCAATATCAATCTTACCGCCGCTCTCTTTTTCTCATTGCTCTCAATCGGACTGCCTCCTCTAGTTTTTTTTTTTTTTTTTTTGTCTCTGAGTCGCACTCTCTTTTCCTCATTTCTATCCTTCAGTAGCTTCATCTTCTTCCATCTGGCTCTAATTGGGGATGTTTCTCAGTCTTGGCAAGCGAAGAGCACTGGCTGTGGGCATAAACTGCAGTACAGAGATAAAGATGGAGAGGAAGAGAAAGAACGAGAGTACAGGGTGGAAAAGGCTCTCAAGATATCTGCTCTTCAGGCTTTGAGCAGTACAAATCCTGTTACATGTCCACAGCAATCTGACAGAATATTTCTGTTTATTATTTCTTTTTTTGGACCACCAACACTACCCCAATCCCCACCACCACCAAGATCACTTCATGGAACCCAATTTCCCAGAATAACTGCTTTAATATCCTGGAAAACTACATATAATCTCACACAGTAAAGATTATTCTTGCACACAAAATCTGTAAAATCGAGTTGTTGTTGTTGTTGTTTTTGTTTTTCTGCAAACGCATCAAATGTGTTCTTGTAGTTTGTCTCTGATGTGGGATGACAGCATTTTCTGCAGTGGATCAGATTGCTGAAATACAGCAATATCAGTAATTAGTCGCGTTTTAAGCTTTTGAATGAGGCAATGATATTTAGCAAACATTTTTGTGTTCCAAATTCAGCATGGATTTGTGATGGAATTTCCCTTCCTCTGACGTTCTAACAATAGTAGCGCTATGAGGTCATCTTTAAATGGTAGTATGTGCCATTATAGAAAAAAATGAATCGATAATGGAGTGGTGTGATGCGGCCCAACGAGAAGCAGAGTTATCACTTCCTGTAGTTTTTTTTATTCATGATTATTTATGTTAAAGAACCATCACACAGTCTTTTTTTTTTTTTTTACTAGCTTCTCTTTTTTTTTCCCCTGTCTTCCTTGAAGGTTATAAGAAAAGAAATATACTTGTCCTGTTATTGAGGAACCACAAAGTGAAAAGTCATTTGAGAAAAAAAAAGATTTTTATTCAAGCTGGAAAACTACGGTGGGAAAAAACAGCTTTATCTCTGATTGATAAAAACTTCTAATGCTCCTCAAAATTCATTCCAAAAATCTATTACTACTACTATTACTATTACTATTATTACTACTAGTACTACTACTACTATTACTATTACTATTATTACTACTACTACTATTACTAATATTACTACTACTAATATTACTACTACTACTACTACTACTACTACTACTACTAATATTACTACTACTACTATTACTACCACTATTACTATTACTAATATTACTACTACTGCTACTATTACTATTACTATTATTACTACTACTACTATTACTATTACTATTACTAATATTACTACTACTACTACTACCGTTACTACTACAACTACTACTATTACTACTATTACTATTACTAATATTACTACTACTACTACTACTACTACAATTACTATTATTACTACTACTACTATTACTAATATTGCTACTACTATTACTATTACTATTATTATTACTACTACTACTGCTACTACTATTACTACTATTACTATTACTACTACTACTACTACTACTACTACTACTAATAATACTACTACTACTACTACTACTACTACTACTACTACTAATATTACTACTACTACTATTACTACCACTATTACTATTACTAATATTACTACTACTGCTACTATTACTATTACTATTATTACTACTACTACTATTACTATTACTATTACTAATATTACTACTACTACTACTACTGTTACTACTACAACTACTACTATTACTACTATTACTATTACTAATATTACTACTACTACTACTACTACAATTACTATTATTACTACTACTACTATTACTAATATTGCTACTACTATTACTATTACTATTATTATTACTACTGCTGCTGCTACTACTATTACTACTATTACTATTACTACTACTACTACTACTACTACTACTACTACTACTATTACTACCACTATTACTATTACTAATATTACTACTACTGCTACTATTACTATTACTATTATTACTACTACTACTATTACTAATATTGCTACTACTATTACTATTACTATTATTATTACTACTACTACTGCTACTACTATTACTACTATTACTATTACTACTACTACTACTACTACTACTACTACTATTACTATTACTATTATTACTACTACTACTATTACTAATATTGCTACTACTATTACTATTACTATTATTATTACTACTACTACTGCTACTACTATTACTACTATTACTATTACTACTACTACTACTACTACTACTGCTACTACTACTACTACTATTACTATTACTATTACTAATATTACTACTACTACTACTGTTACTACTACAACTACTACTATTACTACTATTACTATTACTACAATTACTACTATTACTATTACTAATATTACTACTACTGCTACTATTACTATTACTATTATTACTACTACTACTACTACTACTGTTACTAATACAACTACTACAATTACTACTATTACTATTACTGTTACTAATACAACTACTACTATTACTACTACTGCTACTATTACTACTATTACTATTACTAATATTACTACTACTACTACTACCACTACTACTACTCCTACTATTACTATTACTAATATTACTACTGCTGCTGTCCCTGTACCTTCTGACCAATCAGAGTCGAGAATTCGATAGGTATAAATAAATAGAGTGGGTCACTTTTAGTGTGTAAAGGCCATTACTCTTAAAACAATAACACTGTCACCTGTATAAAGTGATGTTTTGCATTGACACCAATATTCCAATATCGACTAATTGTTAGTTATATGATATGTACGAGCTACATTGTGGTTCCAAGAGGTTTTTCATGGCGATTCAAGACCACGAGCTATGATTTTTGGGGGTCGGGCCTCCATTAGGCCTTGTGTGCTGCAGTATGTTCAGCGTCAGTGGATTCAATCAGATCCTACTGATCCTCTCGGAGAGAGATGCAAATTATCAGTCGGTATGAATTGTCACTCTGTGCCGTTCTCTTTTTATTTTCCTTTTTGTCTTTCTTTTCTGCTTGGCTCTTTCTGTATTTTTCTAAAGCCATCACAGGGGCCGCGATGCCGCGAAAACAGCTTGAGGAATGAGATATGATGGACGTTCGCTCAGCATTTTGAGATGAAGCGGTCTTTAAAGGCTTAACGAACTTCCATTGGTGCATCGCAGTCAGTGATCAGCCCCAGATATAAAGACGAATTAATGACTTAATTGATTTATAGAGTGAAAGTCTCCTCTAAGATCTTACACACTCCTTTGGCCTCCAGATTCGTTCTGATTAACCTCAATTTTCAGTCGACTTCCGTGTAGAGACAGTGTGACTAAATTGGATTAACAGCGTAATAGTGGGTGTCAAAAAGAAACCGGTCGTTTCCGGCCATTTTCTTCCATTAATAAAATAATTGCAGACATACAGATATAACAAGGCAGGATTTATGACATTCATCATCTGGATGGCTTTACAATGAATAGGACTTAAATTCTACAGTCTAAATGGGGGTCACATGCGTGCCTTTGAGTGTGTTTTTTTTTTTATGTGTATTAATGATTGTTGTGAATTATACCTGATCATTATCAAACACTCTTTAAATCTAAAACCTTTAATAGTTCTTCAGCTTGGGCAGGGGTAAACCCCCCCCCCCAACGTGGTCCCTCCCTGTACGACCCCATTTTTTAAAAGTCTACTGCCTGTTACAAAGCGCTGACACTGGAGACTCATTCCAGTCACTTGATCACCAGCGTCTTACGGAAAACGTATTTCATCACAGAATAAAGTCTTATCTTACTATTTAAGTGCCTCCGTTAGCATTACTATAGAAACGATAATGTATTAGAACAAACACTAATGATTTAAATATTTGAACTGCTAATCATATATACAGTGTCAGTTCTCTTTTAAAACACTTTCCCACCATTTTACGGGACAAAAACAAACAAACCAATAGTGCATGTTATGATCTGTCTGAACGTATCTGCTCGTCTATGTATCAATTTATTTCACTGCCTTCGGGGATACAGTATATACAAACACTGTTGCAGTGGAAAATACAGGAAATACATAAATCAAATAAACAAAGTCTGCAAAAGTCTGACTTTCATGTCCCTTCATCTGTTTCTAATCCCTACCTCGTCTGTCTCTTCCTTTATCAGGTCTCCTGTCAGGGGCCTAAGGGGGAATTTAACAACAATCTGTCGGTGGTGTTCTGTTCAGATATGGTTTTTAATGTTTGAGATACGAGGATAAGTGCAGGTAAATCATAGATTAGACTTGGCCCATGTGATAAATGCCGACAGGAAAGAAAGACGTAGGCCTACAGGAGCAAATATTACTAGAACGGGAGTTTGAGTCTGTATAGAACGACTGATTTATTCTGATAGTAATAGGATTCCTTGGGTCAGCATGGGCGGAGCTTAAGTTAAATATGATTTACAAGGTGCATACTTGGTTTAATTACTTACCCTGATGTTGGCTAATTTGCCAGATGACTTTGTTAATGGTGTCATAGTTAGACCTTTTTTATATGGCTTGGTAAAGAACTGTAAGCAAAGATGGCTACTGCCGAAGGGATAAGATTAGCGTTAGCTACAGTAAGCCAAGCTCGGGTTGGAAAATATGGCATAAAATAGCACACTATGACAGTTTCAGGACCTTTTCAAAATTATACAATACGCATTATGATCTTTAGTGTCACCACAAAAGCGGTCACATTATGACAGCAAATTTTTATTTATTTATGTATTTATTTATTTATTTATTTATTTTTACACATATTGCAAAGCGGCATAATGTAAACAGGAAAAAGGGGAAAAGTGAGACAACTGGGAAAATCAAAAACAGATTTCAACATACATTCAAGCACCGATATTAAACTGTCAGTATACAGTAAATGTAGTAATGATACCATAATATTCTCAGAAAAACATATAATTTATGGCACTATGGTGTGTAATTTATCGCATTTTCGCTATAATATTGTTATATCTCCCACCTCTAAATTAAGTGAATTAGTAAGCTGCTAACTTTTGCACATTACTACATTTTGTGGTAGCTAGCAGGCTTGTGTAAACAGCAAAACAATGCTACTAAGCAATAAAAATGTGAAATTAATACCAGCAACTTATAGGAGGATCTAGCACTCAAAACATCAACAAAAACAAACTAACAGAACTCATAAGCCATATTCATTTTGTGTCGAGCCTTCATTTAAAAACACTAATTTTTATATATATATATATAAATAAAGCGATTTGACCACCAGCTGATTGTAATCTGGGTGAGTACCGGATACAGCGAATATGACATCAGTGTGAAGGTCACGACACGGTAAAAGTGACACTTCCTGTCCACCAGTTTTCGATGACTCACGTCTGCTTTTTACACCACTCATCCGAAGACTTCTCCATTATCGCCATCACATAGTTCCTCGTCATCAGAGTTCACCGGGAGGACAGAACAGCCATCATTCCACCATTTCATTACCAGTATCACGTAGCTATGATCAATTATGACGATCCTCCATGAGTGATTCTTCTGAGTCATAACCAACTGCGTCATCTCAGAGGGAAGAGAAATAAGAACTCATTTCCTGTGCAGGGGAAATGACCCAATTCCAATACATTACACTGAATGAGACAGGGAAAATGTGTCCAGATTAACCCCAAATGTGGAACAAAGGACCACTATTTTGTCATCTTCATGAAGATGATAGAAGATCGCTAACAAGACAGAAGAGCCGCACGCTTTTACCACGGAGCGCTTGTTTTCTTTTGGCTCACGAGAGAGCTTTGTGAATTCACTGATTAAGTCAAAGAGAAAGTAACAGCAACCAGAAGCAAACAGACAAACCAAAACACAAACATAACCATGAAACATAGAATTCAGTTTCACCGATGACTTCATAGACTTGTCATAATTGCAGGTTCCTCAGCAGGAGGAGCCGGTGCACGGTCCGTACCTAGATTTGATGGACCTGGGACACTCTTTTGAGGTAATCGCATGCACAGACATATTCTAGATGGAGAAGATTTTACCCTGGCATTCTTTGGGCTTTTTAAATTTTTTTAATTTTTAAATTTTTTTTTACAATTAATTCCAATTATTTGCTATAAAACAAGAACTAACCCAATCTGGCAACCCTGTCACTTCAACTTTTCTCTGCTGCTACTAAATGATATAACACCCCACCCTTTCTCCCTCTACATCCCAACACCCTATCCCCTGTGTGTGATTCCTTCCCCAATGGGCTTGTTGCAATTCCCCATTTTGGCCACTAGGTGCAATGATAACTTTATGGAGATAAATGGGGACGTGAGCAGGCTGCCCCACAATTACACCACAGCAGTAGAATATTGGCTTAATATCTATCAGATAGCAACATTTTTTTTTTCATATTATTAGTCAATCAAAACAGGTAACTGTATGTAGTAACGTAATTAAAATGTATGTAGTATATGTGGGGCACATTGGCTTAGTGGTTAGCATGTCTGTCTCGTATCTCCAGGGTTGGGGGTTCGATTCATACCTCCACCCTGTGTGAGCAGAGTTTGCATGTTCTCCTTGTGCTTCAGGGTTTCCTCCGGGTACTCTGGTTTCCTACTCCCGAAGACTGCATTGTAGGTTGATTGGCATTTCCATATTGTGCCCTGCGATGGGTTGGCACCTCATCCAGGGTGTCCCCCACCTTGTTCCCATGTCCCCTGGGATAGGCTCCAGGGTCCCCATGACCCTATATAGTATAAGTGGTACATGAAATGGATGGATGGAGTTTAGGACGGTTAATATTTGATGGGAGTCCTACATGGTGGCATAGTTTGCAGATTTCCACTTTCCAACGATTTTCATTCATTCAGTGGATCCAGAGCCTGTATAGGATGGTAGTCCATCACGAGACACCATGTGCACACTTTCACATATTAGGACAACTTACCAGCATGTCTTTGGGAGGTGGGAGGAAACTGGAGTTGTGAGGCAGCAACACTACCTCCTGTACCGCTGCGCTGACTGTTAGGGTTAGGGTTAGGGTTAGGGCCATCTACATTAACCAGAAATTCACAGAGTAACCTGATCAAGTTGAGTCCTTCCATGGCATGAAACAGTGAAGAATTCAATAACTGAACTACTGCCCCATCCTGTTTTTCGGCAATTAGGAATGATGAATAGCTCCATCACCGGACGGATCTTAAATAATTGATTTTTAATAAAGCATCAGATGTGGGACTCCAATCCAGAGCCCAGATCATCAGTGTCAGTAGTGATGTATAGAAAGTAAGCTAGAAGTCCATTTCCCCCATCGGTCCAGTGGGACGCCAGAACAGCCAGTCATAAAAATAAAAGGAGAGTAAAGTAACTGATGAAAGGGAGGAACTGGGACTGCGCTCTCTTTCTCTCTCTCTCTCTCTCTCACACACATACAATCTATCTCAACTTTACTATCCATCTGCATTCATTTACTAAATCTGTATATAAACATTACGAGCTCAGGAGAATTAGGTTAATCAAAATTCCCTTGCATTCACTTGGCGAAGCAGTCTGAATAAGACCACGCCAATGTTATGAAACATGGAACAGAAGCACTGAGGGGTAATTGTGCTGTTTTATACACCTTGTATTCCATGACTCACTCTGATATAGTTCAGCTGTACCACTGAAGTTCGTGCTTATTGAGTCTGCCATTAGCCAGATGCCCTGGGGCATGGATACAGCCGCACACAGGGCGTTATTCACAGCTAGCCATTTACAGCAGACACACATACACACTCGGGCGCAGGAGACTACAGAAATATGATGGTATAAGAGTCTGTGGCAGCTCTAAAAGGAAATACAAAACAACTCCGTGCTAAATTTGTAAGAAAGTAAGTGATATATCATGTGAATAAATTACTAATAAAGATTACTTGCGCTAGCCTGCGACAGTCATAACATTATATCTTAGCAAGAGAAAATATCTTGAGTAAAGGTAAAGTGATAATTGAATCAGTGTTCTCCCCCAGTCTAAAGACATGCATTATAGGTTGATTGGCATTTCAAAAATGTCCATAGTGTGTGTGTGTGTGTGTGTGTGTGTGTGGGTGTGTGTGTGGGTGGCATTATGCCCTGCGATGGCTTGGGACCCTATCCAGGGTGTCCCCTGTGTAGGATAAACGGTATGGAAAATGGATGGATGGATGTATGTATGGATGTATGTATGTATGTATGGATGAAAGGATGGATGGATGGATGGAGGGATGCATGTATGGATGGATGTATGGATGCATGGATGTATGGATGGATGTATGGATGGATGAAAGGATGTATGCATGTATGGATGTACAGATGGATGTATGGATGGATGTGTGGATGGATGTATGGATGTTTGGATGGATGTATGGATGTATGGATGTACGAATGGATGTATGGATGGACGGATGGATGGATGGATGGATGAAAGGATGGATGGATGTATGGATGGATGCATGTATGGATGTATGGATGTATGGATGTACGGATGGATGTATGGATGGATGTATGGATGGATGGACGGATGCATCTATGGATGGATGGATGGATGTATGGATGGATGGATGGACAGATGGATGGACGATGTATGGACGGATGGATGGACGGATGTGTAGACGGATGGATGGACGGATGGATGGATGGACGGATGTATGGACGGATGGATGGACGGATGTATGGATGCATCTATGGATGGATGGACGGATGTATGGATGGACGGATGGATGGATGGATGGATGGATGGATGGATGTTTGGACGGATGGATGGAGGGATGGATGGATGGTTGAATGGATGGATTGAAAGAATACGGCACATCCACAACTCTGTCCATCAAATGTAAAAAACTGTGTAGAGAGGGGATTAGTCAGAAAAGCAACCAAGAGTCAACGGACAGCCAGGATTGGCTAGCGTCACTCTGATTGTCAGGAAATGTGCCGTCCTTCATATCTCCAGTTATGCTCCTTGTCACAGATGGCTTTGGCTTCTTCATTCATTCATATTCAAGACCTTGTACCTACAGGGTGAATGCTCAGAACATTGCACCATTTGGAATCCTTTAAAGTTCTTAATCCAACAATCGCATAATTTGCTAATACTTTGGCAATGCGAAAATGCACGTAACAAAACAAACAACATGCCAGTCGAGTTCACCGAAGTCAAGTTTCAGACAGAAAGCAGATGGTCGAGACACTAATGTCCCAGAGACCAAACTCTCTCACACTGAGGGAAGAAGAACCAGAAGAGGCGCTAAGAAAATTGTTTAAATTTCTCTTGCCGTGACAGCTTTACCATCCCGGAACATGCAGTTCATCATACCTAAGTGCGTTCCGCAGAAGGAAACATGTTCCTCGTGGCCACAAGTGCTGCGTGTTTCAGCTCTGATGTGCGGAGCTCAGAGAAGGGGTTAGAGGTCAGAGCACCAAATAATCACTTTATGAAACGGAGGAGGTGGAGAGAAGCCAGGCGGTATGCTGCTGTGACCCCACGCCTGGCACAAGACAACCTCCAGATCAAGGCCAATCTCAGCCCTATTCACGCTTCGCCTTGAAACCCAAACAGTCGGCTTATCTCGGTGGAATTGGCTCGACACAATGAAGCCGAGGAAAGAAAAGAAAGCCAGGCTGAATGGGTTGCCTTCTCAATGCTCTTTCTGTCTTGTTCTCGCGCTCGTTTCTTCTTCGTTCTCTCTTTCTGCCGTTTTTTTTTTTCCTCTGCAGCATCGGGGGCGCCCACAGAGCGCGGACGGCGTCGTCACAAAATGAGACATGATTGCATTGTAATGTTGTCAGACTGTGCAAACGCACAATTTGGTGCACAAGTACGCGTTATCCATCAAACTTTCATTTCTTCTTCTTCTCCTTCTTCTCATGATGCCTTTTATGGAGAAAAACAGTCAGACGCAAATGTGCGGTTTGTCGTGCCGCAGAGGCGCGCGATGACGGAGGCTTGATGATCCTGGCGAGCCGTGCCTAGTTGGCAGCTCTCGCTTTCGCTCTGCCGTTTCCGCCAAGTTCAGCGGCACCTGCAGAATCTAATATCGCTCCCGTTGCGTGCCAAGTCCTCAAACAACAGGCTACGGCATCAGGTAATTATCTTGCTTACAAACGCTTTTTCCCTTGCTTCCTACGTGTTCTTCAAATTTGTATATACACAAAAAAAAAAAAAAAAAAAAAGGAAGAAAACTAAACTTGACACTCACACACAGAGTCACTGCAGAACCCATTTTATATAAAGCGGCTCTCGTGCTTGTGTAACTACATGTAAACGATCGCCTGCATGCGGATAGGGACGTCATGTGACTATTGAGAATATCTTATCTACAGCGCCTTGAAATAAGTATTCCCCCTCTCTTGAACTTTAGTGCTACAACCTGGACTTGGGATCATACACAAAAAGGTTCTTAATATTGAAGTGGAGGGCGGGACAGTAGCTTAGTGTTTAGCACGTCCGCCTCACATCTCCAGGGTCGGGGGTTCAATTCCCCGTGTCCGTGGAGTCGGGGGTTTCCTCCGGGTACCTCAGTTTCCTCCTCCAGTGCAAGGATGTGCGGACTGGCACGTCTAAAGGGAATGTGTGTGTCCCCTGGGATAGGCTCCAGACTCCCCATTAGTTCAGTGGAGTTGACGTGTCATGACCTTGATGTCGAAGTGCCACACGATGTTGATGTAAATACTTCCTGGAAGAACCCAGCGTGATTTTTCGTTCGTTTGTTTGTTTGTTTTTTAAAGAACCGAAACAAATAGCATCATGAAGAGCAAGCAGCTGTCAAAACAAGTGCGGTACAAAGTTCTGGAAAATGATCAGTCGTGGGTTTGGTTATAAAAAAGTATCCCGAAATTTAGCGCAACAGAAACTTATCAGGAGATCGCAGGTTATAGTAATCCTAACATGGCTATTAGCAATCTGTGACCGGAATCCAAGGGGGAGGGGGAGGGATGGCACACTCTCGCTTCCCTGTCAATCACTGAGATACCAGCCAGTCAGGGGTGTCTGTGAGCTCCTGTGTGTGCAGAAGAACGCAGACCAAGGTCAATGAAGATCCAAGTCCATTTCAGCTCCAGGTTATAACACTACTACATGTGGAAAAAGGTCGAGGGGTGTGAATACTTATTCACCGCGCTGTACGTCCATACAGACGTTGAAACGTTCCTTTTGTTTTTGTTCGACGCACGGCTTCAAGACGTCGCTGCAGTGCCCTTTTACACTTCTGTTCCATTAAAGCACACCCGAGCTGACTCATTCCCTCGCCACAGACATTTCCATACCGTCTCAGGACCAGCATTCCTAGAGTACACGATTACTTTTCCTCCCCTTGTGTGTGGTAAAAAAAAAAAGGGAGGCTGTTCCTCTGAGGCTTGACGATCTCATCGTATTTCTGACCTGTTTCAACTACACACACACACACACACACACACACACACACACACACACACCTCAGTAAAGTTTCTCCGACTGTACCCATTCTGTATAGAGTTTATTCCACAGGGAGGGTGAGGAGCCGGTGTCTTTTTCCAGATGGATTGAGCTCTCTCTCAAACACACACACACACACACACACACACACACACACACACACACACACACACACACATAGATAAGTTCTCTTTTTGTCCCACTGTATTTCCATGCATACGTATGATATCATGCCCTTATCGTTGCACAAGTCTGTTTTTGATATGTAAACACTGAAACCACACACACACACACACACACACACACACGTACACCCTCGGGGCGTTTGTCATCATGTCAGTTGTAATGTGCAGGTGCGAACGTTCTGCTCGCCACCACAAGCGGTAATTAGTCGCGCCTCTGACAGATCCGACCCTTCAGTGAACTACATTCCGTCGCGCTCTCTACACGTCCTCCGCAATTAAGAGCCGCCTCGAGCGATCGTAAATATTGATTTGAATGGCGGAGAACTCGTTGTCTTAGAAACCCAAGTGCAAAGGCAAGCATCATAATCAAAATATTTGCTGCGTTTCTTCATTAGCAGCTAGCGCGTCGTGAAAAGATGTTCGCTACAAGAACAAGTTCTGGGTTAAGCATATTATTTCAGGAGAGCTTTCCAGAATAATCACGCCGCACGAATCACAATTAAAGGCAAATATCGTTCGGAGTGTTAAATGAGGGGTTAGGCAGGGAATCATATTTGCCTGGTGAAAAAGCCAGTTCACTAATCCGTTTGTAGAAGTAAATCTCGGTGACACGTAAACCGATAGAAACCAAGAGGGTGTGATGTACAGTAGTTTCTTATCTCTAAAAACAAAATGGCCGAACTGCCAATGGTTAAGCAGCACTCGCTACTGATTTTTGTCATCTTTTTAAACATTGCTTGTTACACACGGGAGTTTAAAAAATAAAAAATAAAAAAAAAGCTCCTTAGATAACCTTCAAGAGCTATGTTTCTATCGACATATTTTTACGCGAAAAAAATGAAGGGTTCGAACACCAGATGCGAATACAATCTCCAAAATGCGCGTAAAACCATACGTGCTCAATTGAGGAGGATCGTTTTTGTATCCCATACCAAGACTTGTCCATCGCCTACGATGGAAACACATTTACTGAATACATTCCTTCGATGCACATCAGAAAAGTCATGTGACTTTGCCTCAAGGTGGCTCAGAAAAGTAAAAACGGCGCAGCGCGAACTGCGGCAGTTTCCCCGCAAGTGCCGGTTTTGTTCTCTTGAACACGTGGGATGGAATTCGCAGCTTGGATGGAAACATAGCTACAGAACCGACCTGCTTATTCTTACCCCACATCAGAGAGGAACAAAATAAGACGAGAACCTGGTACGTCTGCCGCTTCACACCGTGTGTGAAAGATAAAGCACGACAGAAGCAACCAAGCAAAGTCTGTATGTGAATTCCCATCGTATTCACTATATCCAGATTCGAGATAAGCTCGCATAGTCAGGCTTGCCTTGTTCTCTCTCATATACCGTCATATTAGTCTTTCATTTCATTTTTAATTCTGTCTTGCTTTGATGTTACATCATATTACATTGTTCCTTCCTTCTCTAGTTCGCATTTTCTATCCCTGCTTTTGTTTTTATATTTATAAAGCGCTGTGTATGAAAGGCGGACGTCTAGACGGTATTGGAAAACCCGTCTCGGACGCTTCGACTCTAGAAAAATCTGCCGACCTGAAAGGCGTGAGCTGCGTCGAGGTGATTTGCATTATCTGGACGGGGGAGCCCGAGAAATCGACTCAAGGACGTCGAGAACACGGCTCCGAACACGAGGAACTTTCCGAGCATAGATATCCATGTAGCTTTCGTACGTAAATCTCCTTCTTGGACTAGAACCCCAGATTCTTAACGCTATGCGATATACAGCACTTACCTGTCTAATACCTGTCACGTTTTTAAAAGAACACTTACTCAATTTTTAAAAAAATAATAATAATAATAAAAAAAAAACATGTAAGACTCATTAGGAAATGAGAGGTTACTGCACTGTATCTCCTTGAATGTACCACAGAAACAACCACCAGTTTGTCCAGAAGAAGCTTATGGCTCCTTATTTGCATCTGCAGTTTGGCGTTCTTATTCTGTGCATCAGAAAAAAAAAAAAAATTATATATAAAAAAAAAAACAGTTTAATTACAGCGCTCTCTAATAGCTGAAACTTTCAAGCATCCGGCATTCCAAGTTTTGGAAATTTCTAGTACAGCATCCTGTTTTCTGAAGACACCAATGATGCCCAGTTCAGAGTCAATAAAATACACCTACGGTCTTCTCCTGAACCGGACCCTCTAATTGGCTGTTGTGCATTTAAAGTGTGTCTGAATTGTCATTCTGCACTTGGACAATAAAGACGGCGGATGAAAATTAATCTACATACAAAACAATAGAGCGAGCGGAGCACCAGACAACAGGATATACTATCCAGGTTTTTTTCTTTCTTTCACAAATTCCCTACGGAGGAAACTGACTGGGGCACGCTAATTAAATCTACGTCTCTCTCTCTCTCGCTCTCTCTCTCTCTCGCTCTCTTTCTCAAACAACCGAGAAGCTCCAAAGACAATGAGGTACGGCCTGTTAAATTTGGCCATTAGAGACTAAGCCGTCGTTCGTTTTCAAAACAAATGCGATTTTCTCCCGTCGCAAGAAGACACAACCAACAATGAGCGTGTCTGGAACTAAGCGTAACGACCTCTTAAAGGCAAACTTGTTCTGACCCTTCATCAGAATCGGTGGTTCATGTCCACATATTCGCTCGAAGTGGCGTGGATTCGAACGGAATGTTTCTGCTAAGTATACCCTTCAGTTCATGAGTGTAAATTTCACACATATTAGCACTACTCTCTCAAACAGCTTAAAGTGATGTTAAGTGTGTAAAAAAAAAAAAAGTTGCCGTGCTCCGGTTTTTTGGTTTTCAGTACTCTAAACCCTGCCAAGCTTCAAATTTAACCCAGTGGTACGTCCACCACCGGTTAATTATTCCAACATGCTGCTGGGAAGTCGAACTTATTGACCCACTGAGAGGGAAAATCTCATAACTGCACCATTATTATTATTATTTTTGGTTTAAAAAAAAAACAAAAAAAACACTTGTAGGCACTGGAAAGTGCAGCATATTTATCTACAGCTTGATTAAAGCTACATGTTCCTAGACGCTCTAGAATTGGTGGTACGTGAGACGAGGTGGTGTCAGACCCATAGCAGAGCTGTACGACTGCTTCACTGTATGAAATTCCCTACAAACTCCCCTGAAAGATCGCAGGCTCGTTTCATTGAACTATAAAAACAAGCCATTACTGAAATACTTATAATATACGGGTAATAATAAACCACTTGCGGGCATGGCGTTACAGGAAAATAATCAACAACGATGTCGATTATGTTTCCTCTAACAGCAGGTTTTTATTCCTTTTATACCACAGCGATTGACCATCAATTACACCGTACGGTATATGAGGTCGTATTTTTATCCATTTATAGTTACGCTTAATATTGTGGAACCTCCGCTAGACAAAGCTCCTCTTATCACTTGCATCGTCGTAGCTTTTTTTTCTACCTCTCGACAACAACAAAATAAAAACGCAAGAAAAAGAAATATTACACCATATCTGTGATGATAAATGTTTTCTTTGTTTTAAAAAAAAAAAAACACCGCTTGTTTTTAACTCTTTAATTAGTTAGTTATGCAGAGCCTTAGGTCTCAACAAGTTCGATTAAATAAGCCGTTACTATAGAAACAGGGTGACGTGACCCCACGGTTTGCCCTCCAGTTTATATACTGTAAATACTTGTTTTGTTCGTTAGTGCTGGTTGTGTACGGTTATGTACTAAGGAATCATGGCCAGGCTTCAAACTTGGAAAAAAAAGTAAGAAGACAAAGAGAAAGGGAAAGCTACTGTAAGTAAAGTAGTTTTCTTAGAAACTTTGTGGGCTGCTGGGAAAATATGCATCTTGTCACTCTTCCACGTTAACGGGACTGTCACTACAGAAACCCATCCACTGAGTGACGGTAACACATCTTTCTGTTTTATTGTCTTACTTCCATAATGGCTTCTTATCTACCATTACAGTCCAACATCCTCTGAATAAGGCTGAAGAACTGAAGAAGCAACAGTCCGAAACTTTTCCTCTCAATTAAACATGGCACCGTACTGTATCGCCATGCTGTGCTGCTGGATGTAGAAGCTAGTAATGTGAGGGGGGGGGGGGGGGGGGGGGGGGACCCATTTCTGTATGTACATTTTCAGCAAACCTTCTTTTCGTCTCAGTTACATTTCATATCCGGGCCCTTTTGCCTTCGAGGCATCCCAGTGCTTCCTCAACAAAGCTTAATAAAAGTTTAAGCGAGCGCACTTGCTCGGCTGTGTGATTTCTCCCTAACAAGTGCTCATTTATACATCACACAGGACGCTCCAGACCACTCTCAGGCAGCACATCCAGAGTGACACGGACACGGTGCTGAGCTAACGCTCTCGGAAAAGCCATCGCGTTTTACAAGTCTAGTCTAAAGACTTGGTCAGGTACATGATACTGTAGCTACAGAGCATGGATGGAGCTGAAGTGTGTTTTTCAACAGAACAAATTTCACTGCATGAATATTATTTGTATGTTCCTGTTTATATATTTGAATGATTAAAATCGTTCGACTCACACCTCCAGGGTCCGGGGTTCGATTCCCACCGTGGCCCTGTGTGTGCGGAGTTTGCGTGTTCTCCCCGTGCTGCGGGGGTTTCCTTCGGGTACTCTGGTTTCCTCCCCCAGTCCAAAGACATGCACGGTAGGCTGATCGGCGTGACTAAAGTGTCCGTAGTGTATGAATGGGTGTGTGAGTGTGTGTGTGATTGTGTACTGCGATGAATTGGCACCCTGTCCAGGGTGTACCCCGCCTTGTTCCCGATGCTCCCTGGGATAGGCTCCAGGTTTCCCCGTGACCCTGAAAAGGAGTAAGCGGTATTGAAGATGGATGGATGGATTAAAACCCAAACATTTTCTAAATATTTGAACCAAAATATCGCCTGATGTAAGAAAATGTAATCCATGCTATTTATGGCATGCCGTATTTGTATATCTATAAAATCACAGCTGAATTCCAACATTTCATGTAATGATTTTATAGTAAACAATTTACAGCACTCGTTAGAGTCACGCTTTTACTCCAAATGTGTTCTTTTGAGCCTGTAGTGCGTTATGTACTCTGTACTATGTAACCCTGCTGTATGTAGTAACAATACACAGTATAGTCACCCTAGTTGTAGATGTGGACTTTTATTTGGATATGGGGCGGGGGAAGGGGTCATTACTGTATTTTAAAAAAGAAATCCATTCCACATGCAATTTTAAACAAATCAGATGAAACGTTTTGTTGTAAAATTATCCAAATTGCATGAACGCACTGGCGTGTTAGAGCAGGAGACATTCGACTACATTAGCTATGCTTTAGCACTTTTTCCCTGGCTCACATCTGATTCGAGTTGTGGAGGATATGCTAATCAGTGCATATGTTGAATGTCGTCCAGGGAAAATGTTACATTAATGCAAGGAAGGGAAAATCGCAATTCTGGGAAAGGGAAACTCGCATTTGAAGTAGCCTCTGGTGCGATCATTGGAACAAAAAGAGCCCGGAACATAGATAGACTGAGGGACGTACTGTATTAGACAGAGCTTTCTGGTGCAGAATTTGAGACCATGATAACACCATTGGTTAGTTATGGAGCAATAGTCGATGTACACTATGGAGCAGGGGTCATTTAGTGGTGGACCTTGGTCTGGATGCAGCAAAATTATTTGAAAAAATCCCATAATAGTGATGATAAACATATGCAAATGTATGCCTGCCAGTGCAAAACATAAATTAAAAGGTGACTCAGTCATGTAAGTTGCTTATCTGGACCTTTGCAAGCTAGAAATTTTGGCACAGGTGTAGCCAGACCTTTCACAATGGGGTGGCCAGTTTGACTGTAATGACATAATTGGGGTGGCATCCAGGGTGGGGAAAAATACTAATCTGTATCCATAGGAAATAATACAATGCTGCTATTCTTATCTGTGTATGGCTCCACCGAACATGAAAGGCACATGAAAGCTAAACAGTTTGTTTGTTATCTATTTATCTATTTATCTCCCTATCTATCTTCCAAGCTAGCAAGTATAAATACAATATCATTAGCTAATCAATATAATTATTGGTGGAATATCATTCTTGTACTCTGAAGATGACGTGCGTCAAATCTGGTGATGATTTTACAAAATTTGTAGGAGGAGTAGCGAAAAAATATTTTTTGACAAAATCCAAGATGGCGGAAATTGACGCGATATGGTGCGTTAAACTCGTCTCGATCCAGAGAATCCAGGGATAAATTTTGAACACACTGATCAAATGTTATGACCATAAATGTACTTAAAAAGTAGGCTCAGATTTGACCCGATGGAGGCATTAGATTGTTGGCAGCACTTGGCCCAAATTTGGTCAGAATGTTCCTTAGACCCTCTTCAATCAGTGTGCCAAATTTCAAAACTTTTAACCAGACGTTTCTATTGGCTGCCTGAGACACCCTAGCCAGATGAAGAAGAAAAGGTGGAATAACAGTAGGGTACCTATTCACTTTTGGTGCTTGGCTCCCTAATAATAATAATAATAATAATGATAATAATAATAATAATAATAATAATAATAGGGGTGGTACAAACTGGTACAAATTTGAGTTGAATACCCGAGGTATACGGCATACACATCATTCATGGCAGGACGCAAATGACACAAATGCATCACCTCTAGTTATGATTTTTAACCGATGTTTAGCAATGAGAGAAACAAGAGTTTCATACAATGAAGTAAGGAGTGAGAGAACAATTGAGAGTGAGAACCCATGGGGGAAATACTGTTATTATCACTACCTCCCGGCAGACAAGCCAAACAACACTTGGAGAAAGAAAAGAAGAAGCTAAATGAAACCAGGCTGGCGTTACAAAACAGCACGAAAGACAGAAATAGTGAATAAAAATGTGAGAAACAGAAGGAGTGTCACTGTAAACATCTTTAATTGCCTTGTGGAGCAGCTAATTGGATCAGTCTTCTTTTAAGTCATCCGGTGAGGCTGTGGGAAGAGACGCTCCGGGATCGGAGATTTGTTCAGTTTGGATGGAGCACTAATGCTAATGCTTTGCACAATTTCCTGGAATAAATGCTAATTGTAATCATTTACTGTACATTTCTACAAAATCCCTGTCCTATGCTAATGACTCAATCATCTCTGACCACTAAGCTTCATAAAGATACTCTGGGTCAGCGAGGCGCTCTGGATGTGACCGCGCTGCAGGGTCAGTCTTTTGTAGTAGCCCATTAGCTTGAAATTACAGTCATTTTGACACATTCAAAACAAGAGATCTGAGCCATTAAATCCTTTATGTACAAGCCCCAGTATTTGCTGAGTCATGGTCATTATTTCATTACTCGGCTAGCTCCCAGACACAAGCAGTGGTCAAGAGAGAACCTATTACCCAGGTTCTGGGATCGGGGGTACGTGGGGACGCATAAAACCTGTTTCGTTCGCTGTTTTTTTTCCCTTCTTCCCTCTATTTCTCTTCTTCTTGTTTCTCCTCTTGACAAGACCTTGTTAATGGCTAGTCATACACAGGTAGCAATTTCCTCTGGAGGTCCCCGCTGGTCCCCGTTCCTTATACAACACCCCACTGAGGGGAATGATAAATATTAGCCTCTACCTATTTCACAGCAATGTATACTTTCTTTCTTTCTTTTTTTTACCAGCACATTTCCTGTTGTTCACACCTAGTGCGTCTGAAGCTAGCTACGGTGTGAAGGTACTCACAGAGAATTTAAACAGCGATAGGACCCCAGAATGTTTTCCTGTTAGTAATGCTAGCAACGCTAGCAGGCAAAAGCATCATAAAAAATAAAAAAAATAAAAAACGGCTCCCTTTTGTAGATTCGGTTGAAGGGATGTCAAAGACATTGTCAGGATGAAGGTAGGTACAGCAGACACGGAGAGACAGTGATGATGTCTGCCTTGCTATGCACTTAAGAGTCTAAAATTAACCTATGTTTGTTTTCCATTCGAATATATATCACACAAAGTCTTTCTGTTTTGCTGTGCAAGCATAACCAAGGCTGACAAGGGAGAAAAAAAAATAAATAAACCGACTGTTTGTTGAATATTTCGCCTTAGACAGTTACATGGATTGTTTTTAGTGCTAATTTGCAACTAGCCACTTCGACACAGCCACTAACATTAAAGAAACAGTTCTCTTAGTACACACAAATGTAATCAGACAGTCCTGACGTGCAAGTCCCTACAAGGTCGAGTGGTTTAAATAAGTTTAAAAATAGATTTCAATATTTATATTTTATCTCAGAGAAAAAGGCCAATTCGGCTTAGCTTGCAATATTGATCCAACTTGCCATTATATTGTTCCAGAAATGCCTTAAAATCCATTTCATAAAGCAATAACAATGTTCACAATACAGAATAATAAACACAAAACCGACTGAGTTAATAGGATAGCCTAAAGGCGATCAACAGATACTCCGGCATTCCTGAAGGCTATGAGAAAAAGATTGTAATATCTAGAGCCGCGACAACAAATCGATAAAATCGTTATTCATCGATCATGAAAATCGTTGTCAACGAATCTCATTATCGATCAGTCGGTCTGCGTCGGTTTACTCATTACGTTACTTCTGTTCGGAAAACACGCCCCGGAGAGTAAATACTAAAGTCGTGTCCCAAATGACGTACGATGCACTTACACTATGGAGTACTAACCGGAACTGTAAGCCACTTCCTGGTCGACGGCGCTTGACGTCACACGCAGGTAACGCGACGCCGCTTGCATTAGCCTCAGAGTCACCGACAATGACTTTCTTCACTTTACTGTTTCTGTCAGCGTTACATTTTACTCCCAACACGACCTCAGTCCTCATCAGACGGAAGCGAAATCATCACGTGACCGAGGAAGAACGTGCGGGGGTGCATTTTATATTAAACACCGCCGAGAAGGTTTATAAACTTTATAACGCGGAGTTTGCGGCGCAGGGAAGCACGACAGTGATCGCACGATCGACGAGTTGCTTGAAAGGTTTCATTTAATTTCAGTTTATTGTCATTATATGGTGTATTTGCGCGCTTGCAGTGTAAATTCTGTAGTTTATTATAACGGAAGTGATGTGTTAGTAACGAGCCCGCGTTGCTCCTCAGACGTGGTGAGTGTAGCACGAGTAAGATCTGTAATGTCTGTTTAAAACACTATGATCACAAGTAAAATAGTATGTCTAAAGGCAGCGAGTAACAGAAACCACAAGGTGCAGTGAAAGGGAGTTTTTATTATTCATTTAGGACTGGAGTTTAATTCAGTTTGAATTAAATAAATTAATTAAATTAATTCATTAAAATTAAAATTAAAATGTAATTAATTAAATAATTAAATGATTTTTGTGCGTCCATAAAATCTCTATCTATCTAAATTTATATATATATATATATATATATATATATATATATATATATATATATATATATATATCTTATTTAGTTAGTTTATATTTATATTATATATAAGTACTTGTGCATTATTTTTTTTATGGATTCACAAAAAGCACCGAATTAAACTACAGTCCTAAATTAATAATATATATTCTTGTGTGTGTGTGTGTGTGTGTGTGTGTGTGTGTGTGTGTGTGTGTGTGTTGGGTTCTTTTCTGTTTTGGACAAACAGTTGTGTAACGGTTTAGTCTGAATATATATTTGTACCACTCAGTTTGTGGATTTTATTTTAAATAAACACTCACACACAAAGTTTGGCCCGCCCCATCCGATTAATCGAAAATAAAAAAAAAATTAAAATAAAAAATAATCGGCCAACTAATCGATTATGAAAATAATCGTTAGTTGCAGCCCTAGTAATATCCAATATAAATCCAGAATCCAGAAAGGATGGAAAATAGAAGTTTTACAAGTGGTTTAATTATTATTATTATTATTATTATTATTATTATTATTATTATTATTATTATTAACATTGTAAACAGAGTTTCATGTATACATTTATTTAACTTCTAGAAAAATGCATTATTTAAAAGTAGTAACATGGAACATGTTCCAAAAAGTGTACTGTGGCTGAATTTACCTCGGAAATGATTCATCATATCGTCATAGCACCCAGCTTTAGGCATTTATGCAAACGTAAGGTATATTTAAGACTCATTAAAGTATGTTTCAGATAAAGAGAAACCAGGTGATCCGGTTACAAATCAATTGATGGAAATGGTTGAGCGCTCAGGGGCGTGTCCAGGTTTTTAGACATGGGGTGGCGAAGAGGGGGCGAGAAAACACTAAGGGGTTGTTAATCACGTAGGTTAATTAAGGTTACATTCACAGTCGAGGTGTAACACAGTGCCGTTATCTGTGTATGCATCTGTTTAGTGCTCCATGTATCTGGAGTGGGCGTGGCCTAAACCAGAATGTTTAATTATTATTATTATTATTTCAGAAACACTGAAATGGAAATGAAACAAAGGCCTAGCGGTAGAAACGGAATCGCTGTACGCATGGTGTGTGTGAATTCTGGCTCTGACAGTTCCTCAACCTCAGCTACATCACTCAAGTTGATCTATAATAATAATCAGTCTCAACTCGGAGATTTCTTTTAAGAATCAACACATATTTGTTTCTACCTACCTTCCCACGATATTTTCTAACAATTTTAGCTGGTTTGTTTTCACTACTGCGCTAATTTAAACCACAGCCACCCTGACCGGGCAGTTACTAAGGAGCGCTGCATGTTTATCTCCACATCTGTGGTCTTTCTTTATCTAGCCAGCTTCATATCTAACCACTGAATGAAAGTTAAAAACACATCGTTTTTGTGGCGTCTCTTGGGATCCCAGTCCCGATACACCTAGTCTCACTCTAGTCTCAAATAGACACCCTTGTGAAATTCTCTAAAAGAAGAAAAACTACCGTAACAGTGCGCGTCCTGTTCACGGGCTGTACGTGTATGTGTGTTTGTATTCGTTTAGAACACGTTCTCTGTTTAATTCGGTTACATGCCTAATTTCCAGGGATGTCTTGCAGCAGGATGAGCTGGCTACACATCGACTGGATCTGCTTTATAGTCGCTGTATTGCCTCTAGTACGCCAGGGATTCACGGCTGCATGAGCTGTAAGAATAATAGACCTTCCAGAGATGTGATTTGAGGTCAGGGGTGGAAATTGGGGTGGCAAGGCTTATTTCATGTGTGTCAGCTGCCACCCCACTGGCCTTGTCCATCATGGACCCCTGGATCCCTCATTGGTTACAGGCATGCACAGTGAAAGATCTGGTTATTCCACCGGAATAATATGTTCTTTCTAGTGTGAAGATCCATCTACTTGTATTGTAACACACACACACACACACACACACACACACACACACACAAAATCTCTCTCTCTCTCTCTCTCTCTCTTAGAGCGGTGCAAAGAAAGAGTCTCACACTCTCCGTGCGCCTTCTCAGTGCACAAGCGCGCGAGCAGCAGAGAGAACGAAAGAGCACGCACGAGAGAGAGAGAGAGAGAGAGAGACGCGCAGAGAAGACCTCCCTTTTCTCGCTCTGAGAGAGAGAGAGAGAGAGAGAGAGAGAGAGAGAGAGAGCTCAAGCTCTGCACAATGTGAAGAGGCAAATTAGCTTTGCAAACTTCCCCAGCAGGCGTCTCAGCCTCCCCGAAAAACAAGAGGGACGCGAGAAGTCGGAGAGAGAGAGAGAGAGAGAGAGAGAGCACGAGGCGCGCGCGAGACGCGCTCTTTTCGCTCGGTTGAAAGGTGACATGAGGAGTCTATTCCGCGCGAGCGAGACAGAAGGAGCTCCCTGAATCTCTCAGCTGGTCTACAGGGGAACTTTTGTTCATGTTCATTTTGTTGGTGTGATTTCCGCGGGCAGCTCCACCACCACACCGAGAGGATGGGCGGATTTATCTGCACGCGCTGAGGATTTAATAAATAAATAAATAAATACATCTTTTTTTTTTGGATGACCGTTGACGGAACGTTTACACCCGAGCGTGCGAAAAGATCTGATAGCACAGGTAAGGTTCTGAAATGACCTCTAAAGGGGAGGGGGGGGGGGGGGGGGGGGGGGATCAAATTCGGATCCTCTACTCAGTATTGTATAATTATAACTCTGCTGTAGGGTTCTACAATATAGTCTCCATTTCAGTTCTTTAAAGGGATTTATTCAGTTTGTCCCTGTGAGAGAACCTTTAAGACTATTTAGAACCCCAAGACTAGAGTACTTTATAGAAACATTAGAGAGACATTATAGAAACCAAAGACTATGCAGAATCCTTTAAGACTATGTAGAACCCCGATACTAGAGTACTTTAAGACGTTAAAGAGCCCAATGATTATGTAGAATTATTCAAGACTATATAGAACCCTAAAATCAAATCCTTTAAGACATTACAGAACCAAAGACGATGTAGAATTCATTAAGACATTACAGAACCAAAAGAGTATGTAGAATCCTTTAAGACTATGTAGAACCCTAAAATCAAATCCTTTAAGACATTACAGAAGTAAAGACTATGTAGAATTCATTAAGACTATGTAGAACCCTAAAATCAGAATCCTTGAAGGCGTTACAGTAAACAAAGTCTATGTAAAGCCCTAAAATTAGAATCATTTAACACAAAATAGAGCCCAAAGTATTTGTAGAACCTTTTAAGATTATAGAATAACTTGACTATGTAGAATACTTTAATACTATGCAGAACCCTTAAACTCGAATCATTTAAGACTGTATAGAACCCTAAAACTACAATATTTTGCACAACATAGAACCCAAAGTATATGTAGAAACCTTTAAGACTATGCAGAACCCAAAGAATATGCAGAACCCTTTAAGACTATGCAGAACCCAAAGTATATGCAGAACCCTTTAAGACTATGCAGAACCCTTTAAGCCTATGCAGAACCCAAATTATATGCAGAACCCTTTAAGCCTATGCAGAACCCAAAGTATATGTAGAACCCTTTAATGACATATAGAACCCAAAGAATATGAAGAACCGTTTAAGGCTATGCAGAACCCATACAATATGTAGAACCCTTTAAAAGTATACAGAACCCAAAGAATAAGTAGAACCCTTTAAGACTATGCAGAACCCAAAGAATATGTAGAACTCTTTATGACTATGTAAAACCCTAAAACTAGAATCCTTTAATGCAATATAGAACCTAAAGAAAATGTAGAATTCATTAATGCAATATAGAACCTAAAGAATATGTAGAACCTTTTAAGACTATATACAACTCAAAGTCCATGTAGAACCCTTTAAGACTACATAGAACCTAAAGTCTATTTAGAATCCTTTAAGACGATGTAGAACCCTAAACCTTGAACCCTTTAATGCAATATAGAACCCAAAGAATATGTAGAATCCTTTAACGCAATATAGAACCCAAAGAATATATAGAACCCTTTAAGGCTATGTAGAACCCAAAGAATTAATAGAACCCTTTAAGGCTATGTAGAACCCTAAAATTAGAATCCTTTAAAATTTACAATCCTTTAAGCTGATATAGAACCCCATGACTATGTAGAATCATTTAAGACTGTATAGAACCTTATAAAGATCAAGCCTACGCAGAACTCTATTTTTTTTTGGTTCTACAAAAAAAAAAAAAACAACCCAACAACCTACATTTATAGTTCCTTAATGTGGTTCTTCGATTTGTCTCTTTGGGGAACCCTTTAAATATCAAGCCCTATGTCGGAGAACCCTACCACAGAGCGTTTCCCCTATTAGAAAAGAAAAGTAGAACCTCTTTAGAAAAATAGAACCGTTCAACACCCAAAGAAGCCTTGAGGCACAGATGCAATCAGAAAATAATCAACAATTATTTAAAAAAAAATTTTAAAACAACTAAAATTTCTAAAAGTTACATACTTGCAATTATGAACACCCAAATGTATCCCTTATTTTTTTTTTTTTTTTTTTTTGTATTTCAGAATTAACATTCGTCGGTTAACTCTCTCGTGAATGAAGTTTCTCGTGCACACGAACATGCTTTTGGCGCACGCGGGCTGTGCGCAATTAACACTTTAACACCACGGCCAGACCTTTATTTAATTCTTTTTTTCACGTACATATTTCGTGCGCAATACCAAGCACGTGTGTGTGTGTGTGTGTGTGTTTGTGTTTGTGAGAGAGAGAGAGAGAGAGAGAGAGCGGAACATCCCGCGCACGTGGTGTCTGCGCGCGCAGTAAAGAAGCCTTTAGAATAAGGCGCGTGATGACATGAGAATGGACCGTTACAAGCGCGAGCTGAATTTTCCTTTTTAAATTGACTAACCAGTACACAGATTAGAGGGCCGAGAGACTTTTAGGTCATTTTTATCCGCTCTTATGTGAAATTATTAAATATAAAAAGAGGCAGAATTACTTGTAAATACTCCAGGAAGAAACAGTAAGGTTAAGGCGGATAATTCAGCTCAGCGGAGGCTAATTTATTCACTGGCGACCCAAATTTCAAGGTAGGACTGTCCGCTGTTTATTTTCCCCCCAGTACCTACCGTAGGCTATTTATTGTGATAGATATCTATTAAATCAATCATAAACACAGTTATAACCCACCCATACACCCTGTGGTTTAGGTTTCATCTTTGTTTACTGTTGTTCTGTAGGGGGGGAAAAGCAGAAAAGGGAAAGTGTTTGTTTATTCCTTTCCTCCCTCAGGCGGTTATGAAATGGCGGTTTGCCAGAGAGAAACTGTTAGAAGAAGCGGTTCACATTTCCGCAAACCCTGGAGGATTAATGGGGATTTACTGCTGGAACGGAGGATTAGAATATGATGCTAATAAACATGTGCTACATTTGTTGGACGTGTTGAATATTCATGAGCTAATATTTGTGACTAACCAGTCAAGCCCCTTACATCCTACACTACTGTATTATGTATTATTATAAAGTATAGATTTTAGTTCTATACTGTAAAAGTTGTCGGTGGAAAAATAAACAAGTTTGGGTCAGTTTGGAAATTTGGGTCCGGTGTGGATTAACGCAGGATGAGTCGTCATGGTTACAGTGAGTGTGATAGAATAAACATGGCTAAAGTGTGAAAACAGTCCCTCCAGGATGTAGCGATTTTGCAGTCAAGAACGCATCGCAGTATTCAGAAGAGCCTGGAAGTTTTCCGATTTTCCGCAGATTCGTGTCATGGCCGAGACACGTCATGTGACGTCGTAACACGTGGCGTTCAGCCAAAGCGCTCTTGGGTTCGAACATGAGTACGGTCTCATTTAGCAACAAACCTCACTGCGAAAGACCGTACAAAACTAATTCATGCAATTGCAGTTTCACCGATTCAAGTAGTCCCCCCACCAAAAAAAGGCACAAAATCTCTGCACGTTGCATCGGAAATTGTTTTTTAAAATCTGCAGCATCGAGCGTTTTTGGCCGCAACAATCACAATAAAAACTGAAAAATTAAAATAAGCATTTTTTGTACGCTTTAAAGGGACAGTATGTTATACGGAAATAATGGTGTGATGCAACACGACGCCCAAGTGGAGTACATTATTTTTGTATAGCGGTACGGTCTGGAGTGTGTTAGGCCGCTTATAGCACAGCAATTTCCCAATGATTACAATGATTAATTTATTAATGTACGATAGACTGAAAGAGAGCGAAGGGGGGGGGGGCTGTTACAAAACACTTACTAGCTGTATATATATATATATATATAGAGAGAGAGAGAGAGATCTAGAGAGAGAGGGATATGTATATATATATAGAGAGAGAGAGGGAGAGAGAGAGATCTAGAGAGAGAGGGATATGTATATATATATAGAGAGAGAGAGGGAGGGAGAGAGATCTAGAGAGAGAGGGATATATATATAGAGAGTGAGAGAGGGATATATATATATATATATATAGATAGATAGATAGATAGATAGAGAGAGAGGGCGAGAGAGATATCTAGAGAGAGAGAGGGATATATATATATAGAGAGAGAGATATCTAGAGAGAGCGAGAGAGGGATATATATATATATATATATATATATATATATATATATATATATATAGATAGATAGATAGATATATAGATAGATAGAGAGAGAGAGGGCGAGAGAGATATCTAGAGAGAGAGGGATATATATATATATATATAGGGAGAGAGAGAGAGAGAGAGGGAGATATATATATATATATATATATATATATATATAGATAGATAGAGAGAGGGAGAGAGAGGGAGATGGGACACTTTGACTGTTACAAAAGCACTCACACTTGAGACGCCTTCCATAAATGTTAAATAAACAGCTCCTAAAAAAACCTTCCTCACGTCAACATTTATATGTTTTACTTTGTTAAACAACATGTTTTTTTAAAAATCTGTTTATTATTAATCTTAGATTATGTTGAGCATCTGCCGCTGTTACTATAGAAACAATAAGCTCATGAATATTAACGAGTCATTCTTGTTACAGCCGGAACTACTTTCCGGAGCAGTGCTGTTAAATAATGCACACCTTTTCCCCAATCAGATTCGAGCATTCAGCTGTGCTGTGCTGTAATATAAATGAATGAATAAGCGTCGTAGTTATGCATTTTAATATGGAACTCAAACGGCATTTTCTAGTTTTTCCGACTGTATTTAAAGCCCAAATCATCCTGTACATTTCAGCCCGAGATGTTGCAGTAACATCAGACCGGCGCTGGATTAACGTGTCCCCTCACTTGAGTCGATATCGGGAAAAGAAAACGTGCTTAACTCCAGAGACGCTCCTCTGTTTTAGTCAAACTCTACACCGGGGTGCGCAAACTCCCATGAATAGCACTTAAATCAGGCGTTACGTCCTGAGGTTCGAATACTGATGCGTGCAATCTCAGTATTTTCGAATACTGATGCATGCAATTTCAGTATTAGAGCCTCTGTGTGCGCTTAACTCAACTCCGAACACTCTTAACTGAACTCCGGGCCACAATGTCTAGCTATTACAGTGCTGAAATACAATTTCAAAACAAAAACTCGAGAAAAAAAAAAAAAAAAAAGACCAAAGATGCAGTTTTTATGTCAGACTTGCCGCTTCTGTCTCGACACGCACGATGGAACACTCCGGAAAACGACTCCTCAGAGTGTCTGTTCCTTTCCAGGCCCGCGTCCCCAACCTGTCGACCCGACGAGTCAAACCTGGCAACCGAGCTGTAAAATTAACCTTTTTCGCGTGTCCTCTTGGACATACTGTGTAGTAATGAGGTATGAAGTTAAAACATGGGTAGTACGCTAATCCTTCAGAATATTCCAGACCAGTCTACTGTAGAATTGTTTGAGATATCCCAGCTGTGTTGCGTTATCTACCTCGCTGTTTACCCAACCCCTGCGGTTATGCAAAATCTAATATGTTTCCCCAGCGTCGACAATAAAGTTAAGCCTAATAAACCTGCTTGTCTGAAAGAGTTAGACTCTTGACTCCAGAGCCATGTTGTAGAAAATTTCCGAGCTTATTTACAAAGCGCAGAACACCCAGTCGAGGTGCTAATCAATACACTGCCGTTACAAGTAAGTAGGTCTAAATAAATACAGGCTCAAAGCCAGCGGGGGACCCACAAGGTGAGGTGCGGTAACGATACTGCCAGGCATGAATGATTAGAAAACCATTTGATCGCGTTTAATATCTTAAGTGATTAACATAATGGGAATGTCTTTCACTAGAGACAAGCTGGAATGAAAGTAGACCTTTTTCAATCCTATTTCCTGTCGTTTGGCCAGGTTAGATCTCGCGATCAAAAAACAACCCGCTCTCTGTTCCACGTAGGAATTATTACGCCACATCACGGAAACGAAGCACGTCTTTCCCGTCGTGTGTCGTGATTTGTCATTTCTGATTACACGAACTACATGCGATTCTTCACACACGGTGTGTTGTCTGTCCGCAGCCTGTCTCCTGCCATGTCGTGGTTCCTGTGTTTGTGGATAGCCGTTAGCTGCCTCGTGCTCTGCCAGGCCACCCTGTACGAGACCATCCAGCAGCACCACGTGCCTCGACCCGGCCGTAACGCCATCCAGATCCTCGGTGAGTCCCGCCCTCAGCTCCTCTCTACGCTAAACGCGCTGCGTGTCGAGCCGTCGTCCGTGCGCCGAGGCCGGTCCCTCCGGATCCGCCTTCCTCCCACCGGCTTCATTTTATCTTGCGATGTCTATTTTACGAGTGCCTCCCTGCCGAGCAAATCAGCAGCCTGGTTTCTAGAAGCTGCTGTGTAGTTTTCTCAGATGGTGGTGTGTTACAGAGATGACACCTGGATTTTTTTGATTTTTTTTGGAAGGGGATGGGGAGACAGGCTGCATGCCTTCACTTTGCCTTTTCTGGTCTGTGTCTTGTATTGCTGATGTTCTTTATTTATTTATTTATTTATTTTTTTTACAACGCAACCGTGCGTCCTGGAACACCTGGGAATTCATCATCTAGCCGTCCAGTCGTGGAAAACATCTGGAAATTTAGAAAATGGATACAATGCACTGGGAATATCACTGAATAGTGACCTATTAGACTACTAAATTTGCATAAGCAATTAGAGGTGAGGAGAAAACGTGTTAAAACGTCCAAACGTGCTGAAAATGCAGATCGTTTTAAATGCCCTGCTAACGCATTCATTCAGGGGCCTAACTGTTGATAGAGCTGTTGTTCGCTGTTTATAATGCAAATATATTTTATATATATATATATATATATATATATATATATATATATAGATAGATAGATAGATAGCTTTCAAATAAATTTGCATGACATACAGTAATTAACACGCTCTCCTTGTTGCTTTACTTATTATTAATTAGCATTAACAGCGTTTTCTTGCTAGCTCACATCAGCCTGCGGTGTGTCCAGATGTGTGTCGTTTGTGCCAAACCGGTGAGAAATGTACTGCTATGTTATGCAAATATGATTCAGGATGTGAGTCATTCTACCCTGACTTTGCGCGAGTGAAAGCTGCGATGTATGAAATCGATGGCACATTTTATTCGGAAAAATCCGATTCAGCTCGTGCTGGATTTTTAAAAATGCAGTGGCCGTCGGAATTCTTCCTTGTTACCGTAAAGAAAGTGACATTTCAGGGATGACAGTGACATGCGACGCGACATAACTACAAAGTGCAGCAATACCACACAATACAGTATGCTACAATACAACACAGTGAAATATATGATATGATACGATGTGATATACATGTAGTACACTATAATATGATGTGACAGGTGGGGCGCACGGTGGCTTCGTGGTTAGCGCGCTCTCCACAATCCTCTCCCATGCTTTGGGGTTTCCTCCGGGTACTCCGGGTTCCTCCCCCAGTCCACAGACGTGTCGTAGGCGTTTCCAAATTGTCCGTAGGGCGTGAAAGCGTGTGTGATTGTGCCCTGTTCTGGGCTGTTGACCCCATCCAGAGTGTCCCCTGCCTTGAGCCCGAGTTCTCTGGGATAGGCTCCAGGCTCCTCGCAACGCTGTGTAGGATCAGCGGTACATAAAATGGCTGATTTGACACAGTGCCCTCCAGTAATATTGGCACCCTTGCTAAATATGAGCAAAGAAGGCTGTGAAAAATTGCCTTTAAAAACCGTTGAACCTTTCGATCTTTTGTTAAAAAGAGCAGAGTGTCTTTGTGAATGTTTTGAACAAGAGATCAAAAGGTTAAACAATAACAACACAGCCTGCTTTGCTCATATTTACCAACGGCGCCAATATTTAGCAGAGCGCGCTGTGTGTTACAATACAAGACGGTATGATACGATGCGATACAATGCGGCGCGATAACATACAATACAGCGCAGTGTAATAGAATAGTATGTGACGAGATACAGTACATTTCAATACGATACGACGTGACCCAATGGGCTAGACGGTACTATATGGTACAATACAATCTCAGACTATACTCTACTAGTGTTCCAGAGCAGGTCCTGGATGTTCGCTCTTCTTCCTTGCTGTAACGCACCTCATTCAGCTAATAAAAGCTAAATAACAGGTGTTCGTTCTGTTATACACTGACTCGACCTCAGTGTGTTAGAGCAGGGGAAGTGTTCAGATGTGCAGGACAGAGGTGTATCTGAACCCAGGACTGTAGTACAGTACAGTCAATAACACAAAGCGATGATATACGTCTTTTCTTGAGAAGTGCGGTCCAGACAAATATAAACCAGTTCACGAAGGATCTAGTGTTATAATCACTAATTATGCTGTTGATAATTAAGCCAATGGAGCTGTTGTGATATATATATATTTATATATATATATATATATATATATATAATTGCCATAGTCGGTTAATAAGTGTGGTGTAGCACTTCAGTTGTGTTTTTGTTGGAGGTTTGTCATGGTGTAGCGTATTGCAGCGGTCAATACGTGAAGGAAAATTGTTTGCAAGAATGAAATAATGAACTAAGGTTCAATCTGTGCGCCGTCGTCTGGAACTGTAGCTTTGTTTTAATGTCTCTAGCTGCCGTCACTCATCCTACCTTCTGACACACCCACATAGGCAGAGAATAGAGTTCTGTAGCTGTTAGTTATAATTAAACTGTTGGTAGTGGTATTTCTTTTTTCATTTTTTTTTTTTTTTAACGTGCAGTCGGTCAATGATTATTTAATGCCAGTAGTAGCACAAAGAGTGTTTAGTGTTTAAACCCGTGTCGCTAAGGGCGTTACGCTCTCCGGATCCATCGGTCACTTGAATTCCTCTCCTGTAGTTACTGAATCATTTGTAGGAGTCATTCAGTGAAACGCTTTAAGACGTTATAATAAGCCGGGAGATTATCGGTTTAACCGCGAACAGATTCACACAGATGCCACTGCCGCGTGGCTCATTAAGCTTATGAACTGCCGCGTATGTTTTACATTCCGCTCTGATTATCCACCATTTTACAAGTCGCGAAGCAGATCGGAGAAAGTTCGCGAAGATCGGAACTGATCACACGCACGACTTGCGTTTGAAGACTCACGAGACAGGGCCGGACAAAATGACGACGATCGTTGCGATTGATTAAATATGTGTTTGTTTGTTTGTTTGTTTGTTTGTTTTTTTCCTCAATAAGTTACTGGCGAAGACGTCAAATAATCAAAACGCTACAGTATAATTAAAACTGCAGTTCATGAGATCTCTGTAAATCTTATATTGCTTACATCTTTAAATAATATGAGAGGTGTGTGTGTGTGTGTGAGTGTGTGTGTGTGTAGAATGTGAGATGATGTTTTTATCTCATTATTGGGACCAAGTGCCGTCATAATAATATGTAAATGATGTGACCTGTGAATGTTTCGACCTTATTGCGTGTGTGTGTGTGTGTGTGTGTGTGTGTGTGTGTGTGTGTATTAATGAGAGTGATCGAGCATCTGAGAATCAGTTTTGTCTCACACACTATCAGTCGTCTTTCTGGTTTCCTCAGCTGACACGTTAAGCATTTGGAGAGCGAGCTTCAGCCAACCCGCCGTAGCACAATAACTCGGGCGGTAGCGTGTAGACGTATGTGTGTGTGTGTGTGTGTGTGCGTGTGCACGCGTGTGGCTCCAGGCTACACTCCCCCATCAGTATGCTATAAACATCAGTCGCTTTGATCACACAGACTCTGGTGGAAATGACAATTATGTTGCTAGTCAGATTTCAGTGAACGTCTAAGCAGAGCTACAGTTTCAGCGCGGGGGTCAGAAAGGCCCGATTTCCGAGAGGGGCTTGTCTAATCGGGGGAAAACACCGCGTCATGCACAGCGGGTCACGCTTTTAACAGAGTCTGGAAACCATAAGTTTAGCGATAAGCCAGAGTGGTTTATTGGCAGGCAAGATGAATTGCTGTGTTCTCTTTTGCATATTTATATCAGCTCCTCGTGTGTGTAATGTATGAAAATGGCATGAAAAGGAAGAGGGTCTGATAAATGACTGAGTTAATAAAGTAGCAGCTGAAATAAACAACAACGAAACAATTAATTAGCTTTCGAGAAAGCTCAGTAATTTACAAGTGGGACAAAAAGACGGGTCAGAGTGCGGTACATCCGTTCGTTCGTTCGTTCGTTCGTTCGTTCGTTCGTTCGTTCGTTCGTTCATCCACCGATCCACTTCTGTATGCGCTTTATCCTGGTCAGTGGATCTACGCTGCAGCGGGAATACACGCCAGATGGTGTTTCAGTCCATCGCAGGCCAGCGTACACACTACTCACACACTCATTCAGACCTAGGGCCAATTCAGAGCCCATCCATTGTGTGGGAGGTGAAAGGAAACCAGAGAACCCATAAAAACAAAACAGTTATTCATTGTTCATTCTTAATGGTTCAATTCAATTCAGTTGTATTTGTGTAGCGCTTTTAACAACGGACGTCGTCTCAAAGCAGCTTTACAGAAATATATAATCACAGGATACGGATTTTAAGTGTGTGAATTTATCCCTATTGAGCGAGACGGTGTCGAGGGGAAAAACTCCCTGAGATGATACGAGGAAGAAACCTTGAGAGGAACCGGACTCAGAAGGGAACGCGTCCTCATCTGGGTCACGACGGATAGTGTGAGAGTAAAAGGAAGTTCATTCTGGTTTTTATATGAAGTCTGTTTGTTGCACTAGTCCAGTGTTCACTAAAGGAGACCCGAGTGTAAAACCGCATGTGGTAATCGCAGTCCCAAGACCATCGCAGCAACCGTCGTCCCAGCAGCACATCGAGAACGTCCATGTGGAATTGGAGTAGACGAAAGCTCCATCCAGGGGCAGGGCGTCCGAACGGATCAGGCAGGTCCGGAGAGCAGAGAGGATCGATATCGCTGGCATGTCTATAAAATCATGTGTGGCTCGACAGAAGGAGAGGAGGACAGGGAGGTAAAGAGAGGGAGAGATTGTTAGGTAAGACTGTGCTTTTTTTCATCAAAGAAAGCCTATTCATGGTAAGCTTGAGTAAACAAATACGTTTTCAGCCTGGATTTAAACACCGAGACTGGTAATGGTCGGACTAGAGCTTTGCTACCAAACTTAAACGTCCATCGTGTTTCATGATAATCTGATTTCGACCACTACAGTTTTGGGCACACTTTTCCTTCACTGCTTTGGCTCATACTTAGAGTTTCTTATGCGTTATTAAAGTTTAAGCACTTTTAGTTCTACTGGCAAAACACAGAAATTGCAGAATGGCAATTAGATTAAAAAACATAAATATATATATATATATTTATTACACATTGTCCAGCAAAAAAATGGAATATTTACGTTTAGGGACTTATTGCAGAGCCACTCTGAGTTTCCTAATAGGATTTCATAATGGGATTATTAGTGCACTTGGTGGGGAAACTTTTTCAAAAAATTTTTTTTATTCTTTTCTAATATTTATACATTTTAAAATATATATATATAGTAGACCATGAGCTTATTGCTCATTGTTAAGTTGAACAGAAATACTAAAATATATATGTACCTTGACCGATAGTGTATACGTGTACGTATATGTAGGCGTGACAATGAAAACGAGACAAGTTTGTGGAGCGTTTGAGACAGAGGCGAGAAAAAAAAGCGAAGGAAGCCGCCCCGAGCGTTAGGATGAAAGGAACGCTTTCGCTCGTGGGTTTTCATCAGAAAAGCCGGCAGAGCACGGTGCGAAAGACGTACAGAGAAGAGCATGACCTGCAGAAAGTGTCTGGTGAATTATGCATGCGGTCGGTTTAACAATAGAAAGAAATCATCGCTCTCGAGAGCGCACGCTGAGATCCCATCACGTATAAAGAACACTTTTCTAGAGGCGAAGAAGGAGGACGTGTGTCAGTGTGTGGCATGATGTTTTCTGGTTAAAAATAAATACATGCTGCTTCCCACACCTCCGTGCACTCTCTCTCTCTCTCTCTCTCTCTCTCTCTCTCTCTCTCTCATTCTCATAGCTTCTCGGACGTATGAGAGCTTTTCTTCTCCCCTCGCCGGGCAGATTATAGCCGACGTCTTTCGTAGAAAACAAACCCGCAAGCCAAGAGCTATGCCTGCAACCACAAGCGAGTCTCCTCTTGAAAAAGGATCAGCCGCAGTGTTTACACGCTAACACACTCCTCTCTACAACAACGCTAAATCGAACGAGCGGGTTTCCTCAAACGCATCAAGGCGTCAGAAGCGACGCGAGTAATGGATCCGTTATGAAATGAAAGGGCACGCGCTGTTTAACACCAGCGCTTAAGACGGCGAAACTGGAGCCCGTTCGCCGCATTCGTCCTTCCTGGGAAATGTTAACGAGGCAAACGGAAGTGGTTTACAGTGTGTTACATCAGACCCAGTGATGAAGGGGATGTCATAATAAATGTTAAGTGTAATCTATATAGTAGCTTCCTTAGGCAGAGGTTGCGTTACAGAAACAAACATGCGGAGGGGGAGGGGGGGGGGATGAGGAGTTACGGTGCTGTAGTCCAGCTGTGATGGAAAGGTGAACCAATCACAGATTTAAAAATAATAATAATAATAATAATCCCAAAAACTAGACATAATAAATATCCAGAATGAACCATTGGTGAACGTTTATTTATTATCACACAGCACCGTCTGGTCAGAAGGGGTCGAACAACAGTTCTGACAACAGTACAGCCACGCTCGTTCGAATACACTAGCGTTTCTATGGTAAC
>NC_030436.2:18360000-18377500 GCF_001660625.3 Ictalurus punctatus
CCGCAGGACTTTTTTGGGGACAGTTCTTTCTCTATTACAGTAGTAGCCTAGAAAAAAAACAAAAAAAACTTAAATCTCTACAGCAGCAGCACTCATCGATCAGTTTATGTTCAAGTCGTACATTCTGTGTGTGTGTTTTTTTTTTAGTTTATTTCATGAGAAAATCCACCCACCTGTTTCTTGCTTCGAGCTTTTCTAATGAATTCGGTAGCGAAAAGCACCTGCGCTCACAAACGCGAACGTGAGAACACGTACGCGTGACGTGCTAATAAAGCTACGTGCTAATTAACGGACGAAGCGCTAGATTCATGCGTGTCCGTTTAACCGCCGAGACAAAACCGCTCCGTACGTTAGCAAAGCCGAGGCGGGTTTCCGGACCGCGGTTCCCGGGGCAGTTTTTACATGACCTCGAGGCGTCGATCGGAAAAAGAAATAAACCTGGTTTTGCCGTTCCTCGGGTAACGCTCCGTAGCAGCCTGGTCCGTGATTCCAGCAGCCCCGATCGTGTAAACGTACAAAACGCATGCGACCCGAATAACCTCGAACCGCGGAGAACCGTCCGCTGCCGCCGTGAAGACACGACAGAACGTCTTCGTTTATTCCTCGGACGCTCCTCGCAGCAGGACCGCCATTTACGAGGTCAGCAATCCGTCATGTCCTACGCTGGCGGTGACGTCTACTGTACGTGATAGTAAACCTCCATGCACGTCCGTGAGTACAGCGTTCCTATAGAAACGATAACGGAGTAGAGCGAGTGCGTTATTGTAACCCGGTGAGTTACAGCTGCACTACTGTCAGAGCTGCTGTTATAGAAAACTAATCAACGCCTTCTGACCAATCGGAATCGAGCATCCGGCAGCGGTAGACGTGTAAGTAGTGGATGTGTGTAGTGTGTAGTGTGTGTGTGAGAGAGAGGCTCAGAATTTTGTCCAGAGCTCCAGTTCTCGGAGGTGTTTGTATTTCTTTTCACTCCTCTCTCTGCCACAGAGCAGCGATGTGTCTTCACCTGAGCGTGTGTTATTAGCCGGCGTGCTGCGGGGCACGCTACGGTGTGTTTGCTAAAGCCAGGTGGCCGTGTTTGGGTGGTGTTACGGCGTGCAGCCGCTTTGAGAGACCAACAGGAATGGGGGAATGAGGCAGCGTCTACTGCCAGTCAGCCTTCAGGAAAATAAATGATGTGTGTGTGTGTGAGAGAGAGATAGAGAGAGAGAGAGAGAGAGAGAGGGCATTAAAGGGTGGTTTGTGTATGCATAGTTATATCACATTTGTGTGAACAATCATCTAATGTGTGTGTGTGTGTGTGTGTGTGAGAGAGAGAGAGAGAGAGAGAGAGAGAGAGCATTAAAGGGTGGTTTGTGGTTGCACAGTTATATCACATTTGTGTGAACAATCATCTAATGTGTGTGTGTGTGTGTGTGTGTGTGTGTGTGTGAACATATTGCATGTGTGCACGCATTATTATGAGTGATGTGTGACGAGGCGAACATCCAGGTGCTCTGTGTGTGTGTGTGTGTGTGTGTGTGTGTGTGTAGTGTCAGGACCTGTTTCACCCTTCTAATGTTTACATCAAAATAACATCTGTGTAGTTTAAGGCAAAAACAACAGGATGCAAGAACAAACAAACAAACAAACAAACACTAAGAGTTCTCCTTAACAGCACGAAGCGAACTCAGGGTTCTTTGGTGCCTCACGGGTTCTTACAGGCTCTTTGTGTCTCCTTCATGGACAAATGAAACCTGAGATGGAATGTTTACTAACAACTTGGTAAGATGAGTGAAGGGCGGGGCCAACCCTGTTGCTATGGAAACTTATTTCCACCTAATCCTAATGTATGGATTTCAGTAAACAAACAAGGCAGTAGTCAGCATGTATAGTGAAGTGGAGATATAGGGAGCCATTTTGGAATTGACGGAGCTGTGTGGGGGGAAGAAAAAAAAACAAAAAACACACAAAGGCTTTCCTTCATGTGCTGTGTGGAATAAAATGTAATCCCGCAACAAAAGAAAAAGAATCGTCCGTTCATTTTAGGCTCATTAATATTCAAATCCATTCAAACAAGTCCTTTAATTAAAATATCACAAATGCAGTTAAAAAAAAAGAAAATAATTGACAGGCTTTTTTGTCAGTGGGGTCAGAGCGTGCGTGTGTGTGTGTGTGTGTGTGTGTGTGTGTGTGTGTGTGTGTGTGTGTGTTAGATAATCAGACATGCACAGTGATAACGTTATTAAAGCCCAGCGTGTGTTCTTCATGCTGTCATTGCTGTGTACGGCTAGTTTCACATTGGCAGCGCTTCGGAGGTGCCGATCGCATGGAACGTGTAAAAACTCTCGCCTCGTCGAACCCCGTGGCACCGCGGGCATTGCATATATTAGCTCAAAACAGGTTTAGGAGGAATTTGTCACGCTATATCATATCCAGACAAAGTCAAAACGGGGATCGTTTCACACCCGCTTTTAATTGCGGCCGACTAATTAGGACGGGGAATTGATGGCGGCGAGCGATTTCAATTAAGCATGGCTCAGCGGAATGAATGGCGACGTAATCTGATTTCCCAGCAAATTGGATGGAAGCGGTGCGATCACGGCGGTTCTCACTCATCGCGGCGCTGGCACCAACAGGCTGTTAGCACCCTCGGGCATGAAAGCGAGAGTGTGTCTCACACACACACACACACACACACACACATGCACGCAAGGGGTGTAAGGATGTGTCTATTTGATTCAGAGCAACCCTTTCAGTATTTACAGCCGCTTCAGCTCAAGTGTTCATTCTGGAAGGCGTCTCTGTTTTGGAAAAATTTGACGTCACACTTTTTTTAACTGGTGTTTATTATTTCATGACATTATCAAGTCCGTTTCTTTCGACACTGTGTGTGTGTCTGTCAGTCTCAGGGAAGGAGGCGTGGCCTGTGTGTGTCAGTCTCAGGGAAAGAGGCGTGGCCTGTTTGTCTGTCAGTCTCAATGAAGGAGGCGTGGTGTCAGTGTCTGTCAGTCTCAGTGAAGGAGGCGTGGTCTGTGTGTCTGTCAGTCTCAGTGAAGGAGGTGTGTCCTCAGTGTCAGTCAGTCTCAGTGAAGGAGGCGTGGTCTCAGTGTCTGTCAGTCTCAGTGAAGGAGGTGTGTCCTCAGTGTCAGTCAGTCTCAGTGTAGGAGGCTCCGTCTCTGTCTCTTTTTTTCTGATTGCTCCTTCTCTATTTTTCTCCTCCCTTCTTTCTCTCTGTTACTCTCTTTTTCCTCCTCCGTCTTTTCCTCTCATTTCCCTCCTATCTGTCACACTTTCTCAGTGTTTCTCATACTATCACGCACTTTCTTCTCTCTCTCTCTCACCCCGTTTTCTCTTTCCTTTATTCTCTTTCTGATTCCTTTTCTCACTCCCCCCCCCCTCAACTTCTTTCTGTTTTTTTCCCCCTCTCTGTCCTTTCTCATCTCTCTCTCTCTCCCTCTTTTTTTCCCTCCATTTCCTCGTCTCTGTCTGGCCCTCAGACGATTTGTCATGGATCAGAAGAGACAATTTGTCATGGATTTGTGCTCTTAAATGTGTGTGTGATAGTGAGGGCAGCCAGTGGAAAAGCTGAAGAATCCTATTACACTGGGTTTTTTTTTTTTCTCCTTTTTTTTTTTTTTTTTTTTTTTTTGACGGTGCCGTTTGGGGAGGGAGCGGAGAGGGAGCGGGCGAACCGAGCCGGAGCCATATGCAGAGCCTCCACTCTTTCATTTCCTAAGCGCACGCTGTAAACGCTGAATCATGCAGAACTCCTCTGGAATACTATATTGATGTTTTTTTTTTTGTGCTATACGGAGCGTGGAAAAGCGTTCGCATCTCTCTGAAATGTGCTGCAGTGTCTGTTTATTTATTTTTTTTTCCCAGACACTAACCGTGCAACTTAATTAACCTCCCATGTGTTCTACCTTTTTTTTTTTTCTTTTTTTTTTTTTTAAACAAAACAAAACAAAAAAATACTACACTCCTGTGACTGTAATGGAAATATTTTGTTACAAAAGCACAAAGCCAGAGCCAGAAAGAGTTTTTTAAAGCACATTTAAGTCAGCAAACACAAGATTGCGAGATGATTAGTGTTTACCAAGCCATCTGTTTGAGTGGCAGGTTGCTGTGTGTGTGATTTTTGTGGCTATTTTTCTTCCATGTGAAATAAAAAAAACAACAACAACAACAACAACAGGATTAGATGTCGTGGCCAAGGTGCTGCGCTTTTTCACGCTCATCTTATCCGCCCGGGATTCGAACGAATCCTAAAGGGAGCGTAGACGAAAGGTTGAGCGCACAGCAGAACCTTGTGTGTCTTTTCCTCTTCGCAGATACAGCTCTCAGAAAACGTGCCTGTCAGGCTATAACCTCAAGGGTACATCTTTTGTGCTTTTAGATACAGAGCCTAGTGGATAGAGTGGACCTTTAAAATCCATTTAGGTTACATAATTGGACGTTGCTTGCTACAGGGGCTTCCCGGAGAGGTCGACTTTCTCGTAAAAGGCGACTTCCTCTAACAGCTCTATATCGATATTTAATTAGCGAAGTAAAATCACTCGCTAGCTAAACACCCCCGAGGAGCTGGAGTCGTCAGGCGACGGCAGCGGAACGTCGGGTAGAACCAAATCAAAACGTCCGACGTGTTCGACAGATGAATCGCACCGTTCCTTCAATGAATTCAGAACACTTCGGTCCAAGATACTTGTACTACACAATCGTTACAGTTGGCTTAATGGTTAGCGTGTTTACCTCGGACCTCCAGGATTGGAAGTTGAATCGTGTCGGGGTTTTTTTTTTTTCTTTGGATCATTTTAGAGATCTACACAGTCATTCTCATATCTGCTTCCAGAGATTAAAATGTTTTGTAAACAAAGATAAACAAATCAAACCCGACACCACTGGAGTTTCCTGCCACCAGGAAGTCTAGTTCTTTTCGTTACTAGACCGTACGCTAGAAATACCGTCGATATATATGCTTAAAACTTGAAGGATGGGTTTTGACCTCGCCGTGACCTTGACCCCGTTTGGATCTGTTCCGAAATCTAATAAGTTAATCTGCTGGTCACGATGATAATTCCATATAAATCCCACGTATATTCAACCGCTCGCTCTTGAGAGATCACGCTAACAAAAATCTCAGACAGACAGACGCACGGACAATCTGACGCGATATCTCCAAAAACCGTATCGTGCCGATTTATCGTAATACCGACGTACTCTGTTGTGCCGCCATTGCGTAAAGGTACAGTAACAGTAGTCGGTTTTTTTTTTTGTTTTATTTCTTTTACACTTTACATGTACAAATAACTCGAACGATATGTAGAACATGATAAAGAACAATGGATTAAGCCATGGCCTTAGGAAAGGTTTGTAAAGTCGCTGAGAAAACCCATTTGGAAAAGCGACTCCCGGTCCGGAATGCTTGTTTGTGTTTGGATACGCCTCCTGTCAGTCATTTTTATAGACACTCTACGGGTCAGCTAAGATCCCGGAGGTGGAGCTTCGTGGACATGGGCGGGAATGGAGGACTGAGCGCTCATTTGATCGCCAAGCCCACCTGCTTGTAAGTTATGAGTACCAGTTTTAAGTCTGGGATCTCCATTCCAACGAGATGATTTCCGGTATTTTACCCAGACTGCCCAGTTCCATCTCTAGAAAGTGCTTCAGTGCGTCATCCTTACGTTCCAAAAAAGATCGAACGACTCACTCTTTCTCTCCACGAAGCGTTAGAGCCGCTCCTGGCCCAGTCCACGGTTCCTCGAAACGCTAGAAGTCTCTTTGTTCCCGGCATTTCATCATCACCGAGGAACCGGAGCAGAAGTGAATCATTTCTGTGGCTTCTCGCTGCAGTGTTATTTTAATGCTGAGCGAGCAGCTAATAAACACCGCTAATAACGACTAATCGCTCCCTGCTGGATGGAAGCTGCATTAGTACGGCTGCATTAGTGCTTATGAAACACAGAAGATTCGTTTAAACATTGGATCTGACCTTTCACCCCAAGACGCAATGACGCGATTCCCCGCTTACTCCAAATGCATTCCGTCAAACCGGACATGCTCGGTGTTTGTACTTCCAAAACAAGTCACCCGACATCAATATTACGACTACGTCATCAAATCGTAAAGCAGAGTCTTTATTGAAACATTTAAGTTTAAAGTGGAGCTATTTTAGCTTTTGGTCCAATTCTAACTTCAAATGTTGGTGGGCGGTGCCCAGGAAGTAGAATGATCCTAAATTGCGCTCAGAAATAACGGCGTCCGGTTGTCCAACGTGCCCACTCCGTAATGTTGTTCAGCTTATAAGCGTGTGCTGTACACTTACTTCTGTTCATTTTGGGGGATTAAACAAGCTCTTTCCACTCAATAATGTGTAGTCTAGAATAGTACTCAAGCGTGCGTTTTGAAGAGCAGTAGTTTGTTTAATTAGCGAGCACGTGGTGCTGCCGTTATTTCCGTCGGTATTACGTCTGGCTTTACACTCTGAGGATGCGTACTCCGAGCGGCGGCCATTTTGCGCTCACACGTGCAGTGTGAAAAGCTAGTATCGTCCAAACTACATCAAGCGTCTGGGATTTGTCGGTAAGAGAGACTGCTTTAGCCTTGTATCTCCCAACGCAAAACCCAAGAAGCTAACCGGCTACGTTTGGCGTAAGTGGAAAATGACGTGAGATCGAATCGGCGCCGGATTCTTCCTGTAACGGCGCTCGCAACCGGGTCTTATTTACTCGGTGTTGTAACTAAAGCTCGGGTAAGTGAACGACGACAGACGACCGAGTAACGCGGGGACCGACACGTCAGTCCGTCGTCGAGCGACTAATTTCTCAGGTCGACCCACTCGCGTTGATTTCTCTCATCGAGCACCTTTTCCGGACGTGACTGTTCCGAGGAATCCGTCAGCAGGTATTAATTTGTCTCCGGAGCGTCAGAGCGAGGGCGGCGCGGAGGTGTAAAACGCGACGTGTGTTCGGAGCAGATTGCGATATGCCGGGTGTGTTTTTACAAAGCTTCACTCTAGGGCTCGTCCTAGCGAGCGCTGTCGTGTTCGAGAAGGCGGCGGCGTACGAGCGCGAGAGCTTCGCTTTGATTTCTTGTCTAAATGAACAGCGACGCATAGACACACACATACACACAGAAACACTCGAAAAACAAGCTCTGGTGTCTGTACGAGGCTCCTCCGGTCATGTTTCTACCCCCGTGAACTCGGAGAACATTCCAGAACAGCTGAGATTTTCATTGTACGTCCTCACTGAGTCGATTACAGTTTCATATCGTCATTGTTTGGTGTTGCGGTTAAGAGAATCGCTGCAGACACGTATGTGTGTGTGTGTGTGTTTCTTCTTGAGCACGCAGTGGCGCTTTTAAAAAGACCCTCGTGCTGTTCACATCGGCATCCAGGCGAACGATCCCGACATGGGGAACGCCCGAAAGAGCGAACGCTAGGGCAACACGCCGAGCTTTTCCAACCGACATCTATGATTGACGGGCGTATAGAGATTTTCCTGATTTATTGCATAGATCATCGGCTTTTTTCTCTCTCCCATTTTACAGCCCAGGCCTCCACGGAGACTGGAGTTCCATCTCCCGGCAGATTTTATTGACAGCTGCCAGAACGTGAGGAGAACCGAATCTTACAGTTATATCGTCGACCGTTCACCTATAAATCTTAAACCGCTGTACGAGACTGTGCGAGAAGCGTCCGTACTGGCATGGAGGCGGAAAACCCCCCACTGAACGACAGTGTATTGCTCACACCGGGTTAAAATACTGCAGTGTGATGTATATCCACGAGACAGATATGATTTAAGATAAGAATTGGAATCGCTCTCTGATGAAACACTACTCAGAAAGGTTTTATTTGGATATTCAGGTTGGAAAAAGACGGCCGACGAGGGACGGCTGGAAAACGTCGACTCGCGTCTACCAATCAGAAGACGGGTATTTTCTCGCCGGCGTTTCTCGCGGCCAGTTTAACAAATCGACGACGAGGGTATTTAAGCTCGGCACTGGCGGTACAAGAAGATGCCCCTGCTCCCGTCTGTCCGGCGAAGCCGAGCGTGATGCAATTGTGTGTTTTTAACACCGGCTGGAGGGGATGTCGAGAGATCGTGTCGTGCGGCGTCTCGACTTTCGGCAAATTAGAAATGTCACAAAGCCAGAAGAGCTGCAGGGGAACAGCGAGACGGTGTTATTATGATGTAGGTGGGTTGTGTAGGAGGGTATGTTGTGGTGCAAGGGGAAAGGAGATCTCATTAAGGTGATGTGTGTGTGTGTGTGTGTGTGTGTGTATTTGTGCTAGGTGACAGGCCTTCACCTCTGCCTGACATTATGACACTTCCAGTAGCACGGTTTTTCAAAGAAACCGAGGAGGTGGAGAAAGAGCACGGGAATGCGAAGGAGAAGTTTGGGAGTTGCTGGTGCCAGAGCTGTGTCTTTAGAGTGAAGTTTTTCACCGAAATCCAGACGCCTGAATCTGCGCCCCTCGTGTGCATTCAAATCTGAAAAATGAGCCCCCGTTTTTGTCACATACGACACTCGTAATAGCGATGTACTTCATTTACAAATGCTACGCTATGGATAAAACATCGTTCTTCCATCGAGTCCAGTAAACACTCATCACACCCACATGTTCTTGTTGAACATCTCATTCCAGATTTACCCCCCCCCCTCCCCCCCCAGTGGTATTCCACTAGATTTTGGGACGTGGCTCTGGGGATCTGTGCTCATTCTACATGCTACAAGAGCGTCCGTGAGGTCAGTTAGTGATGTCGGGCGAGGAGGCTCCGCTTTCAGGGGTTCAGAGGGGTCGAGGTCAGGGCTCTGTGCAGGACACTCGAGTTCTTCCAGTCCACGCCTCGCACAGCAGGTCTTCACGGAGCTCGCTTCGTGCACGGGCCCGTCGTCGTGCTGGAACAGGTCTGTACCGCGTAGTTCCACCGAAGAGAAATTGCAATGCTACAGAACACAGACACGTTCAACAACCGTGCTCTTCTATCTTGGGGGAAGATAGAGATATGGGTGGGATGGGGAGGTGTCCACATACTTCTGGCCCTACAGTGTATATCTGTATCTCGTAGAAACGTCTTCCGATACGGCTTTGTTATCTGTCGGCGTGTCCCAGAGGAAGACGAGCACCTGTGTGAAACAGTTAAGTACGTATGTATTATATATTACATTGTAGTATATTACTACATCCCATAATGCATTTATTGACACGGCCGAACGGTTAAATACGCATGCCCGGCACGCAGCCGTATCGGTATTATTAAACATAGTTCACACTATGAAACATAATACACGTAATCATGCGTGGCGGTACAGCAATATAATCTGATTCGGCGTACGCCTTTAATTCCGCGAGGCTTTAATTTCAGATATAAATAAATAAACGCCCGGCGCGTTATTGGAATATGACTGTTAAGCTCGACGGAGCAGTTTAATCCCCTTTGAAAAGCACACGCTCTAATATTGTGTTTAATTAACGTGGACTCTTAATATCGCGAAAGCCTAACGCAAAGTTTGAGACGTGTCGTTTTTTGTTTTTTTTTTTCCTTCCCCGACATCAGCGACTCGTTAAAACGGGACACTTCGGGTGCGTAGCGACTTGTTCTCCCAAAACCTTCTCCACCAGAAGAGGCAGACGGAGCCGTCTCGACGGAGAAGCATCCCGAAGTGCCGTCCCGCCCGCTCCCTCACGGTACTCGTCCTCCTCTCGTCGCCGGCTGAGGTGTGTGAAGAATCACCTTTCTGCTGGAATTAGTTCAAGCACCACTCGAGCCCGGGATCAATGAACGAGATTTAAATTACACTCAGCTGCAGGAAGCCCCTTCACCTCTGATAGCCGCTGCTCTCCTTCTGCTAGCTAATGGCCTGGTGCTTTAGAGAGAGAGAGAGAGAGAAGGAGGGGGGAGGGGGAGGGGGCGTTCTACATGCCTGCTTAAGCACACGGGGTTCCACTCCTCTGGGATGCGGAGCTGTCGTTAATTAATCCAGCGTAATGTCGGATAGTATGTAGAAACACCGATGCTTCTTATAAGAGCTGTACGTGAAAATGCAGATTCAATCCCGGATCATGTTTATTTTCTGAATCAGGAAAACTGGTCGTTCTCCACAAACTCACCTCGGACGTAACCCGCGGAAATGCTTGTATTCTCTACAGAGGTGGTACAATAGCACTTTTTCTTTTCCGATACTGATGCTGACATTGAAACCTTGAGGATCCTTTGATATCGATACTCATGTGTGGATATCGATACTCGTCAGTTGATGTTGATACTCATGTGTGGATATCGATACTCGTGTTGATATTGATACTCGTCAGTTGATATCGATACTCATGTGTGGATATCGGTACTCGTCAGTTGATATCGATACTCGTCAGTTGATATCGGTACTCGTCAGTTGATATCGATACTCATGTGTGGATATCGATACTCGTCAGTTGATATCGATACTCATGTGTGGATATCGATACTCGTCAGTTGATATCAATACTCATGTTGATATCGATACATGTGTTGATATCGATACTCATGTGTTGATATCGATACTCGTCAGTTGATATCGATACTCATGTTGATATCGATACATGTGTTGATATCGATACTCGTCAGTTGATATTGATACTCATGTGTGGATATCGGTACTCGTCAGTTGATATCAATACTCATGTTTATCGATACATGTGTTGATATCGATACTCATGTGTGGATATCGGTACTCGTCAGTTGATATTGATACTCGTGTGGATATCGATACTCGTCAGTTGATATCGATACTCGTCAGTTCATATCGATACTCGTCAGTTGATATCAATACTCATGTGTGGATATCGGTACTCGTCAGTTGATATCGATACTTGTCAGTTGATATAGATACTCGTCAGTTGATATCGATACTCATGTGTGGATATCGATACTCATGTGTGGATATCGGTACTCGTCAGTTGATATCGATACTCGTCAGTTGATATAGATACTCGTCAGTTGATATCGATACTCATGTGTGGATATCGATACTCGTCAGTTCATATCGATACTCGTCAGTTGATATCAATACTCATGTGTGGATATCGATACTCGTCAGTTCATATCGATACTCATGTGTGGATATCGGTACTCGTCAGTTCATATCGATACTCATGTGTGGATATCGGTACTCGTCAGTTGATATCGATACTCGTCAGTTGATATCAATACTCATGTGTGGATATCGGTACTCGTCAGTTGATATCGATACTCGTCAGTTGATATCAATACTCATGTGTGGATATCGGTACTCGTCAGTTGATATCAATACTCGTCAGTTGATATCAATACTCATGTGTGGATATCGGTACTCGTCAGTTGATGTCGATACTCGTCAGTTGTTGTTTTTTTGCCAATAAAAACGACCACGCTTTAAAAAGTGTAAATGAGCAGCTTTTACAAAACCACAGCTTTGTTGATTCAGTGAAGGACTTTCACAGAAAAATCACCAACATGGCAAATATAATAATGTGTATTATACTTATAAATCTATAATAAAATCAATTCTGTTTACGTTACAATTTGTATTTGTTGCAGGATCAGATAGAATTCATTGGGGTTTTTTTTCCCTCTGATATCCGTTCCATTGTTTTGGTTTAGTTTTTTTTGTTTGTTTGTTTGTTTTGGTATCCTGGGTATCGGATCGGTGCCATCTGCAGTTCAGCGACATTATGGGAAAGTCCCCGTGAAGCGCCTTGAAACACACAGCATGATTCGACGTGTTGACGTAATTCCCACCGAAACAGGAAGTCAGGGCAGGACCTATCGAGTGGCTCCTCCCCCCTTTTTAAGGGAGGTAGAGAAAGACTGTAGATTTAGAATGTATATATTTTCTAAATGTGAACGTCGTCATTGTTTCGCCGCTTACAGACAGCCTTAAGGTCGAACATCCTCACGCTAAAAGGCCGAAAAATCTCGATTTTGATTTCACGGGGACTTTAAACCCGCCATTTCTTTGGTTTTCGGATGGAATTGAGGTTGTTATAATTGACATTTCGTGCTCATCAATATTCCAAGCGCAAGGCTGCAATAGAGGAGAGCGCGACACGGAATGAAAGACGGAGGAAAAAATAGTAAAGCACACAAAGAGCGGGAAAAAAAATAAACGACAGTAAGAGCACCGACAACAACTTTCTACCGCGGGAGATTGAAAAGAAAATGAAAGACAAATACACGCTGCGGGCGTTAATAATTAAAGACGAGTTGAATTAAGGATGATATTAAGGATATGAAGTGGAAGAAGCATGACCAGGGAGTCCTGAAATGATTTTTATTCCATTTCATAACAACGGATACTGTTTGTATGCTAATGCTGCATGTTAGCGTGGAGGAAACTTTGGAGACATACCAATATATGACAAAAAAAGATTCATAATCAATGAATTCAAATCATAATCAGTGCTCAGTCGTAAGGTTTATTCTATTGTGATGAGGTCATATTGGCGCTCTGGCTTCTTAAATACCAGAGTGTAATGTATAAAGGATTCTCAGCACATGTGTATGTATGAGATCTGTAACTTTATTGTAGCTATTGAGCGTTTGCTCTGCACAGCTACTGGTAAATAAATTCTCTCAAACTCAACTCTCTCTCTCTCTCTCTCTCTCTCTATATATATATATATATATTATAATATCCTCATATGAGGACAGTTTCGTATTACTCCGTTCCCAAACCTCTTCCTGTTTGAAGATATCGATCAATTTACATAGTTACCCGGTTCCGATAAGCAGAAATAGTGAGGGGGAAATTACAAGTCGCACACTATTATAGTTTGGGACTCAAGAGGATATTGAAAAGCTGATGAAACTGACCGATATGATCAAGTAGTATTGCATTGTTATGGAACAAAACAGAATGGAACCCACGAGGTTTAACGGAACGATTCCCGAACCGTGATCAAAAGACCCCAAGCGGCGATTCCGCATTCACTGTGAGTCTTTAACCGTAGACCACATGACAGAGACGACGTTTACACGGACAGCGGTGATCTAATTATCCACCTTATTCCGAATAAGACGGTATTCTGATTAGGGTGTGTACATGAGTCGCTTTTAGAATACTCCTTTCATGTTCCCGTGTTGCATGTTATAGAACGTAGATGGATTAACGTCACACGTCATCACGTCACCGCGCCACGCCGTCCGACGTCCCTCCGGAATTTCACGTATCGACATACGGTCGGTCTTCGTTATGGGACCGTATACAGTTTTGGGTGTTTTTATTTTTAATCTTACGAACGCTTAATTATTAGTCGTGCCGTACGTGCTGATAGACGACCGCTTGAAGCCGTGGGCTGCGTCCCACACCGCGTACTTACCGTCTATATAGTAGCCCAGATACATGTATTTCACCTAGTATATAGGAGGCAAGTACGCGGTTTGGGACGCGGCCGTGCTCTCGTTTGCCGTCAGACGGTCGAGCGCTGCCGTGCGTGATCGTGTCCTGTCGCACAATGCGGTGAAAACTCTCACACGACGTTAACAGTGTGATTAAGGTGTGTACACGTCTGTAACGCACGTCGATAACGCGACTAAAACAGGAATCCTCCACACGTCTTAATTCCATTCGTGTTTACTTCGAGTGTGACTTTAATCGGATTAAGGTCATCGATAATCTCCGTTTACGTGCTGGTTTCTTAATCCGAGTATCGTCTTAATCAGGTTCGTATCGGATTATCGTCGTCCGTGTGAACGTCCCGTATCTTTCATTCCTATCATTTAGGACTTGCAAATCCATATCCGGTGAAAGTTTCGGCACGTTCCCGTGTCCGTGCTCCCGACTCGACCGCCGCTCCACCGAGTTAGAGTCTCTTGACGTCGCGGAGAGATGCGTCCGTTTATTTTGCTCAACTCCTACGCCGGTGCAACGAGTCAGGCTAGCGAAAAAGACAGAAATAGCACGCACACTGCGCAGTTCAACGAGGCGCGTTTCAAAACACCGCCAAATGCCAGCGCTTCATAGAGAGAGCGAAATCTACTCCATGCTAATTTGTCAAACTAACGAATGAAACAGACGACGAGACCTGCTGCGAGTTTATTTCACAGCCCCGTTTGTGTTTCAAGTACCCCCGCATGAGGTCGCGACCTCTAGTTTGGTAATCTCTGATTTAACATTCAAATACTGCGCGCAGCTGTAACTCCGATATAAACGATTCATCCTGACCTCGTGCACTTCAAAACGAAACATTTGTTCGCTCATCCGGCAAGCGTTTCACCCACTAGCGTGTAGCGGCTGCGCTGCTTAAAAATGATCTCTAGTAGGTCATGAGCTCAGACGTAGCGGAAATTTAGGCTCGACCGGTGCAAAACGGCCGCAACAGTCAATCGCAAGTCCATAAAAACCGACGTGTACTCGGGTTACAAGAGGAACGCCGGACGGATCGCGGGTTCTGATGGAAACCTGAAATATAAGCCGGTGTTTGTTATTCTGGATGTGGGGGAGGGGACACACTGTGGAGCGAGGGAAGAAACGAAGGCGGCCAGGAGGCGAAGCGCGAGATGATTCCCTCCATCCCTGAAGAATGACCACCATCCATCATTATTTGCAGGTGCAATTCTGGCCAGACACGCAGAGCCATCATCATCATCATCTCCGGGAAAGCTGAGCTGCTCGGGCCATTTGCATCTGTCTGCTTGCTGTGTGTGTGTGTGTGTGTGTGTGTGTGTGTGTGTGTGTGTGAGAGAGAGACAGAGACAGAGAGAGAGAGAGGGTGGGTGGGTAAATATATGTGTTTGCACACATTAATGCATCCTTGTGGGTGCATTTGCACGAATATGATTGTAGTGGTCTTGATGCACATGCGCAGGTGCATGCGTGTGTGTGTATCTGTGTGTGTGTGTGTGTGTAGGCAGGTGGTCTCTATTTGATAAAGGAGACCTTGTAATGGCAGCAGAGACAGGTTAAATGAGAACCTGTCAACAGGACTCATGAGCCGGCCGCCATGGCCACGTCTCACACCGTGAATATGGTAATGTTTTAAAGTGAATCACTGACTGCAGATGAGCATCTCCTCTAAAGTGTGTGTGTGTGTGTGTGTGTGTGTGTGTGTGTGTGTGTGTATGAGTGATAGGTGGGGAATCTACAGGGGCCATACTAAAGCATCTGTTGTACGCGTTAATGCCGATAAGCCTGTTAAGACACTGACATGAACTGCGCGCACACACACACACACACACACACATTCTACGATACACGATACGTATGCAGATATATAACGTAGCTAGAAAACTGTCCGTAAAACAGGAGTAAAATACAACGGCTACAACCTTTTAATCGCATCAAATCAACGGCATCCGTTCAGTACCGTTTCATTCGTAATTCTTAAATCACCGTACCGACATGTCCGGAAAGCGCATCGCGTAATCATTTACGACGACATCCGTGTCATATCGATATATGATCTATGATCGCACAGCCCCGCTCGGAACTTTCAGAGCACAGGGACCGCAGCGTTAATCCGAATATCTGGAACATCAAACGGATCCAGAATCGGATTTTCTATACAGAAACCTCGGGCGGGAGAAAAAATCCCAAGCGTTCGCAAAGTACCTCCGCCCCCCTACGGCCCGGGTAGTAAAGCACGGCTAGTAAATTAGCTCCGTTTCGTGCAGCGAGACGACTTATAAGGGCTGAACGTTCGAGACGTGGCTCGAACCCTCCAGCTTGTTTTCTTCGCTCGATGCATTAAAGCTTCATGCGCCGACGCTTTTGTTCCTCCTACGCCCGTAAAGTCGAGCCGTGTAACCTATAGCGTTTCCATCAGAACCGACTCCCCCGTCATGCCTCGTCCCTGTCGCACTCCGACGTTCGTCTCGGCGACCGTATATTTTTAAGCGTATCTCGTCACGTGGCTCACGTCTCGGTGTTCAGGAGGTGGGGTTTTTAATGGCTGGAAGTCTCGCGGCCGTGTTTAATTTCCTTTAACGTCGTCTTCTGAGACGGCGTTTTACCGGGAGCGGCGGAGGGAATCTAATCCGCAGAAGACGGCCGTAAAAAGGCAGCAGATCCGTGGGGTAAATCATGATATTAGTGCTTTAATGGGCCGACGGGAAGGCCATAAAGCCGTGATGTACGGCTGCTGAGGGACCGGAGCGGGAGATGGGATACCCCGACACACAGCGCGGGGAAGAGCGGTCGGCCGTGACCCGGGGAAGTCGACCTGTCCCTTTCACGCTCCTCCACCATCTTTATCTCTCCTTCAGTGTGAAAGCTGAAGCAAAACACATCTGCCTTGCGTTGGTGAACACTGCAACGCATTTCTCTTTGTTTTATACATCGCGTCTGGCAAATTTATTATCCGTATGTGTCGTGAGGACTTTTTTTTTTTCGCTCTGTGTGTGTGTGTGTGTGTGTGTGTGTGTGTGTGCGCACCGGTGTCATAGAAACCCTTTGTCTCTCGCCAAGCACAGACAAGGGAGCTAATATTTCCCACAAATAATTATCCAATTAGCATCTGAATAGTAAAACCGAGTTCATTTCCAGTACGTTCCAATTACAAGCTGACGAACGAGCAGTCATTATACAACCACCCGATCGGAATAAACGAAAAGCGCGTGTGCAGATCAGAGCGGAGAGTCCTGTCGAGGACGGCCGGTTCACGCTTCGAACGCCGCGCGAAGAGAACGGCCGCGACCACACGATAATTACCCGGCGCGCGAAGGGAACGGAAGGCATGCGCTCGACGCCGCGGCATGGTGCGTTCGTGCTTCTGCCCCTCGCGTTAATATATCATCCTAATAACGACTGTCCTGCGCCGGACTCGGTTCGAATCCGAATCCCGCATTCCCCGCATTCTCCGCGCCCCGAGTAACGCCAGCTCAACGGGCGTTTTCCTGACGGTTCGAGCCCGGTCATCGCCAAGCTTTCCACCGAAACCCTGTGGAACCTTCCAGGGAAGTGTGAAGAAAACAATTTGACTGTGCGTACTGTAACGTATACGTGACAAACGTGCTTTCTGGCTGAATGTGGATCGGAGTCACGTGACTGAACGGTATTTGCAGTCATGTACTGTCAGAAATGGAGTCGGAAGTAGTTCGCTTTGAGAAGCACCGGTATGGAGAATCCCGTCGAGGGACGTTGAGAGCGTCTGATCCGGATCAGATTCAGGTCGGGAATATAGAGTATACAGTCGGCCCTCCGCGTTCATGGAAAAACGTCGAAAACATAATCTAGTACTACACATAATCTAGTAATTCCGCCTGTTCTCGTAAGGGCTCCACTTTCTCGAGCGCTACGCTTTGGACCCATGATTACAAGTCGACATTTTTCATCGCACGTTAAAGATGCCAAAAGTCGAGAGAGACGCGAGATACGCCGGGAGGCCGCGACGGCGCTCGGGAGATTTTCCAACCTTTTCCAAGAGGACCAAATCCGGCGCGCGGTCACATTCCGGATTCTTATTAAAAACCGCCGAGGGAAACTTAACAGAAGACGGGAACCCTGTCTGCAGAACTCGCCAGAAGAAAGTCGCTGCGAAACACGTCCTGTTTACACG
>NC_030436.2:18382500-18395000 GCF_001660625.3 Ictalurus punctatus
GCTGTCACTTCATGCTTCACTTCTTCTGCTCTTCACCATCTGAATGATTCCTCTCTCTCTCTCTCTCTCTCTCTCTCTCTCTCTCCTCCTTCCACCACATTCTTGCTATTGTCTCCGCTTCCTCAGTTTCCCTCTTTTGTTCTCTCTCTCTCGCTCTCCACAGCGTAAGCATAGTGGAAATGTCATCCCTTTTTTTCCCCCATTAATAATCTTTCTTACATCTCATGGCCGCCAGCCAATGCTTAAAGCATACAGTGTTTCCACGCTTACACCTCTTGCTTTAATCACAGCGTGTCATCTCCCGCTCAGAGAAAGACATGCAGCGGGCCACAGCCTCGAGATCAGCTCGCCCTCTAAACCCACACACGTGCTCGAGGAGATTAAAGAGACGAAACCAGTCCTAGATCAGAGCTCTGGCAGAATCCTCTTCTCTTAGACTGCAGGGGTTGTCCCGAAGTCCCGGCGGAAAAAAGATTGCCGTACAAACGATTAGCACGCAGAGCACAGTGAAACCGTACCTGAGACGTCCGTTCGGTTCAAACACTAAATATCCCGTATGATAATTAAAGTGAAAGTGCTACTAGTTTGTGAATTAAAAAAAAAAACAAACTTGGCATGACATAAAAATGAACGGAATGCTAGTTATTAGTTACTAGCGTTAACCAGCGTATTGATGGTGATAAACCGGATATTTGAAAACTCTAGGTATCTAGACATACATTTTTTTTTTTTTTTCAGTTGTTGCTGTGCTTTGTTTTGGAGCTGAACGATGTCTGGTTCGTGATGATCGTTGATGTTCCTAGCTATTAGGGCAGATAAATGAGACTTTTAACAACTGGTCGAGGCTGAATGAAATTTAATTGGTGTCTCGGGTGCTGAAATGCAGACAGATAAAAGCGCTGCTGAAATACATGGTGCCGTAAGAGCTATTATCCATGTTGCTGTAATGCATACGGAATACTCGCTTCTGCACCGAGAGCTAAGCTGGACATAGAGACTAGCTGTCTCTAGAGCAGGGATGTCTGTGTACAGTTGTGTCCTCCAACATGGCTGCGGGTTTTCTCTCCACTCAAGTTCTTGTTAGCCAGCTTTAGGCGAAGATGAACTCATTAAACACTTGGAATCAGATGTGACTCCTTCCTCGGTTGGAATGAAAACCTGCAGCCACAGTGCACCTTTACGGGTAGGATTAGACGCTCGTGTTCCAGATCGTGCGGTACGTATTTGTTAGTAAGCATGAGAAAGAAAGTAGAAGAGGTCATTTGACCGGCACGCTGTTGTCCAAACGCAAACATGCGACGGTATCTTGTATTTGACTGTATAAGACTGAATGGCTAAAAAAAGTCACTGTGTCTTGCTTAAAGCTATTTCAGGTTAGAATATGGCGTTTGTGGTGCGATTCTGTAATTCCGATGTTTGTGGTGAGCAAAGTGATCTGCGCTACGAAGCCTGTGCTTGCTCTCAGAATTATTATTTTTTGTTGCCGCCGCGGCCCTGAAACAGATTGGATCTTACTCGATACCGTCTATGGTACTGAAAACACTGGCAAAGGGTAGAACGGCGTCGGCGCTGTCCATGGTGCTGAAACTCAGCTTGTTTGTGTCGACACTCCTGTCCATGGTTCTGAACTTCAGTGTGGTTTGATGTTTCTATCCATGGTTCTGAAGTTCAGTGCGTTTTAGTGATGTCGCTATCCATGGTGCTGCGAGGTGTTCAGCGGGTCGTGGTGCTTGTTCTGGTGCTACACCAGTGTGTCAGTGTTTTACTCTGAAGAATTCATGCTAAACACAACTACTTTGAAGACAAAGTCACACAAAAATTGTGCTGTAAACCCCTATTGGAATTATGCTTCTGTGTGTACACATAAATTATACTGTACGTTCATACTGCCACAGAGATCAAAACAATTATCAATGCTGTCTGTGTAAGATTTGTTTTTCAGCATGGTTTAGTAGGTAAAGAGGCACCTCGGGGTAAATTGTGGCATTTCTAAAGATGAGAGTGCGAATCAGAGTGCATCGTGACGAAGGCTGAGGAATCTTACAGGGCCGGGCACACTGAGAGCCAAACATGGCCACCAGAGCATGCGAGAGAAAGGTCAGCACCTCCATCTGCATTATTCATGAGGTTCAGAGGATTTTCATTTCTCCATAAAGCTCAGCTTCGCTTTCTTCTTCACCAGGACAGTGCCAAATCTAATCTTGTACCCTACTGTACTCTCCATATACATCCACCCTGCTGTACTCTCCATATACATCAACCCTGCTGTACTCTCCCTACAAATCCAGTCTACTGTACTCTCCCTACAAATCCACCCTGCTGTATCTCCCTACATATCCACTCTACTGTACTCTCCATATACATCGACCCTGCTGTATCTCCCTACATATCCACCCTACTGTACTCTCCATATACATCGACCCTGCTGTATCTCCCTACATATCCACTCTACTGTACTCTCCATATACATCGACCCTGCTGTATCTCCCTACATATCCACTCTACTGTACTCTCCATATACATCGACCCTGCTGTATCTCCCTACATATCCACTCTACTGTACTCTCCATATACATCGACCCTGCTGTATCTCCCTACATATCCACTCTACTGTACTCTCCATATACATCGACCCTGCTGTATCTCCCTACATATCCACTCTACTGTACTCTCCATATACATCGACCCTGCTGTACTCTCCCTACAAATCCACTCTACTGTACTCTCCATATACATCCACCCTGCTGTATCTCCCTACAAATCCACCATGCTGTACTCTCCCTACAAATCCACCCTGCTGTATCTCCCTACATATCCACTCTACTGTACTCTCCATATACATCGACCCTGCTGTACTCTCCCTACAAATCCACTCTACTGTACTCTCCATATACATCGACCCTGCTGTATCTCCCTACAAATCCACCATGCTGTACTCTCCCTACAAATCCACCATGCTGTACTCTCCCTACAAATACACTCTACTGTACTCTCCATATACATCGACCCTGCTGTACTCTCCCTACAAATCCACTCTACTGTACTCTCCCTACAAATCCACCCTGCTGTACTCTCCATATACATCCACCCTGCTGTATCTCCCTACATATCCACCCTGCTGTACTCTCCATATACATCCACCCTGCTGTATCTCCCTACAAATCCACTCTACTGTACTCTCCCTACAAATCCACCCTGCTGTACTCTCCATATACATCCACCCTGCTGTACTCTCCCTACAAATCCACCCTGCTGTACTCTCCCTATATATCCACCCTGCTGTACTCTCCCTACATATCCACCCTGCTGTACTCTCCATATACATCCACCCTGCTGTACTCTCCCTACAAATCCACCCTGCTGTACTCTCCCTATATATCCACCCTGCTGTACTCTCCCTACATATCCACCCTGCTGTACTCTCCATATACATCCACCTTGCTGTATCTCCCTACAAATCCAGTCTACTGTACTCTCCATATACATCCACCTTGCTGTACTCTCCCTACATATCCACCCTGCTCTATCTCCCTTTTTTGTTTGATGAGGATGGAGACTCGTAGAACACACAGCCTGAAGATGGAAAACTCTATACGAGGAAACAGTATATCATCCTTGTTTAGTTTGTCCAAGTGCAACAGCACTGTTTAAATATAGCACTCATTATACTGCAAACCTGGGGTGATTGTGTGTGTGTGTGTGTTTGTGTGTGTGTGTGCATGTGTGTTCATCAGGGAATGAACCAGTGGGGGGCTTCCACACAACTTGTGTCACCCCAGAGACGGCAATTAAAATGACTCTGGAAGGCGTGTGTGTGTGTGTGTGTGTGTGTGTGTGTGTGTGTTTACATACATATGCCACTCTGCGTGTAAGTGGGTTTTTGTGAAATCTCCCCAGTACTTTGTTGCTGTAATAAGACCCATGAAATATTAACATGCTCCTCTGGCAGAATGCTTCATAAATTGTATTCAGATACTCACCACTCTCGCTTTCTCATAATTTAGAAGGAAAAACACAAGATGAAAACAGTTATTTAAATCCCACGGATGCACCCAAAGATCTTAATATCACTTTAGCATATTGCAATATTGCAAGATGAACAGAACCCTGGTTGTTAAGTTGATCCTGAGACATGCAGTGACCTTCCTCTGAATCTCAAATCATGGGCGTAGCTTGAGAGAGAGTGAATACTACATTATCATCCCATTGTTGACCAAAATGATATGTCTCCAAGTCTATTTCAGGTAAGATGTAGTATTTTTGTATCTACATGAAGGTGGTTAGAGTCAGATGTATCTGTATGAAGGTGGTTAGAGTCAGATGTATCTGTATGAAGGTGGTTAGAGTCAGATGTATCTGTATGAAGATGGTTAGAGTCAGATGTATCTGTATGAAGGTGGTTAGAGTCAGATGTATCTGTATGAAGATGGTTAGAGTCAGATGTATCTGTATGAAGGTGGTTAGAGTCAGATGTATCTGTATGAAGGTGGTTAGAGTCAGATGTATCTGTATGAAGATGGTTAGAGTCAGATGTATCTGTATGAAGGTGGTTAGAGTCAGATGTATCTGTATGAAGTTGGTTAGAGTCAGATGTATCTGTATGAAGGTGGTTAGAGTCAGATGTATCTGTATGAAGGTGGTTAGAGTCAGATGTATCTGTATGAAGGTGGTTAGAGTCGGCTGTATCTGTATGAAGGTGGTTAGAGTCAGATGTATCTGTATGAAGATGGTTAGAGTCAGATGTATCTGTATGAAGATGGTTAGAGTCAGATGTATCTGTATGAAGGTGGTTAGAGTCAGATGTATCTGTATGAAGATGGTTAGAGTCAGATGTATCTGTATGAAGGTGGTTAGAGTCAGATGTATCTGTATGAAGGTGGTTAGAGTCAGATGTATCTGTATGAAGATGGTTAGAGTCAGATGTATCTGTATGAAGGTGGTTAGAGTCAGATGTATCTGTATGAAGTTGGTTAGAGTCAGATGTATCTGTATGAAGGTGGTTAGAGTCAGATGTATCTGTATGAAGGTGGTTAGAGTCAGATGTATCTGTATGAAGGTGGTTAGAGTCGGCTGTATCTGTATGAAGGTGGTTAGAGTCAGATGTATCTGTATGAAGATGGTTAGAGTCAGATGTATCTGTATGAAGGTGGTTAGAGTCAGATGTATCTGTATGAAGTTGGTTAGAGTCAGATGTATCTGTAAGAAGGTGGTTAGAGTCAGATGTATCTGTATGAAGATGGTTAGAGTCAGATGTATCTGTATGAAGGTGGTTAGAGTCAGATGTATCTGTATGAAGGTGGTTAGAGTCAGATGTATCTGTATGAAGGTGGTTAGAGTCAGATGTATCTGTATGAAGGTGGTTAGAGTCAGATGTATCTGTAAGAAGGTGGTTAGAGTCAGATGTATCTGTATGAAGGTGGTTAGAGTCAGATGTATCTGTATGAAGGTGGTTAGAGTCAGATGTATCTGTATGAAGGTGGTTAGAGTCAGATGTATCTGTATGAAGGTGGTTAGAGTCAGATGTATCTGTATGAAGATGGTTAGAGTCAGATGTATCTGTATGAAGGTGGTTAGAGTCAGATGTATCTGTAAGAAGGTGGTTAGAGTCAGATGTATCTGTATGAAGGTGGTTAGAGTCAGATGTATCTGTATGATACATCATCTGTATGAGTCAGATGTATCTGTGACACAAGCAGTACAGCTAGCTAAATGTGAGTTATGATGATGACATTTTCTTGGTAGTTGTGGTGTAAGTACCTTTGTCATTGTCGCACGGCTACACGCTTACAGTGTAGGCTGTTTTTTTTACACTCCTCTAAAGTAATCAGGCTGGTTTTTATTTTATTTTAATCACGGATTGTACACACTGTATATAACCAACATAACTCTTTGACATGCACATCACACTAATGCATACGCTGTTAGTGCGTATCCCGTTGCCGCCTCTTTGGAACTGTACTAGCGAGCCTACTTAAAATGATCCTCATTTTCTTTTCCCCCTCCTCCGTTTTCTCCTGGAGTCCCACTCACCGGTCAGCTCTCCCCAACAAAGAACAGCTCCCATCCAGGGAGGACGAAGTCTCACAAGTGCTTCCTTCCAAGACACGTGGAACCAGCCATTCCCATCTTTTCATAACACACTCAAAGGGAAGCGCAATTTTGCTGTCAGGCTTTGAATTCACAATCTCCGGACAATGAGGCAGATGCTTTTGTGTCGCACCACTGCTATTTGGGCCGGCCCTCTTTCTGTGTTATAAAATGGAGTAAAAGGGTCAGCGATAAGGGTTCTGCTAAAATCTCAGACTGTAATAAGACACTGTGTAAAGGAAGTGCGTCCGTGGCCAGCGTTCTGCTTGAATACCTCATGTGTTCACTGACACTGAAGTGCAAGTTAAGTGTGTCAACATGACCGGGGACATAATTAACTTAATAAATAATAAATAACCAAGCCCAAGTGGATGCACAATGGGAAAGGGGTGTTTGCCATGTGTGTGTGTGTGTGTGTGTGTGTGTGTTTACTGAGCCCATGTGTGCAAGTGATTTAGATAAGCCTGTGTAATTGCCCTCATTACTGCCACTGTGTTTGAGTAGCTTTGCCGTTCAGGCCGTAGCGGGGATTGAGTGTGCGCCGCAAAGAGGTGCTCGAGCTCGCACGCAAACAAGGCTGGCCACGCGTGGGTTCGTCGCTTCCCCACAGGCGCGCACACACGCAAACACGATAACAACTCAACATGAGGTTAGCAGCTCTGCTGCTCTATAATTTACAGCCTTTCCATTCAGATCTTCCTACACACGCACAAATGCAGACACTCCTGCCGTCTGAGTGATGGCCTGCTAGCTCCGAGCGCGTGTGCTTAATGTCACTGATGCCGGGTCTGGACAAACGCTACGGAGAAATCACCAGCACGCAGCAAGCTTCGCTGTCCTCTCATCAATCCTCCGCTCTATTTATAACACATCCGCAGCTGTGAACAGAAGGAGCAAGCAATTTTCAAAACAGGGACAGGTAGGGAGCAGGCATGGACAGGAACACATTCGGACTGTTGGCTTATATCGAGTACTGAACATCATCTGGTTCTACAACTAACAAATGCAACTAGTTTGTTGTTCTACAACAACTAACTTCATTGGAACTGACAGGCGCATAGGCAACGCCCTTTTCACTTGGACTGACAGACACAGAGGCAACACCCCATTTATTGGGACGAACAGGCACGGCAGTCTTTCAACAAGATAGGCAGATAGAGAAGCCACGCCTCGTTCACTAAGGCAGGCAAAACTATCAGGCCATGCCTCTTTTACTGGGATGGAGAGGCACAGAGGCTATTCCCACTTAAATGGGACTGAGGCATAGAGGCCACACCTCCTTCACTGGGACAGACAGACACAGAGGCCACACCTCCTTCACTTGGACTGACAAACACAGAGGCCACACCTCCTTCACTTGGACAGACAGACACAGAGGCCACACCTCCTTCACTGGGACTGACAGACACAGAAGCCACACCTTCTTCACTGGGACAGACAGACACAGAGGCCACACCTCCTTCACTGGGACAGACAGACACAGAGTCCACACCTCCTTCACTGGGACTGACAGACACAGAAGCCACACCTTCTTCACTGGGACAGACAGACACAGAGGCGAAACCTCCTTCACTGGGACAGACAAACACAGAGGCCACACCTCCTTCACTGGGACAGACAGCTACAGAGGCCACACCTTCTTCAATGAGATTGAAAGATACAGACTCCACACCTCCTTCAATGAGATAGACAGATACAGTGGCCACACCTCCTTCAATTAGATAGACAGACACAGAGGCCACACCTCCTTCACTGGGACTGACAGACACAGAGGCCACACCTTCTTCGATGAGATAAACAGATACAGCGGCCACACCTCCTTCGATGAGGGACAGATACAGAAGCCCCTCTGGAAGACACCAGAAGCCTAATATGAGTATTTTACACTAGACCCTATATAACTCCACTACACCCTACATCACTTTATACATATAGCCCTTTTCACCCCAGGCTTAGAGCACTTGGTAGCGTTTTTTTACTGTGCTGAGGACGGACATTTTTCACACTCTTTATTGTTAATAAACCAGCTTTAATTAGGCTATTTTCTATGTCATGTTTTGCTTCTGTGTCGCTGTTTCTGTTTCTGTGTAGCTGCTTGTTTTGTTTTGTTTTGTTTTTTTATTAAGTAGTCCAACAACATTTTGTAAGACAGCATTAATATTTGATGCGCAGGATGTTAATGGTGTTGGCAACATTTTGGCAAGACTTTCTTGATAGTTGTCTCGGCGAACGCTCCTGCCTCATCCTGTTTATTGTATGTACATTTGTAATGCAAATAGAGTCTAATCTGTTGTTTATCCTACAGCGCTGCAGTCCCAGAGCGAGGCTGTTTAAACTATTTAGGTCGTTTATTCCGATGACATTATGCAGCTTATAAATCTCTTGTTTTTGTGTGTTGATATTAATACTTCTTTATTTAACAGAAAATCTTTTAAGACAAAATGTCTCTCAGAAGTATTAAGAATGAATGTCCTCAGCACTCAAACGCATTGTTTTTCTGCCACATCCTGATAAACCCTAAACCCTACTGCACTCTCCCTAGATAACCAGCCTAAACCCCACTGCACTCTCCCTAGATAACCATCCTAAACCCTACTGCACTCTCCCTAGATAACCATCCTAAACCTACTGCATTCTCCCTAGATAACCATCCTAAACCCTACTGCACTCTCACTAGATAACCATCCTAAACCCCACTGCACTCTCCCTAGATAACCATCCTAAACCCTACTGCACTGTCACTAGATAACCATCCTAAACCCTACTGCACTCTCCCTAGATAACCATCCTAAACCCTACTGCACTCTCACTAGATAACCATCCTAAACCCTACTGCACTGTCACTAGATAACCATCCTAAACCCTACTGCACTCTCCCTAGATAACCATCCTAAACATTACTGCACTCTCCCTAGATAACCATCCTAAACCCTACTGCACTCTCCCTAGATAACCATCCTAAACCCTACTGCACTCTCCCTAGATAACCATCCTAAACCTACTGCATTCTCCCTAGATAACCATCCTAAACCCTACTGCACTCTCCCTAGATAACCATCCTAAACCCTACTGCACTGTCACTAGATAACCATCCTAAACCCCACTGCACTCTCACTAGATAACCATCCTAAACCCTACTGCACTGTCACTAGATAACCATCCTAAACCCTACTGCACTCTCCCTAGATAACCATCCTAAACCCCACTGCACTCTCACTAGATAACCATCCTAAACCCTACTGCACTCTCCCTAGATAACCATCCTAAACCCTACTGCATTCTCCCTAGATAACCATCCTAAACCCTACTGCATTCTCCCTAGATAACCATCCTAAACCTACTGCACTCTCACTAGATAACCATCCTAAACCCTACTGCACTCTCCCTAGATAACCATCCTAAACCCTACTGCACTCTCCCTAGATAACCATCCTAAACATTACTGCACTCTCCCTAGATAACCATCCTAAACTCGACTGCACTCTCCCTAGATAACCATCCTAAACCCTACTGCACTCTCCCTAGATAACCATCCTAAACCCTACTGCACTGTCACTAGATAACCATCCTAAACCCTACTGCACTGTCACTAGATAACCATCCTAAACCCTACTGCACTCTCCCTAGATAACCATCCTAAACCCCACTGCACTCTCCCTAGATAACCATCCTAAACCCCACTGCACTCTCCCTAGATAACCATCCTAAACCCTACTGCACTCTCACTAGATAACCATCCTAAACCCTACTGCACTCTCCCTAGATAACCATCCTAAACCCTACTGCACTCTCCCTAGATAACCATCCTAAACCCTACTGCACTCTCCCTAGATAACCATCCTAAACCCTACTGCACTGTCACTAGATAACCATCCTAAACCCTACTGCACTGTCACTAGATAACCATCCTAAACCCCACTACACTCTCCCTAGATAACCATCCTAAACCCTACTGCACTCTCACTAGATAACCATCCTAAACCCTACTGCACTCTCCCTAGATAACCATCCTAAACCCTACTGCACTCTCCCTAGATAACCATCCTAAACCCTACTGCACTGTCACTAGATAACCATCCTAAACCCCACTGCACTGTCACTAGATAACCATCCTAAACCCTACTGCACTCTCCCTAGATAACCATCCTAAACCCTACTGCACTCTCCCTAGATAACCATCCTAAACCCTACTGCACTCTCCCTAGATAACCATCCTAAACCCTACTGCACTCTCCCTAGATAACCATCCTAAACCCTACTGCACTCTCCCTAGATAACCATCCTAAACCCTACTGCACTCTCCCTAGATAACCATCCTAAACCCTACTGCACTGTCACTAGATAACCATCCTAAACCCCACTGCACTCTCCCTAGATAACCATCCTAAACCCCACTGCACTCTCCCTAGATAACCATCCTAAACCCTACTGCACTCTCACTAGATAACCATCCTAAACCCTACTGCACTCTCCCTAGATAACCATCCTAAACCCTACTGCACTCTCCCTAGATAACCATCCTAAACCCTACTGCACTGTCACTAGATAACCATCCTAAACCCCACTGCACTCTCACTAGATAACCATCCTAAACCCTACTGCACTGTCACTAGATAACCATCCTAAACCCTACTGCACTCTCCCTAGATAACCATCCTAAACCCTACTGCACTCTCCCTAGATAACCATCCTAAACCCTACTGCACTCTCCCTAGATAACCATCCTAAACCCTACTGCACTCTCCCTAGATAACCATCCTAAACCCTACTGCACTCTCCCTAGATAACCATCCTAAACCCTACTGCACTCTCACTAGATAACCATCCTAAACCCCACTGCACTCTCCCTAGATAACCATCCTAAACTCTACTGCACTGTCACTAGATAACCATCCTAAACCCTACTGCACTCTCCCTAGATAACCATCCTAAACCCTACTGCACTGTCACTAGATAACCATCCTAAACCCTACTGCACTCTCCCTAGATAACCATCCTAAACCCTACTGCACTCTCCCTAGATAACCATCCTAAACCCTACTGCACTCTCCCTAGATAACCATCCTAAACCCCACTGCACTCTCCCTAGATAACCATCCTAAACCCTACTGCACTCTCCCTAGATAACCATCCTAAACCCTACTGCACTGTCACTAGATAACCATCCTAAACCCTACTGCACTCTCACTAGATAACCAGCCTAAACCTACTGCATTCTCCCTAGATAACCATCCTAAACCCCACTGCACTGTCACTAGATAACCATCCTAAACCCTACTGCACTGTCACTAGATAACCATCCTAAACATTACTGCACTCTCCCTAGATAACCATCCTAAACTCGACTGCACTCTCCCTAGATAACCATCCTAAACCCCACTGCACTCTCCCTAGATAACCATCCTAAACCCTACTGCACTCTCCCTAGATAACCATCCTAAACCCTACTGCATTCTCCCTAGATAACCATCCTAAACCCTACTGCACTCTCACTAGATAACCATCCTAAACCCTACTGCACTCTCCCTAGATAACCATCCTAAACCTACTGCACTCTCACTAGATAACCATCCTAAACCCTACTGCACTCTCACTAGATAACCATCCTAAACATTACTGCACTCTCCCTAGATAACCATCCTAAACCCTACTGCACTCTCACTAGATAACCATCCTAAACCCTACTGCACTGTCACTAGATAACCATCCTAAACCCTACTGCACTCTCCCTAGATAACCATCCTAAACCCTACTGCACTCTCCCTAGATAACCATCCTAAACCCTACTGCACTCTCACTAGATAACCATCCTAAACATTACTGCACTCTCCCTAGATAACCATCCTAAACCCTACTGCACTCTCACTAGATAACCATCCTAAACCCTACTGCACTGTCACTAGATAACCATCCTAAACCCTACTGCACTCTCCCTAGATAACCATCCTAAACCCTACTGCACTCTCCCTAGATAACCATCCTAAACCCTACTGCACTCTCCCTAGATAACCATCCTAAACCCTACTGCACTCTCCCTAGATAACCATCCTAAACCCTACTGCACTCTCCCTAGATAACCATCCTAAACATTACTGCACTCTCCCTAGATAACCATCCTAAACTCGACTGCACTCTCCCTAGATAACCATCCTAAACCCTACTGCACTCTCACTAGATAACCATCCTAAACATTACTGCACTCTCCCTAGATAACCATCCTAAACCCTACTGCACTCTCCCTAGATAACCATCCTAAACATTACTGCACTCTCCCTAGATAACCATCCTAAACTCGACTGCACTCTCCCTAGATAACCATCCTAAACCCTACTGCACTCTCCCTAGATAACCATCCTAAACATTACTGCACTCTCCCTAGATAACCATCCTAAACCCTACTGCACTGTCACTAG
>NC_030436.2:18402500-18412500 GCF_001660625.3 Ictalurus punctatus
CTGATAAAATGCTGCTCAAACTCCAGCTGAACCTGAACCTAGTGGGCGTGGCCTAATATTGTAAGCACATTTGATTGACAGGTCTGAGAGGGTTTTACAACACGTACCAATTTGCTCATTAACTTTTGCTCACTAGGTTAGCGCGCTAGACTAGCTTTTGCTCGTTAGATTTTGTTCGCTAGTTAGATTTTGCTCGCTAGTTAGATTACGTTCACTAGTTAGATTTTGTTTGCTAGACTAGCTATCGCGCGTTAGTTATATTTTGCTTGCTAGTTACCTTTTGATCGCTAGTTAGATTTTGTTTGCTAGTTAGATTTTGTTCACTAGGTTAGATTTTGTTTGCTAGTTAGATTTTGCTTGATAGTTAGATTTTGTTTGCTAGCTAGATTTTGTTCACTAGTTAAATGTTACTCGCTAGTTAGATTTTGTTCACTAGGTTAGATTTTGCTTGCTAGTTAGATTACGTTCACTAGTTAGATTTTGTTTGCTAGACTAGCTATCGCTCGTTAGTTATATTTTGCTTGCTAGTTACCTTTTGCTTGTTAGTTAGATTTTGTTTGCTAGCTAGATTTTGCTTGATAGTTAGATTTTGTTCACTAGTTAAATGTTGCTCGCTAGTTAGATTTTGTTCACTAGGTTAGATTTTGTTTGCTAGTCAGATTTTGCTCGTTAGACTAGCTTTTGCTTGTTAGATTTTGTTTGCTAGCTAGATTTAGCTTGATAGTTGGATTTTGTTCACTAGTTAAATGTTACTCGCTAGTTAGATTTTGTTCACTAGGTTAGATTTTGTTTGCTAGTTAGATTTTGTTCAGTAGGTTAGATTTTGTTTGCTAGTCAGATTTTGCTCATTAGACTAGCTTTTGCTTGTTAGTTAGATTTTGTTTGCTAGTCAGATTTTGCTCGCTAGACTAGCTTTTGCTTGTTAGTTAGATTTTGTTCACTAGGCTAGATTTTGCTTGATAGTTAGATTTTGTTCACTAGTTAAATGTTGCTCGCTAGTTAGAGTTTGTTCACTTGGCTAGATTTTGTTTGCTAGTTAGATTTTGCTGACTAGCTTCAGTTTTGCTCACTACTTAGAGTTTGTTCACTTGACTAGCTTTTGCTCACTAGGTTAGATTTTGCTCACTAAAGTAACAAAATCTATGTAAAATCTAACTAGCAAGCCAACATTAACCTTAAGCCAACATTAAAGAAATTACGTTGAAAGGCTGCAATTAAGTACAAGAGAGTTCTTTAGGAAAAATGAAATACAGAAACATGCAGCATTAAAGTAGCTCGAAGAAGAAATACGTTTGGATTGTGAAGTTGTAGAGAATTGCGTGGCTTTGGGGCCGTAGCAGAAAAAGCCCAGGGATCTTCTTGATCAGAAGAGTAACCGGATCAGATAGTGATATAACAGGAGAACAGGCTTATGGAATATATAGCTGTATGAAACGTATACATTTATACAAACGAACAGGACTTCAAATGAACCCAGGGCTAAAGGACAGGAGATATACGAAGCCGCTTCAGGAAATGTAGAGCTGAGCGACTAGCACACGGATGCAGTACAGTACTCTAATCCAGACGTGAAGAAATAAAGACATGTTCAAGCACTACACGCTCCAGATCAGAGGTTAGAGAAGACTTCAGCTGTGCGCTGAAGAAACCTCAGCTTTACCACAGAGCTTTTACGCTCGCTGAAATTACAAGCCATGTCGAAGATCAGACCGAGATTTTTCCAGCACACGGCTTCAAGCTGAGCTGGTTATAAGACGTCATGATAACAGCTTCAGGGGGGAAAAAAAACTCGGGTTGGTTTTCTTTCGGCTTTAGAATGGGATTTGTCACAAAGACTATGACGTGTTTTCCATAGCGAGGAATAAATCACGTGACTTGACGTTTCCACAGAACGGAAGAGACACCGAGGCACATTTGACCCCTCGGAAGAAATTTAGATATGCATATGTAAATGTGTTCATGTAAATACCCGCCCCCCTGCCCTGGCACACCCGTCGTGCATGGCTTGTATTTGCATATTGGAACATGAGTAATTTTTATATTTTATGATGTAATAACACGTTCAGTCCTAACTTCTAAACAGTCTAATGGGTTTTATAAGCAGGAAGTGCAGAAATAAAAAGCAAACAAATAAGGAATAAATCTGAGGGTCCATGGAATTTTCCCCCATATTTATTTATTTATTTATTCTCAGGACTGAAGGCAATTATCTTTGAAAACAAACTTAAATTTCCAACCATTAAAATGAACCATTATACAGTAATGTTGTTGTTGTTGTTGTTGTTGTTGTTTTTTAAGTATAGTCCCCCTTCAAAACTATTGGACCTTTGGGCCAAGTCATTAGTTTGTGCTATACACCGAAGACATTTGGGTTTGAGATCAAAAGATGAACATGAGAAGAGAGTTTAGAATTTCAGCTTTTATTTCCTGGTGTTTATATTTAGATGTTAAACAACATATAACACAGCACATTTTGTATCAGACCACCCTAAAAAAAAATACTGGAACATGTGACCGAGCGGTGTTTCTTGTCAGTCCCAGGTGTGTCCTGTTAGATCGATTAATAGCTCTGAATATCTCCACTTGATTTTAGCCTTCGGTTTCACCTGTGAAGACTGCATTTGTTTTCAAAAAGGATAAACCAACATGAAGACCAGAGAGCTGTCTATGGGAGAAAAGCAAGCCATTTCGAAGCTGAGAAAAGAGGGAAAATCAGTCAGAGGCATCGCAGAAACACTCAGCATAGCCATTACAACAACCACTGGTGTAACAGTTACAAACATAGTTATGAGTCCATGGTTACAAACATAATGAGGACCCCTGTTCTAAACACAGTTATCAAGGAGCGCTTCATGGTTTTGAAGTCAGAGTGTGTTGAAAAGTGTCTCAGGCTACACCTCGGGGACGTCAGTGTGGGTGTCTTCAGAGAATTAGAAACATCTCAGACGTCCTTGGATCGTTTTTTCTTTTCTTTTTTTGCTCATCATTCCGCAGTAATAGGTGTCCATGACATCAGTGTATAAGTATGAGTGCATAAGTATGTGTCTATGTATATATTTGTGGGTCTGTCTGCGTGTGTGCTTATAATAGAAAGAGAAAGAGAGCGCACCTGATTGTCTCAGCCTGTCTGAAGGACACCGGTTTTCATGTCCTAAGAGGGACCAGGGGAGCGATTAGGAACAAGCGAGCCCTTAAACCTGATCTGAAATCGATCCTCAGAGCTGCCTTTAAAAAATGAGCCACCCAAACAGGCTCGCGCTTTCCCAGCATCGCTTCAGCCGGAGAGACACGCGGAAACACTTCGGTCTCGGAGAGGAGACCAGAACGAGAACCCTCGTCTTCAACAGTATCGCATTTCCGAATATGCGATCACAGTGAGCGGGGGGGGAGAATTCGACTCTTATATCAAATGAATGTCTTTAAAGTGTATTTTCATAACGGACCATAAGTGGTAGCCTTAGTTCACAGTACTGTTACCGTGGAAACACTTGAAAATAATGTCAGTACTTCTGACGACGGATGACTTAGATATGCAGCATAATGACAGCAGGCTTCTGATGCCACTGACGGACATGTCATAATGACATTGTAACACAAAAACAAACAAAAAAACAACGTGCTAACAAATGGGAAATGGTCTGTCCTTGTATAGCGCTTTTTAACTTTAGCGCTGTTTCTCATTCACCCGTTCATACAGACTCGTACACCAATGGTAGCAGAGCTACCATGCAAGGCGCTAACCTGCCACTGGGAGCAACGTCGAGTTCGGCGTCTTGCCCAAGGACACTTCGGCACGTGGAGTCATGTGGCCCGGGGATCGAACCGCCAACCCTGCAATTAGTGGACCACCCACCTGAGCCACAGCCGCAAATATCATGGACCAGTTTAATTTCTAACCTGATTATCTATCCATCCATCCATCTTCTATTGCTTACTCCTTTTCAGGGTCACGGGGAACCTGGAGCCTAGGTTCAAGGACAAGGCGGGGTACACCCTAGACACGGTGCCAGTTAACCTAATCATGCATCAGCCAATCAGAAACAGTCTGAGAAACCAAAACTTTAGGCATAAAAGTACTTCCGAATTTGACCCGATGGTGGCGCTAGAGCGTTGGCAGCATTTATCCCAGATTTGGTCAGAATGTTCCTTAGACCCTCCGCAGTCAGTGTGCCAAAGTTCACACCTTTTTACCAGACAGTTCTATGGGATGTGATAGACACCCTAACCAGAAGAAGAAGAAGAAAGGGTAGAATAACAATTCAAATGTTTGAGTTAATGCTTGATTTAACATATTTTACATTAAAGTTGCCTGGAAAACCATCAAATCTGACTGAAGCCTCTCAGCTCGAGAAAAAAAGAAGGAAAAAGAAACGGCAGATGAGCTCTCAGAAACTTCCCGTACAAACGTAGGTAGCTTGTTAGCGTTGTCGCGGCTCTCAAACGATCGCGTACGTTAGCGAGTTGTAACTTTATTTGACGTTCTGTATACGGTTTGTCTGAGTCACTAGCTCGCCTACGATCCCGCTAGAAGTACCGTGACAGAAACCCGTGCGATTAAAAGCGAACACATTTATACGACATACTATAAAGTCAGAAAGATATCGGTCCTGCCTGTTGCGAACCATTCCGTTCTGTAACGCGAGTACGCGGTCATCACGTCTCGTGTACAGCGTCTACCGATTCGCCCCCTAGTGGGAGGATTGAGACGCACCTTCAGTGACGTAATACACTTTAGCCAAGGCCACGGCTTTACGCATTGTCGCATCGTTTTAAAAATAATAAAAGAAGCAGAAGAAGAAAAGAAATCTACTATCGCACATTTAATGCTGAATAAGTTCCTAACCCTAACCCTTTTTACTTAAATACACTCTTGTGATAATATTATAAACTGTGATTAAAGAGTGCTGAGTGTCGAGATCAGTTTATCAGCACACACCTAACAGCAGGCACCAGCTCAGACCTCAGGTTGCTGCTCAGAGATTGATGGACTGTAGAGGATTCTCTCTCTCTCTCTCTCTCTCGTTCTCTCTCTCACACACACACACACACTTTCCATTTTTCTTGTTCCTCTCCCATTCTGACCCTCTCCATCTCTCTCTTTAATAAAGCAAGCCTTAATATGTTTCCCTCTAATAGCTCTTTCACCCACTCAAGTACTCAGCCCGCTAAGTGCTACGTCAATGCTAACCTGATTGAAATGTTTCCCCATCTGCATGGAGTGTGTTATTCATCCTGATAGTGTGTGTGTGTGTGTGTGTGTGTGTGTGTGTGTGTGTGTGTGTGTGATTGAAAAAGAAGAGGAATGATAGCTCGCTCTCAGGCACTGTGACTCAGATGCATTTTGGAAATGATGAGATATGAGAAGTGTGTGCGTGTGTGTGTGTGTGTGTGTGTGTGTGTGTTTGGGTGGGCGTGTTATAACAGAGATGTATTAGTTCCAGGCTGCCGGTCTTACCCCATGTTTTCTCAGCGCTGAAAGACACTTTAAAAGCTCACATCACTATTAACACCGTTACCACTCGAGACACAACATGTCAGAGCCGAAGCTAAATCCGTCATTAGCGCAGTTCACAGCTGCTTTATGGACCCACACACACACACACACACACACACTCACTCATCACTAGGAGAGAAAAGGCAATATAACGCGACTAAGTACAAGCCGAATCTGTCATAATAGGTACTCAGGAGTCACTCGTCTCTTATCGTCAGAGGACATTTATTTATTTATTTATGTATTTATTTATTTATTTAAGAGCAAAGTTATGATTAGGGCTGAAGCGAGTCAAAATGTCCTCACCGCTATCAGTTTTAAGGAGCCGAAAATTCTCCGGCTCAGTAAAGTAGCCTGATTTCTGCGAATAACTAACGGGGTTTCGAAATCCCGTCTCCGCCCCGCGTGCGCGGAGTCTGCGTGCTCTCGCCGTGCTTCGGGGGTTTCTTCCGGGTACGCCGGTTTCCTCCCCCAGGCCAAAGACATGCGCTGTAGGCTGATCGGCATCTCTAAATTGCCTGGAATGTGTGTGTGATTGCGCCCTGTGAAGGGTTGGCACCCCGTCCAGGGTGTCCCCGCCTTGTGGCCCGAGTCCCCTGGGATCGGCTCCAAGCTCCTCGTCATCCTCCGTAGGATAGGCGGTATGGAAAATGGATGGATGGATGGATGGATGGATGTTGAGTAAGCACATTATCCTGGTACGGTTTCACGGTGATTCTGGAGTCTATCCCAGGAACACTGTGCGTGATCCGGGAATACACTCTGCACAGGATGAACACACACACACACTCATTCACACAAATACGGGACGTTTAGCGTCTACCTACAGCACGTTTTTTTGGACGTGCGAAGAAACCCGGAGAACCTGAAAGCACCGGGGGGTGTGTCCTGCAGTGTAGATTTAGTGGGAATGGGTGGACTGAAAGTTGATCAGAGCGCGCGTGTGTGTGCGTGCGTGCGTGTGTTCAAACGTGAGCACGCAGCGTAACTCGGATCTATACCATTTTATTACTTCTGATGTTTTCTTTACCAGTTCACGTCCCATGAGGTGATAATACACACCCCTGGACGAACCGCGTAGCGTCGCGTCGCGTCGCGTCGCGTAGCGCTGAAGGATGGAGAACTCGTCGAGCAGACGCAGACGCAGACGGAGAGATGAAGACAAAAAAAAAACCAAACGAGGCAGTCTTTCGGTACTATTAAATATGACAGGTATGAAATGGAAATGAGTTTCTTTCTTTTTTTCTTTTTTTTTTGTTTTGCTTCAGGGAAATTAGCTCAGTCTTTTCCACAAAGCGGTGTTTTGATCTCGTCAGAACGAAATCAGTATCAACCGGTTTCTGTGTTTGTCTGCCTTTATATCTGTAATAGGGAAATATTGCTTTTGCTCCCATGAGGTGAAAAATGGGACCAGACGATAATGATTTCCTAGCCGACCATCTGTACACACACACACACACACACACACACAGATATACAGATAGTGCTTATCTGCCATATTAGCTTCAGTACCTAAACGTCTACCAAACGCAAATGAAATGTAAACTATCCACTTTAATGCCCGCGTGCCGGATTTCAGGGGCTTCATAAGATTAATCAGGGCTGTCCATGTTTCATTTAACAGGTTTCCTAAACGTCTTAAGAGCATTCGAAGACACTCCGCCGAGTAAACGGCGTCGCTCGTATCCGCTCGTCCCTTCATCCCTCCGCCGGAAAGCGTCCATTGTATGCAGCCGCATCATTCATTTATAGCCGACGTGCAAAGAGAAGGACGGAGAGAGATTTTATTTAAAGAAAGCGCAAAACAAAACAAAAACAGACTGGAAGACTGAACTGTCCTGCCATACGCTGTATCCGAATGCTCTAGACTGCGATCTCGAGCAGAATTTCACGTCCCATCAGAGAAGGAGCTCTGGACTGGAGTTCCCAGCAGCCACTGCACTACAACTTGATGTCACATGACCACATGCACCTGAGCTGCATTCTTGTTAACGAGCACTTACGGGTGGTGTTTATAGCTACAGTTTGCACTACGCCGGTTGTCTTTCTTTGCCGTCGTCGTCGTCTGTCGGTGCGTTTTGCCATAAGTTCTACAGCTACTGTTTTTGTTCGTATTTAATCTGAATCTGATCCGCACCCGCACCCGTCTCCGCCTCCATATCGTGACGATCGCGCTGAACGAGATCCAGAGAGCTCCTGAGTGTGTGTCGTGTTGTCAGATTAAGCCTCGCGAAGCACTAAATCTCCTCATTCGAACCTCCGAGGTCTTTGCGAAGGGCATGTCTAATCCCTGAGATGTCCGAGATCTCTTCCCGGCGCGTCCGATCATTCCGCGATACAGTCCCAGAGCCGCAGCTGAAGCGAGTCGTCCCGTCCGTCCGAGATCCTCAAGAACGAGCGATCCGACGTCTGTAGGTCTATACGGAATCATCGCCGTAGCCTCGATCCTCGACGACTCGATCCGAACAGGGTCAAGGTCACAGCAGAGGTCGAATGTCTGAAACGGGCTTCCTACCCGTTATACTGAAATGTGTTTTTAAGGTGTTTCTTCTTGCCTGAAAAACGGACTTTCTGTTCACAAGTTCGTTTATTCAACTGCGAAGAAGGAAAAGAAAACGTCCCTGTGGTCATTCTCCGTCCGGCGGTAATGATGAAAATTGGATTTCGGAACGACAGGCGAAGCCGCGCTCTCGTTTTGTTGTTTTTACTTGCGTTACAGATATGAAAAATCGAACTGGCGAAATTTACACGGACAAGGCTTGAATTCGTTAAGCTACGTTCGCACCGCTGCAGGTCAGCACTGCGAGTCGCCAGTAGGTGTTCCTACTACTGGTTGCCATGGTAACATGTATCAGGACTAGCACTCCACATTGGACAGCGAACCGGTTTTCTTGCCGTTGAAATGAAACAATTCTGCAGGGAGAGAGTTTGTTTGTATATAAAATTCACTACTGTGTGTATGTGTGTGTGTGTGTGTGTGTGTGTATATATCCTATGAGATGAAGGAAAAGCAGTGTGTGCTCTTTAGCACTGCAGCCACGTGCGTCTGTGGCGAAAGCGCAGGACCGTCTTGGTCCACGAAACAGTCCAGACTCCTGAAGAGGAAACTGAAGCAGTGAAGCAGTTCAGAAGCAGTGATCGCGCGAGGCAGCTCCTGTTCAGTGGGTTTAACGCTGCGTATCTGTACAGGCTTGTAGTTCTGCGGTGGACGTGCGCGATTGCGAAGCGTCCTTCGGAATCTTCCGGGTTTTTAACCATCGCGCTGGTGCGCACTCCTCGTCTCAAAAACCTGCCCGCCGACAGCCGAAGCAACGGCGTGTGAATCGTGCTGTGAAGTTGAACGGTCAGGGTTAGGGGTCAGGGTCAGGGTTAGGGGTCAGGGTCAGGGTTAGGGTCAGGGTCATCATCGCTACAGAATACAGGAGCGCTCAGTGTACCAGAACACAATAACAGACTGGATGAACTTCCATAAACTTTCTATCTACCGGAAGCTCTGGGAATTCATGTAGGCTTTTATCACACACACACACACACACACACACACACACACACACACACGCTAAAAACTGTCACAGTTCTGCATGTACTCTGAAAGTCATCATAATGCCACGGCAAGCCATCAGCTTTATAGTAACCTCCAGGCATTGCTAAAGAATGCCGTGTGTGAGTGTGTGTGTGTGTGTGTGTGTGTGTGTGTGTGTGTGTGTGTGTTCTCTCCAGAGCGATGCTAAAGCACACCACTGCCCTGCTTTGGGCTGTCAGAATATATTAGTGATGTTGAGTGTGAGGCGAGTGTGTACAGTGAGCTGAAACTCCAAAGATCTGCTGAATTCACGGCGAAATCTCCAGCACTGCTCCAAACACACACACACACACACACACACACACACACACACACACACACACACACACACACACACACGCAGTAAAGTTAAACGTGCTTTAAATGGGTAAAAATAACAGGATCGGTGTGTTTACAGACACAGCGTGACTTCCTGTCATCTGTAAACACGAATGAAATCTCAGCTGCACGTCGTTGTGTTCCGGGCGGCCATGTTGGATCAGCGGAATCCTCCTTTCTTCGTTTTTTTTTAGTTGGGTATCAAGTGAAAGAGGGATGGTGAGGGAGAGACATAATGACAGAGTAGGAGAGAAGGACACCAGAAGGAAAGGGAACCTGAGCGAGAGACAGTTGAAGACAAAGGAAAGAGAGAGAGAGAGAAAGAGAAGGAGGAGACAGAAAAAAACCACACGAGTGAAAGACTGTGGAAGTGAAGAGAGAGAGAGAGAGAGAGAGAGAGAGAGAGATCAGAGCTCCCCAGTGACTGATACTGGATTCTGTTTGAGCATGCTAGATATATTAAGTCATCCACAGACAGAACGCTCATCTCACACACACACACACACACGCGCACACACACACAGAGAGAGAGAGAGAGAGAGAGAGAGAGAGGCCTATTGCACTTTGTGTCAAGTCTTATTTTAACAGACATAAATAATTTAAAC